>NC_050069.1:265954712-266260744 GCF_009764565.3 Dermochelys coriacea
CTGCCTCAGCCACTCCCAGTTGGGTTGCAATGGCTACATATGGGTCTCCCCGTGGAGAGGGAGGTTGTGGGCATCTTACACCCCACTCCAGAGGACTTTGCTGCTGGGGGTCTTGCAACAGGTTCTGTGCTGTAGGAATCCAGCCATTGGGGTCAAGTCAGAATTACTGTCGCCTGCTTTCATGTTGTCACCTGTCAGGGAGTGACTGCTGCATAAGAAACTAGAGCTCTGACCACCCAGAAAGATATTTCAACCTACCCACTGTGCTTCCTAATTCGAGCTAGCCATACCTGCTAAGCAATTCACATGTCCTTGGATCACTATCACTTCTAACTCCCTACCACATCGGTCAGTACATTGCAAGCATGAGCATCAAGAAGGGGGCAGGAGTGGATCAAATATTGGACCCCCTCCCCCTTTTTTGTTAATCGTAGAAATGTAGGGGGAAGGAGGGAAGGGACCCTCAAGACCTCATCTACTCCAAGACAAAGTATACCTAGGCCATCCCTGCCAGGTGTTTAATATGTTCTTAAAAACCTTCAGTGACAGAGATTCCAGTCTCCCTAGGCAACCTGCTCCAGTGCTTAACAATCCTTCTAGGTAGCAAGCTTTTCCTAATGGGATTTCCGGCTAGAAACTGCATCTCCAAAAAACCCTCAAGACTTTGAGAGAAGGATGCTCTTGTGCTTAAAGCACTGGATTGGACTCAAATCCTGACTCTTCCTCACGCTCCGTAGGTGGCTTTGAGAAAGTCAATTCATCTGCACATCAGAGCCTCATCTGTGAAGTGGGGGAGGGTTCTCTTTCTCCTTTGGCCATCCTTGCTTATTTAGACTCCACTCTCTAGGGTAGGAGCTGTCTGACTTAGATGTACAGCGCCTTGCGCAGTGGGGACTCAGTTGGTGCAAATGAAATACAAATCATGGCCCACAGAGTTATTTATGGCTGCTCACACTTTGGTTATTGAGGCATCTTGCTGATCGCTGGAAGTGTTCAGGATTCCTTGTGTCTGAAGCCCTTGGCCTGATTTGTTACTAAAGGTGCCCTCCAGTGTGAAGCCATTGGAAAAGGTCAGCTTTCCCTGAAACAAAAAATAAAGGGGTTATTCTATCGAGCTCTCGCTTGGCAGGAGGTTGGATAAGGTTCCAGTCCCCCTCTTGTGAAGCCCACAAGCAGGAATGATCCTTAAAAGGAAGTCTAAGAAGGTTATTTCCACTAGAAGGGCTATACATTGAAAGCACTCCCAATGCCAGAGAATGTCACAAAGACAGGAGATCCCAGGAGTCAAGAGATAGAAGTCCATTTGACTTGAATGAGACTGCTCATACTGATAGGACTCCTGACGTGGAAATCAAGCTAGAAATGCAAAGCAAGGGTCAAATATGGCAAGTAGGACTAGGTGTTAGTCATTGGTTCTATGCCCTGAAGTTTCTGGCCTAAACCTAGAGAGATGGATCAACCTCCAAGCTACGCTGAATGTACAATCTGGAAGTCTAATTCTTGTTTAGTTTCTCCCCTGTTCCTTAAGGCACCAGCGGGCTTGGCATCACTGGTGCAGTGAGATGAGCAGAGGGAAATGCGTACTACATGTGTACCTGGAAAGTTTGCAAGAATGGATCCCTTTTGAGTGCCTTTTACTACCAAGGCAAGCCCTGTTCTGTGAGACAAGGTCTCTGGATTCTGCAGCACTCTGGGTGGCAGATGGGAAGTTCTGTGATAGCTTGATTCAGGCTAGGAGGTTTAATGAGCTCAGAAACGAAGGAATTCGGTAGAGCCAGCCCTTCTTAGGATGTGAACCAGGGATCAAGGCTTGATCCCAAGTACAGACCTTTTCAAACCCAACATTGATTTCAGTGGTAGTTGTGTCTAAGTGCTTTAGCTGGACTTAGGAAAACTCACCCCTAGTACCCTAGCTGCAAGACGTGGCAGACCCATCAACCTCTTGCGGACTAGCCACTAGAAGGAGACAAAGATCCATGCTTAGCATGTGTTATTGAGCACTACTGTATGGATTGTAAGTCACTATATTAAAATCATGATACTATCCTCACATTCCTTGTTTGACCTGGCGTGGACTTTCGTAACAAGTTGGAGGTTTTGCAAGCTGAAGGATTGTAGGAGAAGCGCGTTAGCTGTATGTTTGTTCATGATCAACAGTGAAACCGCTTTAACGTGTTGATTTAAATGGTCATCTTCACGTTTCAAAGTGAAGCCATTAAAACAAATGGGGCTGCTCAAACCTCTGAGCTATTGTTTCAGGCTAGTGCAGATTCCAGTACCAAAGCATTGTGTTTGCACTGTTCCAGTTTGTGGGGTTCTATAAGCCCCATGAGGGCTAGAAACTCAAAAAACAAAGGTTGCATCTGATTCTGCAGCTGTGGAATCACAGAAGACATGGGGCCATGCTAACCCTTAGTTGTAAAATTTCTAGTGTGATAAAAGGAGTTGTAACTAATAGGAAAAAACAGTATAAACTTTGATGGACAGGATTGCCAGCTTTCTTGAAAGTTAGCAGTAACACAGCAGGGTTGAGCATAGGCAAGCAGCTCACCTTTCCAACAAATGTCAGATCTCTTGTGAAGTTGCCTTCATAAACGGAGTCATCTTCTAAGAGGAGAATCCCGGAACCCTAGTGATAAAAGAACAGCCATTGAGTGCAGAGTGGTGAATGAGACACATTGGCTTCTATTAAGTCATTGCATTTTGTCCAACACATGGGCACACTGACACATGCCATTTGTGGGGTGCAATGTGTATGGCAAGTTATAGTGGGGAGGGAGATAGTGTATTAATCTAAGCTATCAGGAACTAGGTGGGAAAGGAGTTTTCTTGTAGGAATTGGGTGTAATAAGGGTGCCTCATACAGGAATACTGATTAGAGATGGATTTCCTGCCCCAAGCATCTGACTTAAGTGGCCAGTGGTACAATAAGAACCAAGGAATTACCACACAGATCAAGTCAGTGGTCAGTCCTAGTTCAGTATCCCTTCTCTGACTGTGGCCAGTAAAGTAACAAGTATGACTCCACTACATATCCCAATAACGACTGGTGTCAGCATGTATGAAATCCAAAGGTTATAGTAGAGCATGCTTCAGAGGAAGCAACAAGAAACTCTGCAGTGGCCAAAACATGGGCACAGTATTCTATGGGGAAGTTGCTTCAGGACTTCGGTCATTGTTTTTTTAGGCCCTAAAACTGAAAGGAAGGATGGATGGACGTGCACAAAACATGTCATTTTTAGAGCTGGTTGGGAACCTGCCAGCAGAATGATTTTCCCATGGAAAATGCTCCATTTGCAAAATTAAATATTTCTGAGGAAAAAGTGAGGTGACAGCTCCCTGGCTGCCCATCTAATAGACTCTTGTCAATTTCACTTTCTAGTGTCTTCTAGGTCAGCAGCCAGGAACCAATTCCCTTTCAGTTCTCAGGAAAAAGCATTGGGTTTTTGACTTTGTCCTGATTCGGGATTAAATTGCTATGTGTTAAGAGATTTCTGTTTTCTGTCCATCTCTAGTCATTTGCTAGTGAAATTGGGTTCTCATTATCCATACAAGTGGATAATCCTTTTAATATTACTAAATGCTTGGCCCCCATGGACAACCTTGTGGCAACAACTTCTACATGTTAATTGTTACTTTGCCTACACCCTGAAGAGTTTACAGGTTAATTTGTTACAAGCCTGTACAGCACTTAGAATAATGGGGCCCCTTTCATGGTTGGGTCTCCTAGGGATTGCCGTAATACAGATATGAATGTTTCCTTTCAATTTCATGTAGCGTCCTCTTGTTCTAGTATCACCAGCAGGTAGTTATACCCCATATGTACCAGTTCAGATGTGAGTGCACCTTAGGGAGGTGGTGAAAAATGCAGAGCCTGGGGCTGCAGGTGGTTATGGGATAGTCCCATCACATGAAGTGTTCTCGGCTTCCCCTCAAGTTAAGTGATGATTTTGTGGTAAGAAAGCAGTGCTTAAGTAATACTGCCTCCCACACACCTGAAAGATTCTTATTTTAATAAGAGAGTTCTCATCTTTTCCTCCTCCCCTAGATAAGGGATTCTGTGGTCTATTGACTAAAGTATCCACAGGAAAGTTATTTACTCACCACCATTTTATCCGCATGAAATGTTCTTTGGTAGCACACGCCTGACTGGGTCACCACAATGCCTTGTCCATGCCTGTGGTCATCTTGCCATATCCCAATGTACCTCTCCCCTCTGGAACACAAGATAAGAGGCCTTCATACACCACCACTGGAGAACTTTGCACAAGACCACTGAGAACTAAGACAATGAGCCAGCTTCACACCAGGTGAAAGAAGATGCTTGCTTACACCTGGTGTGAGTTTGATCCTTATACTCTGGACTGCTTCTGAAAGACGTCAGGGATTGTTTGAACATCCACTTTGGGCAGGTCTTTAAGTATGTGAACTAGAGACAGATTTAGTAAGTTGAGAAAGGCAGGCTGGATGGTTCTGGTGACCCGCTATCTGGAGTGGTGCCACCAGTCAGGTCTCTGCATCTCGTATAGCCATGGATGTCAGACTTTTTTTTTTTCTTCCCCCTTTTGATGTTAGTGTAGCTGCATGGGTGAAAGCCTCCTCCCTACAGTATATACAATGGAAGCCATTATTTACTCTGCTGGTGTTTTGCCCCCCGTTTCAAGCCTCTACTTGACAGCAGAAAAGCAGGGCTAAAATTCTAGCTTAGATAAGGCCTGAGCATCCACTAGGGCATACACTTCCTGTGGTGCAGCCAATGGGGTTGGTGGTCTTCCAGGCTTCTCCCAAGCTGTCACATGGTTCAGTGCAGACTGTGGCAAAAGGAATGGTTATCTATGGATCAAAGGCATTGGTGATTATTTTGAGATCTCCTCCCAGTTAACTGCACCCAGCCCAGAGAAAAGGTAGAATCCTCCAGAGAGCTCTGGTACTCAGAGAGGATGATCTGCTCTGAATGAGGCAGCTCTAAGTCTTATGCCTTGGTAGGAAGGCAGCAGGGACCAACCTTAACCTGGAGGAAGGGTAGATTGGACCATAATCGTAGCATAATCAAACCCCTCTGAACACCTCCCCCAGAGACTAGATCCGAGTGTCCCCTTTGCAGCTGGAGCCCATGGTTGACTGAGGGACGGGACATAGTCCAGCAAGCTAGAGCTGTCCACACACATGGCAAGTCCTCCCATCTTGGCAACATGCTAAAGATTTCCTATACAAACCCTTGTCAGCCTGTCAGTTGATTGTGCAGGAAGCCTTTGGAAAGCCAGGGAGATCTTTTGTTGACCAAAGTTTGAAATTCAGTCCACGTACTGTTGATTTAACAATGCTATTTTTCAATGTTCTTTGACCCTACATCAGTAATGTACTTAACAGCCACCCAACCACAAACGCAGATATACATTTCCATTTGCCGGAAGAGCGATGCACGCAAGGGGCCCCCACTCATCCCACTCTTTCTACAGCCATCCTGCACACAACTTGCAGAACATTAGCTGGTCCTGAAGTCATTGCAACTCAGACACTGCTATTGCAATACACTGCTATTGCAATGCACTGCAACAGAGATTTTGCTGCAAGGGGCACTCATGGTTCTAAACTTGATATTCTGGCATCATTACATTGTTCCAAGGCAATCATACCCACATCAATATCAGGTCATCTCAGGTGTTCCCGCTAGAGGCTGAACTTTGATGGAAGCCTTTATCTGTTGGAAGTGCAGTTCCATCAAAATCTAGTCACCTTACAAACTTGTTCTCCAAAATGAAAATTGACACAACTAGAAAGAGTTCCAACCATCTCCATGTCCTGCTTCAGGATTTTCAAATGAAGGGTTTCAATTTTTTGCTTTAAAAAAATTGGTTTGGAAAACTTTAGTTTTCAAAACAGAAATAAGATTGAAATCAAAATGAAGCGTCTCAATCGATCCAAAATTAGGGTTTTCTAAAATGTTTCTTGTGTGGAGAATTTTAAAGTGTTGGGATTTGTTCCCAATTAGAATGAAACCCAATTTTAACATCCTTTGTGAAACAGAATTTCCTACCCTCAGCACAGCTCAAACTTTGCATAAAACTTTGCCTGTCTCAAGTTCAAGTCGAATACGCTTCAGAACAAGGAATGCTGAAAACAGGTGTTGTGAACATTTGCTGAGCTCCCTTCCATAGCATTACCTGTCCTTGTCATCCCAGACTCCGTATCCATTCTTCTTGTCATTATCCCATTGCCCTGTGTACTTAAACGGCTGCTCTGCTGAAGGGTTTTCCAGGATGCCAAATCCTTGACGCAGATTATTGTTAAAGTATCCTTTGTAAACCATCTCATTTCCATACCTAGAGAGAGAGAGAATGGACAGCATCATCTTTAAGACCAGCAGGCACTACCTATTTCTCTTGCTGTTGCCCTTGCTTAGTGCTAGAGGACTTCAGTTTCCTGGCAGCAGAGTAACCATGGTGCAAGCTTCCCTAACAGCATGTGTCAAGCCTGCCCTATGAGACACCACTTACAGGGACAATAGTAGATGGGCCTAGAGAACAGGAACTCCAAATCTAAGCATTGAACTTGGATGCTCCTCTAAGCCCGGTGGTAGTTCAGTCCTTAACCTCTCAATGGAGGCTGCCGACAAAAGTACCAGAGCGTGTACTACCAACACCTGTTCACTAGGAACTGGGATTGAAACCCACCTTGTTTCACTCAAACTCTCAGCCAACTAGGCAGATAGTAACTACTGGGTCACTCCTGTCCACAGCTGGATTGGAACTAATATAGAGCCTCTTACGTTTTGTTTTGTGTCTAAACCCACTAGCCACCCAGGCTTCAGGGAGCACAGGCCTGGGAATAAGCCAGCCCCCAGTCCTAATTCTTATACATGCCAATGCATCTCCTTCTGCCTCTAGAAAGGAAGCAATGCGGAGAGTTACAGGGCTATTGTGAAGGTTAGATGATGTTATGCTCTGAACACGAGACACGACGCAAGTGGTATAGCTGAGTTCCCCTTATATGGCCTATTTGTAATCTAAAACTATTAACCTTTGAACGTAGCTAAAGAGCTATTCCTGTATGCCTCAGTTCAGTCCATAATGCAGGTATATTCTGCAGAACATTATGAACCTAGACATTAAAAGCCAGCATTAAAAGATCCTACCTTAGTATTTGCCACATTCACTCACTCCATCAACTACCCTTTCCCCAGAAGGGGCATGTACGTGCTGCTTCAGATGCTGGCAAACCCAGAATGCATTTGGCCAACTGAGCAGCGTTCCACATGGAGAAGCTCCTTGCTGACTCCTGGAAACATCTTGCATTCTAAAGCAAGATTTGATACCCAATTCAGCCTGCATAACTAGAAGTCATCAGAAGAAACACAGCAGAGTCACACGGTAGGCCTGACTCCCACTTCAGAGACCTAAGTTGTATTCTTGACTGCCACCAATTTGAGAGGGTCAGAGCAAGGTTGGCTAGAGCTGAGAAGGCAGAGCCATTGGTGGGTATTTATAAAGTTCACTATATCAGGATTTGCAAAAAGAAAAGGAGTACTTGTGGCACCTTAGAGACTAACAAATTTATTAGAGCATAAGCTTTCGTGCGCTACAGCTCACTTCATCGGATGCATAGCGAAGTTTGTATTACAGAAGCACCAACAGGTCCACAGCAAGGATCAGGGTTCCACTGTGCGAGGTGCTGTACAAACAAGAGAGGATGGCCCCCATGCCCTTCAGTCAACCTGGGGTGGAAGTGAACTGGGTGTGTTTGTACATAACCCTCTGAGAAGGCTTCTGTTTTGGAGTCCTGTGTTTGCTGAACAAGGATGACTGGGCGTTATGATGCAGAATATGGTGTTTCCCTTACATTGCTCTTTTCGGCCTGGATTTCACCTAGCTTTCCAATAATTTAGGGACAGCAAACCACGTAGTGGAACAGGAAAAGGCGGCATGAACCTAATGCCTCTCAATGGGAAATAGTTATTAGAAACCCAGTCAGAAATTATGTTACCCTCTATTCCAGTGTTTAACTTGACCTGACTCCAGGTCCAGGAGTCCTCCCGGTAACCAGATCCAAGAGCACACTGCTATGCCAACCGCCCTGTTTGCTTTAGCGGTCTAGGAGAACAATTACAGCCCTGCCCTCCGAAGGTGCAGGTGCACATTTAGCCCACACAGCACACCAGACAAAAAAAGACAGGAGAAAACTGTGTGCATCATTAAGATCTCAGTGATGCACACACAGCCTAGGTCAGGCAGCACGGCACAGGCTAAACAGAGGACAAGACACCAAGATTGTTCTAGAAAGTATCTGACAGACCCCAAAATGCTAGTCCTACCATGGTGCAGAGAGGCTGCTGTATCCCGTGGCTACCACTACCTATATTAAGGCCCACAGGCCGGGAAACCAGACCAGGGCCCTGCGACACTCTTAGACACAGGAGATTTTAGGCCTGGGAATCAGCCAGCCACTCCACCCTGCCCCTCCAACCCCATGCCGCTGCAAAACAAGGCAGCACGGAGCCAGGCTTAGGGGCAGCAGGAACAGTCGATTTCTTCTGTGGCCTGCCCTGCGGTTCGCTCTTCCGTGCCCCAGAGGTGAGCAGCCACTTGCCAAGCAACTAGGAATTTGCACTCCCCAGAGGCCATGCTCGGAGCATTACTTACTCACAGATTCCATAGCCTTGCATTTTGCCTTCACACCAGTGGCATTTGTAGCAGTCGTACCTGTCTTCGGAGACGAACGGGATAAGGCAGATTCCAAACCTAGAGTGCAGATAGGAGACTTCAGCATAAGGGCAGGGCGAGAGGGGGCAGAGCAGTTACAGCAGAAGAGATTTAAACAGGTGTCACTCCGAAACCATCTACACCAGGGGAGGGCAAACTACAGCCCGTGGGCTGGATCTGGATCCGCTATCAATCCGGCCCGCGGGACTGCCAGCTCCATGGCGCAGCAGGGCTAAGGCAGGCTCCCTGCCTGCCCTGGCCCCACGCTACTCCCAGAAGTGGCCGGCACCACATCCCCGCGGCCCCTGGGGGAGGGGACAGAGGGCTCCATCTGCTGCCCTCACCTGCAGGCACTGCCCCCTACAGCTCCCATTGACCAGGAATGGGGAACCATGGCCAATGGGAGCTTTGGGGGTGGTACTCACACTCGAGGGCAGTGCACAGCGGAGCCACCAGCCCCACCCCACCCCCAGGAGACACTGATGGACATGCTGGCCACTTCCGGGAGTGGCGCAGGGCCAGGGCAAACAGGGAGCCTGCCTTAGCCCCACCACCCCCATAGAGCTGCTCGAGGTAAGCGGCGCCAGGATGGAGCCCGCACCCTGAACGCCTCCTGCATCCTGCACCCCTCCTGCATGCCACACCCCAACCACCTGCCCTGAGCTCCCTAACCCACTGCCTTGAGCCCCCTGCTGCACCCCAACCCCCTGCCCTGAGCCCCCTCTTGCACCCCAACCCCTTGCTCCACCCCTACATTCATGACCCTACATGCAATTTCCCCACCCAGATGTGGCCCTTGGGCCAAAAAGTTTGCCCACTGCTGATCCAAACACGCAGGGTCAAATCTATCTCTCTAGGTTTCATAGTGACTAATGCCACTAATCAACTTGGCCCAGATCTTCTCCCCTTACTCCACTTCATAGGTGTGAGAGGAAAGTGATTGACGCCCACCCCCAGCTGTAACTATTTAAGCTATAACACGTGTCATCCTGTCTATGAGGCAACACACTCCATGTGGGTGCTCTAACAGCTGGGGATTCAACCCAGGACTGTCTGCGCTAAGCATGAATCACTACTGCTTGAGCTCAAGCAGTAGCTCCCATTAGCTAGCAGCTGTAGCAGACTCTTATCCTCTTGCGTACCAACCATCTGATGCACTAGAACAGATGAGACAACTTGGCAATATTCAGAAATCCAAAGACTGCTGCCCTGCATTCTGCCAGGACTAGCAGCTCCTCTTGTATCATGCAGTTCAGCCATTACTAGCTACATTACTAGGGAGTAACACACCTGCACAGAGATTTGGATTCAAGGCATGAAAATTGTTCCACTTTGCCCTGTGGTCCTAACTCCATGTTGCTCTAGAGAGACTGGGCAAGAAAACTCATGCTTTAGGGTTCCACTTTCCTTTAACAGCCAGCCCCCCCTTTACTTGTGTTTATAAGCAAGGGAAGCCAGATTTATAAAGGCTTACCCATGTTCCAGGCCCTCTTTGAAATCCCCAACATGGTTCCGGCCATCAGGCCACTTCAGCGTCCCCCTGCAATTCAAAGCAAGTATCATTATAAGAAGCGGATCAAGAACAGTTGCAGTTTCTCTAAGTATGCTAGAGCATTAAGACCTTTTAATACCCATGCTTCTAGGCAGAGTCCACTCCTCGACTAAGGTCGGGAAGTGCTTCATCCCTGCTCCATAGTATAATTTCATGGAGGGATTGTTCTAGACTCCAGAGGTGATTGATTGTGCTCATGAGCACGGATAACAATACCAGATACGTCTTCACTGCACACACACGCGCAAGCGCAGGCACACACACACAAAAAGCATGTTCTTAACTCTGATTAGCAGTGGAGGTCAACCCTGGTTGCCCTACAGACTAACTTGAGCTGCTAACCCAAGTTAAAAGCAGAGTTGCCGTGTCTTCACTATTTTCACCCAAGTTAAGAGCACGCTTCTTTTTGCGCAGTGAATACATACGCCAAGTTTGTGCACTCTGGAGCAGAGTTAGAGAATTAATGAGAGATTTACATTAATTGAAGCATTGGTTCATTCTCTTTTGGCAATTCTTATAGTTCTATTCCAAGCAGAGAGACACAGATCATGGAGATGGTCAAATAAAATTAAGCAATTGTGTCTTCTGACTGGTGCAAATCTGACCCTCAGAATGAGGCAGTTGTGACAAAGCAGGTATACTGTTATTTCAACTTTTTGTTCCCAAGGTATAACTAGCACTGGGTAGAAAAGAAAGGTTTTGGCAACGTATTTATAAAGATAGATTTTTTTTTTCAGAAAAACTTGTCCACTCGAATTTGATCAAAAAAACCACCCAACATTGCAAAATATTGAAAAAAAGTTTTTTGAAAAATCTTTTGTATCAAAATTTGGACAAGTAAAAAGAAGTGTTTCAACCAGCTCCAACCAGCTTCTGGCCATGAAACCAGATTCACTCCATGACTCCCAGGAGGGAACATTTCCCTTACAAGTGGTTCACAAGACTTGGGTGTCTGGTGAATATATCCAACCCCAACAGACCCACAAAGCATACCCAAAGCCCTTTAAGATTTTTCTTCCCTATAAATTAACTGCCCAAAGTAGTACTCAGGAGAGCTGTGTTCTATTCCTGCTCTGCTACTGGCCTGTAGATTGACCTTGGGCAAGTCACTTCACTGCCATGTGCCTCAGTTTCCCCATCTGTAAAATGGGGGTAATGGTACCGACCTCCTTTGTAAAGTGCTTTGAGGCTGTACAGCTCTTAGGGTCCCAGTCATGAACCAGGACCCCAGTGTGTTGGATGCTGTACAAACACAGAACAAAGATAGCCCCTGCCCCAAAAAGCTGGCAATCCAAGTATAAAGACAAGCAATAACAGATGGAGACAGACAGGGATTCTGGGTTCCAGCCCCTTGCTAGGTGGGAAGGTCCTAGAGCCTGGACTCCATCCCGAGCCCAGATGCTTACACTGCAATTAAATAGCCCCTTTGCCTGAGTCAGCTGGCATGCGCCAGCCACAGGTTTTCAAATTGCAATGTAAACATACCCTCAGTGTCCATGCCAAAGTGACTCCTGGGTAACACCAGGGTAATACTTCCTTTCCCACAGTGCTTTCCGTCTAGCCAGATGAGACACAGGGTGGGAGGAAGGGAACAGTGTTTTACCATGGGTAAGTAGTACACTGGGGTCTGATCTCATTTAGGAGCTGTGGGTGCAATTAACACAAATCTCCCATTTGGTGCTCTTCCAAAGGTGACTCATGAACCCAGGGATAAGTTCTCCAGCAGGGATGATTCAGTAATATCCAGGTGGCCATTTTAACAAAGAATCTCCCAGCACCTCACTTAGTTCACCCCATTCTATGATCATTGGCAATACAGTCCCCGTTTTCTGGTGCAAGTTTCACGGCTTATGTCATCATGCAGTCAGACAATGGTCCCTTCTTGCCTGGGACTCTATGAATTGCTAGAAGGGTCATCCCTCCTCACAGGCGCCAACTTTTGTTGGTGCTGGTGGGTGCTCGTGCCCCCCCGCCCCAATTCCACCACTCCCTGCCCCGTTGGATCCCTCCCCAAATCCCTGCCCCAGCCCTGCCTCCTTCCCCAAGCTCAATGTGTTCCCCCTCCTTCCCCCTCCCTCCCAGGCTTGCCACCCCAGGCTGGAAGGGGGCGGGGGAAGAGGCAGGATCCAGCGGCGCGCTCAGGGAAGGAGGCAGAGCAGAGACAAAGATGAGCTGGGGCGGGGCGGGTGGGGGGGGGAGCTGCTGGTGGGTGCAGAGCACCCAGCAATTTTTCCCCATGGGTGCTCCAGCCCCGGATCACCCACGGAGTCGGCACCTACGTCCCTCCTATGTGCAGACACAAAACCGTGGCAGTGTTTGGGGCTCGTAACAAAAAAGGGCTTGAAAGCGGAGAGAACATTACTAGCCGTGGTCGATTCTACTCACCCACGCGGCCAGGGTGGGCCAGGTCTGGCCAGCATGTAGAACATTTTCTTGTTACCCAGATGACTTGTTTGCTGGTAGAGTTTGGGTCTGGTGAGCTCTCAAGGCTCTGTCAGACATGTGTCTTTAGAACCATGACCATGTTCAAGTATGACTCCATGTGACACTTTCAACAGCCCTGAGCCATGTCCCTAGCTCAGTACCCGGCAGTTTACAGCACAAGCCAGTACTACTAGTAGTACCTAGTGAAGAGGCCCAAAAAGGGTCACACGGCAGGACAGACTCTGGCAAAGCCAGATGGAGGGAAGCGGACATATTGCCGGCCTGGTCCCAGCCAGACTCACTCCATGAGAGCGATAGGTGGCCTCAAAGTTTACACACAGAATTGGAAACATAAGCAGAGGTCCTTACTTGCCATGTGGTTTCCCCCAGGACCATTCACCTTCATACGCGGCATTCTTGAATCTGCCCTCTGCTCGGAACGCATACGTGAAGAAGCGATGGACGGGAGGCTTGCTTCCCTCCCCGGCCTCGCCCCACAAGGGGAAATCCCTTTTCCCATTCAGCGCCTGGCGCACAGCTTGATTCAGCTTCCACTGCCAGACTGCCTGGGGGAACAAAGAGACCAGAGGATTCAGGTTGGAGGTGGGAACGGGAGAATTAAAGAACAACTGGCTCCTGACAAGCTACGTTCCAGGGAACCAGGCAGGCGGCCACCAGCCAGGTCCAATATTACTCATTTGTCTACCCACCGCCATGTAATCATGTTAGATCACTGCTCCCACACTAGGAAATTCCTGCCAGTTACTCATCTGGGAGCTCAGTTTTCAAGCTGAAGGTAGAACATCCAATAACCACACTGGAGCATCCCAATCTGGATTTAGGAAGATACGTGGCCACCTTATACTTCTAATCAGGACATGAGCAAGGACTGGACATCTCAAGAATCAGCTTACGAACAAAAGCTAAAAACTGCACTTATTTATACACTGTTGCCCCTTCTGTTGGAGACCAGTATGGAGAGCGTGGCAGAGATCAGCAGCAACTCCCTAGAAAAGATCCTGGACCCTGCGGAGTCTGATGAATTATGACTCATGTCTATGAGACATTGATCAAAGAATATTATAACATACTGGCTAATCACTCCGACCCCAATAGTGGCCTAGATGAGTCTATTTTGGAGGACTGTTTGCAGCATCTGGAGAAGCAGCTGGAGAGCAGCCAGGCCCAGAAAGCCATGGAGGAATTCTTCTCAGAGAGTAGAGAACTGGTCTAGATCATGAAGGCAACAGCCATGAAATCTCTCTGCTAAATTCTGTAACAGTGTTCTGAAATTCTTCACCAAACTCTTCCAGTTGACTGAGAAGAGCCCTAACCCCAGTCTGTTGTAACTATGTGGCTCCTTGGCCCAGTTGGCCTGTTTTGAGCCTGTATGCCTACAGGCCTGGTTAACCCGGATGACCATGTCACCACCTAAAGATTCAGATCAGTTGGATGTTGTTCAAGAGAACAGGCAGCTGCTACAACTTCTGACAACATATATTGTTCGGGAAAACAGCCAAGTCAGAGAAGGCGTGTGCACTGTTCTGTTGAGTACCCTTATACCAACGGTAAGCATTTCAAGCTTTGATGTCTTCTCCTTATTCCAACAGCCAGGACGGCCCTGGTATTGCACACAGTGAATCTACAGAACACTTCTGTTACTTCAACTCACCTTTATCCGTGGCTCTTTGATAGAGAGGAAGAACACTTCTTCTGGTGTGACAATATGAACCGTATGCCTGCTAAGCAGAAAGGCAGTATTAGGGAGGTGGGGAAAGGCAAGAGCTCTCTCTACAGGCAGTCCACAGCAAGACTTTACTGCCCTTTTCTGACTACTTTGTACTCAACTTCTGGTTTATATGCCTAAAAACCTCATGCTTCAGGGCATCTACAGCCACCTGCAGGGGTCAGGAAGGGATTTCCCTCTCTTCCTCCCCTCGATATATTCTGGGCGGTTTATCTCCTTCCTCTGAAGGATCAGGGATGGCCACAGCCGGAGATGGGACACTGGGCAGCATGGACCAGGGCTCCGGCGTTCTTGGAGCATTCTTTCTCTGGTGCTTGGCTGGCTGGTTCTTGCTCATATCCTCAGGGATTAACTGAATGCCATACATGGGGTGGGAATGAATGGTCCCCCAGGTCAGATTGGCAGTGATCTTGGCCGGGAAGGGAGGGGGAGTGTTGCCTCTCTCTGAGCATTTAGGTGCAAGTCACTTGCCAGAATTATCTGGGCGTCTCACTCAATTCCCTGCTGTTGCAGGGGGCCTTGGGCACTGGTGCACCTCAGTACCTCCTATTCTCTGCTGGTGGCACATGTCCAGTCTCCTGTAGCCTACAATACTTGGGTTGTTGGGTTTGGTGTGGGAATGCTGGGAAGCACTGGTGTGGTGGTCTATGACAGACAGGAGCTCAGACAGGAGATCAGGTCTTCTGGCCTTCCACTCTATGAACATATTCCAGAGACTGACCCAACTGCCAAGTAATTGCCACTTGGATTCAAAGATTTTTAAGACCAGAAGGGACTGTTATGACCATCTAGTCTGACCACCTGAACAACACAGGTCAGAGAACTCCAGCCACTTATCCCTGGATTGAGCACAATAACTTAGATTTGGCTACTGATGAGCTGCCAGAAGCTCAAGAACCAGTTCCTTCACTCGCTCCAGGTCTTCAGCAGCACTGAAGGACTCGCCGCTGAAATGCCGCCGAAGACCCAGAGCAAGCGAAGGACCCATTGCCAAAGTGCCACCGAAGGCTCGGAGTGCCGCCAGGTGAGTAAAAATGCACATGGGAACCTCCCCAGCCGTGAGTTCAGGCACAACGGACAGGATGGTCCCGTGGGCCACATCCTGTCCGTCCCGCCTGAGCTTCCCCACCCCTTTAACAACTGGTTCTAAACCGGCTTCAAAATTTAACAACTGGTTCGCGCGAACTGGTACGAACCGGCTCCAGCTCACTACTGGATTTGGCTCAAACATCTCTTCCAAAAAAAGCCACCAGTCTTGGTCCAAAGTCATCAAGATGGAGAATCCATCACTTCCCTGGGTAGCGTGTTCCAGGGGTTTAATCACCCTCACATTAGAAGTTTGTTCCTATTTTTAAATGTGAATTTGTCTGGCTTCAGTTTCCATCCATAAGTTTCTACTATACCTCTCTCCATTACACTGCAGAGCCCTTTAATGCCTGGTATTTTTTTTCCCAGGATGGTACTTACACCCTATATCCGAGTTTTGTCTTTTGAGAAGCTAACGAGATTGAACTCCTTAAATCTGTAATGAAGACATTTTACTATTGATGATTCTCAAACTATCAGTAAAATCAGCAGTGTACGTTTAAACTTCCTGAGAGCGGGTCTAAGATAGGACCATGCGTAGCCCATAGCCAATTCCTGCTCATGCAGCTGCCAGCAAGGGGAAAGAGACTGGTCTCTAAGCGAATGATTTGAAATATGTGGCGTTGAACTGGTTTTCAAAGCGAAAGTATTTCACTTACTCTGGCTTTTCACTGCCAGATCCATCGACCCATACCAGCTTCAGATCAAAACTCTGGCAGTTGTTCCCCTAAAGAAGCAGACAGAAAGATGAGCCATTTGAAAAGAGCAGATACTGCACACCCAGATATTAGCACTGGTCTGGTGATCCAGGGGACAGATTTTCGCATGTAGAGCCAAATGAATATTTTGGCTGAATTTGGGGGTGGGGGGAGAGGGAGAGAAGAAAGCAAGGCAGATTTGGTAATGCCAAAACTTTGAGAACGTGCATCAGTGTCACCAAGTTATTTGTGTCAAAACAAAAAAAGATTAAAAAAAGAAGTCTAAAAATGGAGGGTTTTTTGGCACTTTCTAAACCAAGTGTTTTGATTTTCCAGTTTTAAAGGGACTGTTTTGACATTTCCTTCCAATTTTAAAAATTCAAAATCCCTTAAATTGCTCAAAATTCAAATAAAATGTTTCACTCAGATCAATATTTTCCCCACCCCAGAATTGCCAGCAACCCCCAAAACCAGAGTTATTCACACAACTCTAGTAGCATCTGTCAGCAACGCATGTGTCCTGTGTGGCCCATCGCAATACGATTCCAAGCTCCCTGCACTGAAGTGGGGTAGAGGGTAGCAGCAGGGGAAACAGGGAAAGGAAACGCATTTGAAAGGTGCAGTAGTTCTGGCTCAAACGTTGTTCCATGCTTTATTTCTTAAAATTTTCCAAAGACTTTGCTTTTATGTTGAATCCCTTCTTCCCATCCTGAGTCTATTTGGTCCTGCAAGCATGTAACAACGTGCGTAAGTATTGGCAGATTGAGGCTTTAGAGACTAATCTCTTCAATTCAAGTCTTTCTCATAGAAAAAAAGAGCCAAGTACACTTCCAGCCATGGACATTAAGTAGCATGAGTTTGTTATGATGGAACAAGTGTACTAGGAAAGAAAATTATGCTAGTGTTGTTCTTCTCCCACCCCAACCAGCTTTCTTGATCTCCATTGAGAATCAAAACATGCATGGATCTGAGCTGGAGCATTTCAAAGTACAGCCAGACTCTGCTATGGTATCTGAACTGAAGTGACGTCACTTTTAGCAGCATTGAGCCTTCACGATGACTATGTTAGCTCTTTATCCTTCTCCCAGGGCCAACTCACCTGAATCAGCACTAGGATGTCATCAAAGAGCAGAACCCGGTCGGTTCGGCCCATGCTGGCAAAGACTGGAAGGTTTTTGCTGTCTTCCAGCAGCCTGCGCTCAGGAACACAGAGCAAGTCCTGCCAAGGGAACCAAGGAAGCATGTGACGGAGAAAGAGCTCATGGACTCGCAAAGAGAAGCATCTATAGGATTAGATACAGGGCATCTCACCCTGATCACCTCTGAGAGACTTGCCAACTGCCAATGTTAGAGAGCTATGGGGGCAGAAGCAGCCAAATAGAAGAGCTTCCTCAAACTAGAGCTTCAACCATGCAAGGTTTCCAGTGATGGAGAATCCTTGGAAACCTCCAAGAGTGCACCCTGGAAGCAGGAGACCTAGATAAGTCTTCATTGAGTCTACATCAGTCTTTGTCCCCAAGAACATTTGGGTTCCATACGCTTGAACGGGGCCTGGTTCAAGCTAGCTTATAGTCATGTCTGAACCAGTCACACAGTCCTAGAGAAGACTAAAACGTGGGAGCAATACTAACTTTGCCTCTCCAGGAAGAGAGGGGTGGAAGGAAGCAGATAACATAGGAAGCCTCCTGAACTCTTGCCTAGTTTTGGAACAAAAAAATGAAGACACTGCAGTTGAGGTGTTTGGATAAACGTTTTCTCACTTCTGGTGGGGACAAGCACTTGCTGGAAGTACCATGGAAGAGGAGTTACAGCCAGAACCTGCTGATGCTCCCAGGTAAAAGAACATGAGACAGACCCCTGCAAGTCCCAAAGTAGGGGAGCAGGATGGTTGGTCACCCCCAGGTAGAGGATTAGGGAGACCATGTATATTTTTCAGAGTAGCAGCCGTGTTAGTCTGTATTCGCAAAAAGAAAAGGAGTACTTGTGGCACCTTAGAGACTAACAAATTTATTTGAGCATAAGCTTTCGTGAGCCACATGAAGTGAGCTGTAGCTCATGAAAGCTTATGCTCAAATAAATGTGTTAGTCTCTAAGGTGCCACAAGTACTCCTTTTCTTTTCATGTATATTTTGTAGGCTTCAAGACACCAGCAGGAGCTTGGCCACTATTACTTGCATCTTTTAAGGAGAAAGGATGCTGAAGGAATAGCAGGCAGCAGGACTCCTGCTCAGAGGTTGGAGTGCCACCCCCAGATAGGCAGAACACAGGCCTCCTAAGATGGAAGGGCGGTGGGGATTTGTACAGACTGAAAGGGGAGCATTTGGGGATCTGATCGGGGCAGTTGTGTGGAGGTCTGAGGCAGGAATGGGGGTTTTATACCATTTGAGGGGGGTTTAGAGATTTTGCTAGTCAATTAAGCCAAACTGACCCCTGAATATTTTGGGGGTCACCCTCCTTTGGTGAAGGGGATGTTGAACAGCCTCCGTGAATGAACCCATTATGGAACCTAACCTGAGAATACAAGACCTGGGGCCCACTGTATGGCTCTCCAGAACCATGGGGAAGGCATTGGAATGGCCGCCCCTTTGGTAAAGTGGGTGCAATAAAGGACTCCCTTCATGAGGGCCTGTCTAGTTCCCAGTTCAATGCATGCTCTGGAATCTCTTGTCCTGGGCCATCAGTATGACCATGAAGGACCACAGACTGGAGGGCCACCGAGATGCTGTTTGACTCACCGTGAGTTTGTGCCCCAAGGACTTCCACAGGGCTTTGGTCAGACAGGCTTCATCCAGGACCTGGCTGATGAAAGACTGCAGCTTGGCATATTGCTTGGCCGCACTGGTGACGAGTTCTCGGTCAGGGCTCTGTCAACAGGAGAATGCGCCGTTAGGAACGTTTCAGCTAGAACTGTACTAGATCTCCATCTCTTACTACATTACCGCTGTAATGTAATGTAACTATGGCCTTGGCACCTCTGAATTCATTGAGCTGACCCGTATTACTAGCTTGTGAACTGCTGATTATTAAAAGCTCTACTTTAGGAATTATTTTGGGGGAGTTCTCTGGCCTGTGTTATACAGGAGGTCAGACTAGGTGATCACTGCCATCCCTTTTGACCTTCGAATGGGTCATTCTATTGGCAGGCACTATTGTCTACTGGTTAAAGCAAATTACAGCATCAAGTTCTGGGATCTATTCCCAGTTCTGCCACCTCTGCTTACTGGGTGAACTTGGGCCAGTTACTTCTGTATACCTGGCTGTATTACGAGTGGCCTGTGTTATGTTGCCATTTAAGTTGGGCAAATAGTGGATTTTTCTATATATTGGCAATTCCAAAAAAAACAAAAAAGTTTCACGTCAGGTCAAACCAAAAATCAAATTGAGATTTTTGGTGCATCGGAAAGACAAAATAACTTCAAGTCAGGTCAAAACAAGTGTTTCATTTGGACATTTCCAAAACATTTTAATTTTTTTGGTTCAGTTTAAACTATTTGGCAAACTCAACACTTTCAGGTAGACCAAAAGCACATTTTTTGCAAACTATTTGTAACTAGAGCTGGGAGGAAGTTTTGGCAATGCCTAATGATTGTACAGTAAAGTGTTTTAGGACCTTAGATGAAGGAATCTGCACCAACAGCTCCCTACCACCCTGTTAAATACCTTTTCCTTACAGCATATGGTGGTTACAGTATCACAATACTCCAGAGCTCTGTGTATGAAATATCGAGACTGGTTGTCGAATACCAGTATGGATAGTCTCTTACCTTGCCAATGGCCTCGCTGAGCTGGGTAAGGATGAGGGCATATTGCTGCACATGATCCCGGAGAGGTTTATGGAGTACTGTATGCAGGGCCACCGGTATGGACGTCTCAGAGGTGAAGTCTGCAAGGAATTGCTTCAGCGCCGTCTTGTGCGTCTTCCAGAATTCACTGCAAGGTTTCCAGTCAACAAGACACCAGTTCATTACCAGGCATGGTCCCTCACACTTAGTCGTGTCTAACCTGCTTCTCTTAATGAGGTAGCTTTTCACTACCACCCACCTGCTCAGCCAAACAAACATTCAGTCACACCCATGCTACACAGCAACTCTGCTGACTCCCAAGCAGGGATGTCAGTAACTATGGCTAATGTAGTGCACACAGCAAGCATGTAGAAGTGTAGTCTAGTATGGCAGTCACTGGACTGGGAGACTGTATACCAGAGCTCTATTCCACACCTGCCACTGGCCTGCTATGTGACCTTGGGCAAAAATCACTTACTTTTTTTGTAAAGTACATACAAGGAGTATGGAGTTATAGTCACGCTGATGGCGTTACACACTAGGCACAAATACACTAGTGGACTGATTCAGATAAAAGCCCCAAACTACTGAAGTGCAGCTCGTTTGTCTTTTCAATATCCTTTTCCACAGGACTCATTATGGTACGGACCGGCAATAAACATAGTGCAAGAAAAGCTACTGTAATGAAGTTCCTGGCCCAGTTTTACAGACCCAAATTTGAAAGAAAACTGCTAAGTTTGAATATTTACTTTAACCATGTATGGTTCTCCTACTGCTAATGCACACAGCCCTCGCCCCCAACTCTATCTTTATATTTTTGATTAGCACCATTATATGCTGGCTGCCAACCAAAACCCTACAGTGCTGAAATGCAGTCATTCAATTATAGATCTGTTACACGTAGTAACTCACTGAGTGAAACTGATCAGGACTTAAGGGAAGAAGGAAGTTACTTTTGCGGCATCTAGGCCAGTGATTTTCAACCCTTTTCATTTGAGAACCCCTAAAAATTTCAAATGGAGGTGTGGACCCCTTTGGAAATCTTAGGTAGTCTGCAGACCCCCAGGTTGAAAGCCACTGATCTAGAAGGAGCAAGTTCACAGCACAGCCAGCAGCTCTGCTATTGTCCTTGGCAAGTGTACAAAAATCTTTCAAATAGCAGAGAAAACGTTGTGTATAGTATGTGCAAATTTCCAGGCCTTCCAGTTCTGACTGGAAGATAAATAAGTCTCTGAACACTTCTAACAGGACAAATCCTCCAGCAGTTCTGATTTTATCTGCTATCTACCTGAGAGATTTTGCAATTCTGCAGAAGTTACTCCTGCCTAATTATGAGCAGGCTTTTGAATTTTCTATTCAAATGGCAGTTTGCATGGTTGGTGTCCACTACGCACCTGAAAAATTGCACAAGATGTGATTCAGTGGACCCGAAATGGAGCTTCTGCTGGATACTGAGGTCTTTGACCTTTTCATTGCTTGTCTCTCTTTACGTCAGAGACTCTCTCCCCTCATTGTTTTCCAACAAGATCTGCTGGAAGAAGCTGGGAGAGCAAATCACAGGGGATCCCTCCTCATTTTGAGTTAAGGACATCTCAGAATCCATCAAGATAGTGAAAGAGAGGAGCAGCAGCTCTGGCTCTAGGAGACTACCTAGCCTGAAATCAGTGTGCAATTGCAGCTCAGATAGCTTGGGTACTGGAGCAGAGAAGCTGTGGCAGTACGTTTCAGTACAGGTTAGCCCTGGGGGCAGTTCCAAGGTTCCAGGAAGACTTGTACAGCCCACACTACAGTGAATGCTACTGTAGCTTCATTGCCATTAGTACTCGAGCTGGGTCAGGTATGCTTACACATGCTGCCATCACACCTCATGACTTCAGTGTGGACATACCTTAAAACATAGCTGCACTCTTTGGTTTACATGCTGTGACACACTAAGCAGCATATCCTTTTTGCTCTCCTTCCTGCTGAGGATCTAAACACTCCATTTTATCACTAATAGGGCTGAGCAAATCACTGATTTTTTGGTTCACCAGCAGTTCCAAGTGGGGTTTGGGTTCAAATTCAAAAATTGATATATTTCAGCAGCAGTTCAACCCAACACACGCTTGATTTAAATAAGTGGTTTGACCCAAAACATTTGAATCTGGCTCTTTAAAAAGGCCAGGAAACACATGCTTTGGGTCAAGGCACTTTTTAAATAAGTGGTTTGACTCACAGCATGTGTTTCCTGGCCTTTTTAAAGGGCCAAATTCAAAGTCAGTGGAGGAGGTGGTGGTACATCCCCATATAAAACTTTTAGCCTAGTGGTTAGGGTGCAACCTGGCATCATGGCCTCCACTGAAGCTGGGAGCAGCCTGCATTGTAGGTGGAGGCCACAGCCATGAAGAAGAGATTACTCAGTGTTGTCCCATTAACACAGTGGCTGGATTACTAGAGCAATGAGGCACTTTCTGGCCAGTATATCATTGTAGCAGGGCCAGCGCCTATAAGCCAGGGGACTCTAGGACTTGCTTGAAGTCTCACTCCTTTAGCTTTCCCTCATGCGGGCAGGGTTATTCCCTCAGGCTGAACAGGAGGCCGGAGGGTCTGAAGCCACTAACCTTTTATTCTTTGCTGCCTGGTCAAAGCCCTGGACTACAACACAGTTTGCAAAGGTGACAAAGTATCTGTAGGTAAAGAGAAAGAGAGGCCGAGTTTGGGTCAAGTAGTAGTTACCAGGTTTAAGAGGCACTGGGAGAATCTTGTAGCTCGTTTGAAAGCCCATCGTGTCTGTTACCTTTTTGCCCAGGGTGTCAGAGATGGAGACTAAGCCCATAGACTATTCTTTCCATATATATTCCCTACAGTATGCTCTCCAGTGCCCTGTATAAACTTCCCTTGGGAGATTATTAATGGGGAACATTCTCCACTAGGCTGATTACCAGGAAAGTTCCTTAAGATCTTCTTTACTCAGGCAACAACCCTGGAGAGTTAGTCTGCAGGGACTGAATCCAAGGCCCTGTCATCTAAACCTATGGGCTTCTATTGAGGCACAGAACCAGGTCTGCTAGACTAAACCCAGTATACATGGTCTCACCACTAGAAGCAGACAGCCATACTGTCAACATGTGTTCTGCTCCATTTTGTCTTATTACTTAAAACCACCAGGTGTTCTGCTGCAGGCGGGTGGTTATGTCATCTGTAAAATCTATCCCCCTGCCTTACCATCCACACAGTGCTGCTCCCCAGAAGCATGAGAGGGAGATAAAACACATTCTTACCGAAGCTCTCTCCCACCATTAACGCACCAGTGTGCGCCCGCAGAATCAGATCACCATGCATGCTAAGCATGTGACATTGCAGGATCGGGACCAGGATGTGTAGGCAATCCGATCTGCTAGCACGGGCCCCTGACACCCATGCGGAGCCTAGCCTACACAGGGAGCATAGTGCGATATCCAGAATCCTGAGTTTGGGATGATTGCATTTCTAACGAACAGCAGAGCAACGATAATCTGCCGGTCAGCCCAGATTTTAATGGCATTTATAGCACATCAGAGCCCAATCCTGAAAACACTTATGCATAGGAGCAGTCTCCTCGGCAGTTGTGGATTCTTTAATAGATTCTAATGACTGTGACATGTTACTTTTTTCCACTCCGTGTCCTAGTGAGGTCTGCTTGCAGCCCTGCACCCTACCCCGATCTAGACACAAGTCCTCTCATCCTGATCACAACACGAATTCTGTTTGCATATAACTCAGTCATGGCTTATATCCCCACCCCTTTAAAGCTTCTAAATATCAGTGTGCACCAGAAGGCAGGTGTTCATCTTAAATCTCTTTAGAGGAAAATCACAGCCACAGCTAGAGAAAGGATACCAATTAAATACTAAGAGTTCTCAAACTTCATTGCACTGTGACCCCCTTTGACAACACAAGTTACTATATGACCCCAGAAGGGGGGACTGAAGCTTGAGCCCACCCGAGCCCCACTGCCCCAGGTGGAGAGGGCAAAGCCCAAGCCCCACTGCTCCAGGCGAGGGGGCCAAAACTGAAGCCTAAGGGCTTCAGCCCCAGGCAGGGGGCCTGTAACCTGAGCCCCACTACACAGGGCTGAAGCCCTCAGGCTTTGGCTTCAGCCCCAGGTGGTAGGGCTCTGGCTTCAGCCCCAAGCCCCAGCAAGTCTAAGTCAGCCCTGGCGACCCCATTCAAATGGGCTCATGACCCACTTGGGGGTCCTGACCCACAGCTAGAGAATTGCTGAGATAGACAAAGATTTCATCCTGATCCTTTAGTCTATAGGTTTGCTTCAGTAATTGACATTATAGTGTCTTTGTACTTACTGGATGTAGATACTGAGAAACAGGTCTCCCTTCCACAGGATGTAGAGGTCTTGGAGGCAGAGCGACTCGGAGACGCTGAACTTCTGTTTCAGCGTCTGGTGGTTTTCCTCTGTCAGGTCCCAGAGAGCGTGGAAGCGGTCGTTCAAAAGCAGCAATAATTTCAAGTTATCCTTTCCTTTTTGCTCATAAGGCTCTTTGAAAGAGACCAAGAAGAGATGATGCTACGAAGTCATAGAACGATAGAAGCATTGGACTGGAAGGGACCTCGAGAGGTCTTCTAGTCCAGTCCCCTGCACTCAAGGCAGGGCTTGGTGATGAGGCCCAAGTAGTCTCCTGGGAGACACACGAACAGTGCAGCTGAGATTCTCCAGAGAGAAGAGCTGATGGCTAGCATGTGTAAGCACCCTCTATCTTAAGAAGTTGTGTGGATCACATCCTCAGCTTGTGTATATTGGTGTTTGCAGCTGAGGATCTGGCTGTACACATTCTATTTGCTAAGAGCTAGGTGGTCATCCCTATCAAGATAAGGCAGAAGGGGCACAGCAGTTTAGGGGACTAAGCAAGGGAGTGAGAACAGTTAGAACTTCACTCCTCTGTACTGAAACAAGCTTGCAAGCGGATGCAAGATTGGCAGTTTGGTTTTCAACACCAAGGACCTGAATGGAAAATATCACCAGTTTAGATCTACTATGGGTGTGACTCTATTCTCACATGAGTGGGAATCTGGATTTACTCCACTAAGAGCAAGTAAACAGCCCTCAATGATCCAAGCCTATGTCTTGGACCAGAGGTCACATGCAACCTTGTGGAGTACATACTAGGGCAGCACCCTTTGCATGGGTTTAAGTAGCAGTATAGACCACAAGGCATAGCTTAGGCAAGTAGAGCATAGACACACCTGAAAGGTGTGGTTATGTCCCTGAATACAGATCCTACATGGCTCCCTACTCATCCAAACCTTGCCTTCCCCGTTTACATTGCTATTTTTGCCATGTAGTGTTCTGCCATCTCCCAGCTGCTGGTGCCTTTCCCCCTCAGCAGGGAAAGGTGCCTTTCCCTGCTACCTCCCTCACCGGAGCTTTTCACTGACACATGTATCTACACATCACAGTGTGGACGCAGCTCGTGGCTACACATCACTACACACCACTTCTGATAGTGTGTAGCGTAGACGTAGCCTTAGAGCTCTGATTAAGCTGAACTGGGTTTAGATTCCATTTCCCTAGGTTAAAAACACCTTCCAATACACCGGCCTCAGGCAGCTCTGTGCCAGAAGACACCGGGTACCACTGAAGCCTAAGGACTGCATCGATCAGATGCCGGGAAGCAGAGCTTCACGAGCAGATAGCGCCATTCTCCTCTGTGGGCTTACCCGCCTCGAGCAAGGGCTTGAGAACGATGGTGTTGATACGCGCTAGACACGCGGAGAAGGTTTCTTCCGTTCGTAGGAGCGACTCTGCCGCTTCAATGGTGCTCATGTTCTAGTAGCAAACAGAGTTAAAGCCGTTCACTATAAAGAACCCTACAACTCGTCTCACAGCAGGGCACCAAGCCCCCAAATTGGGCCCTCCTGGTGCTTGGCACTGCACACACAGCGAGAGACGCTCCCAGCCCAAAAGAGCAATCTAAAGAGAGAAAGTTGGGAGGGCAATTAGAGGCACAGAGAGGTGAAGTGACTTGCCCAAGGTCACACAGAAAGGTCAGTGGCAGAGCTGCAAACAAAACCCAGTTTCCCTCCCCCAAACACGAATTCTCAGACCACTGCCCTTGTCAATGGGCCAAGCTGCCTCCTTGCAAGACCTCAACAAGCATCAGAGCTTTCAAAAGAAGGCCTTGAGCTTTTCTACCATGGAATTAATCCCCCAAGAGCTGGACTTGCTTTCCTGAAGGAAGCCCGTTTATGCCCAAAGCACATACGGCAAGGACAGGGTTAGTTCAAACTTCCCCTGCCATTAGCTTTGTGCCACTGAGCCTCAACTCACCTCCATTAGCAGCAAAATGTGTTGTATGCTGCCACCAAGCTATCCACCACAACAGCGGCTCTGACCACATCTACCCCAAGGGAGCAGAAAGTCTGATTGCCCTAGCTGTCCAGTTACAACTGTCCTCACTGCTGTATATAACGGAAATGCTTGAGTAATACTGCTTGTGTTCATGGGCCAACCAACAAATTTCTATTGCTTCCTCTTTAAAAAGAGAAAAATACTAATCCAAGTGCTGCTAGCGAACGTCATGGAGAGCCACAATGGAAAGAACCCAAACAGTGAAGAAAATCAAGGGCAGGGTGAATGTGGTTTGAAGACACCGCTAATAGAAAACGTGCCACTGTAACTAAGATTACAAACAAGACTTTTTTTTTTTTTGAGGCTCTCTGAGATAGCCCTGGGCACTTAACTTCCCTATATTACAGGATAATGAAATTCTTTAACGTTAGAACAGTGCACAGGACTTAAAAAGCTGGGTTTTGCAAGGACATTGGTGGTTTGACTGGGACAGGAAACGCCTGTACATCATAATAGAATCAAGACAAGACAGGCATCTTAACCTCACTCACCTTCCAAGTTCCAGACTGCACAAGTGCGGGGGACTAATGAACCAGAAAGCAAAAGTGAAAAAAAGTCAAAGACTGTAGTCATCTAAACAATTTTGGTTTTAGGTGCATTTTTTCCCCACTGCCTGTAGACATGAAGATGAAATTTCTCCTCACATACATCTCTTACGCTCTGACATGGTCCCTAATACTGGGATATGAACACCTTACAATTTAATACGAGGATAAATACAACACCTCCATGAACTATGGAAATATCATCCCTATTTTACAGATTGGCAAATGAGGCACAGAGAAAGACATCGAGCCAAAGGTATTAGGAACCTAACAATGCTATAGGCACCTAGGGGCATTTTCAAAAGCACCTAAATGGGTTCTGTGTTTAATTCCCAGCTAAGTGCAACTGAAAAATCCCACTAGGCATCCACCATTATCTTCAGATGCCTAATACCTTTGAAAATCTAGTCTTAACTGACTTGGCCAAGGTCACAAGAAGTCTTTGGCAGAGCATGGAATTGAACCCAGAGCTCCAAAATCCCAACCTTGCAACCTAATCACTGAATCATTGGCACTTAAGCGTGTTCCCTAGCTTTAGGAAGAAGTGTTTTGCTTCATCAGAGTTAAAGTGCAACCTAGCTGGTGCATGACAGCTTATTTTGCCTTGTAATTTGGTACGGCTGAAGCAAGCAGTCAGATCTACTAGATCCACAGAGAACACAAAAAGTTAGATCCAGCTGAAATCTGACATTTTGAAATTGATGGAAATTTTCATTTTTGGGGGGGAGTTCGCTGAAATGTCACCCTTTCAGCCAGCTTTACTACTCTTTGCTCTTCACGGATTCCCACCCCGGGCTCCTTCCAACATTCCTAATCACCTACTCACTTCTGATCCATGCAGTTTGCATTAGGAATGCCTTCTTCTGAACCATCAAGAATAGGCCACTAGAGACAGGATGAAGGATTTCTCTAATCCAGTTCTCTCTCTCAACCCCTACACCGCACACTGCATTGAGAAAGGAGATCCAAAGAAACACTACATTGCTAAAATCTTTTGCAATCTGTTTTTGCTTTCAATGGAAGGCTGCCTACTAGCTCTAGTTCTCAAAATTGCAGTCATGAGTTGATGTCACTTATTAAGTAATCACGCACTCACACTTTTAAAATAGCATTTGATACAACATCCATGACATATGACTTTGCTATACCACATGTTCTAAGGAGGCATAATGGGGCAAGGGCAGAATTTCCACCTCAATTTCCCTGCTCTTTGGACTCAAGCCCTTTACCCAGACAGTTATTTCAATAGTGTGTGTATATATACACCCAGAGTCTGTTAGCGTTAAGGAGAGGTAAAATCCATCGCCTATTGAACAAGTTTGATGCTGATTCAGGGCTGCAGACTTTAAATAACCAACAGGCAAGGGCAAGCACAGGTCACTGTGCACGCTCATTTGAGGAACTGAATGAAAACTGCAGTACAGCAGTAGCGTGGGTGGACTGAACTTTACAGGTAGTCTCATGGCCCCCCCGGACAGCTGTTTCACAAGACTTTGTTGTTTTCTCCATGTAAATTGGTAGGACATAAAGACAACACAGGTACGATCTGCCCACTCTGGAGAAGTCTACTCCCACTCTTAATACTGATCCTATGCACACACTGATCTTTGGCACCCCTGGATCAAGACACTTTAAAAATCAGAGCTGCCAAGTTCTGTACAGATCTGACATTATGTACAAGTTAACTTGTTAATTTGCATGTAACCATAAACTCTGGCTTTAAAAGCTGTGTGGATTTAGCACCGGCTAGCGGAGTCAAATAGGGTACCTTGGGGAATGAAGTCCTCTGCTGATCTTCAGGACAGCAATAGGACAAGCTTCCCACAAGCTGCCCTGCCAGCATGCATCACATCCAGTTTCAGGGGTAGGGGGATTGGAGAATGTCCTCTAGGGCAGTCCCTGAGATCTCCCTGAGACAGTTCAGGAAAGTGGCAAGCCAGTCCCTGGTATCAAAAAAGGTTGAGAAACACTGCTTTAGGGTAACGGAGTAATTGTCTCCAGGGCCCCTCCAAGATCTGACCCTCCACCAAGCAGCCCAAAGCCTGGTGATAAGTGAGTTGTGGAAGCCAGATCCAAGACCTCCCCGCTCCAAACTCACCTCACAAGAGCCAAACATCCATTAGATGAGAATCACCTTTAATCCCAGCTGAGTGTATGGGTTATCTATGGTAACAAGGCCTATCCAAGGCATAATAGAGCTGCTAAATAAGCACCCCACAAAATGCATGGCCCTAGGCACATCTTTAAGAAATGAGAAAGCATTATACCCACTGGGGGATAGGAACACACACACACACACACACACACACACACACACACACACACGGGTTAGTTGACCTGTCCAGTGGCAGAGCTGGGAATTCGGCTTGGCAAGCCAGCCAATTGTCTGGTCAAATAAAATTCAATGTGCCCACAATCAAATACGGTCAAATATTAAAGCAAGAATGGTCTGAAATAGGAGGAAGCCTATCTTTCCGATGGCCTCATGGTGCCATTCTTTTTTTTTTTCTTTTTGTTTTCTAGAAGGTCACCGTTTCATATTTTTCCTCTGTTCACTCAGCTAAGGAACTTGGGGTTTTTATTTTGTAGTTGCACATAAGTATCTAAGGCTAAGCCTTTTGGAGGCCATACAGTCTTATTCATTTTTGGTTACTCTTCTTATAAATTAGTGCTTTAAAATATTTGTCCACTTATTTTTGGACTGGTCAAATCTCCAACCCAAGTGGGAGCAGAACCCAATTCTAACTTGTAGTCCTATGCCTTACATTCACTTTTATTTCATCAGAATGACCATTGATGGAAGAGGCCCTTAGATGTTTTGTCCTGCAGTAAGCTGAATGGCTCTCGTATAGAATAGAATAGAAGGAATTGGCGGCTGTGATTGCAGAGCCCTTGGCCATTATCTTTGAAAACTCGTGGCGAACGGGGGAAGTCCCGGATGACTGGAAAAAGGCTAATGTAGTGCCCATCTTTAAAAAAGGGAAGAAGGAGGATCCTGGGAACTACAGGCCGGTCAGCCTCACCTCAGTCCCTGGAAAAATCATGGAGCAGGTCCTCAAAGAATCAATCCTGAAGCACTTAGAGGAGAGGAAAGTGATCAGGAACAGTCAGCATGGATTCACCAAGGGAAGGTCATGCCTGACTAATCTAATCGCCTTTTATGATGAGATTACTGGTTCTGTGGATGAAGGGAAAGCAGTGGATGTATTGTTTCTTGACTTTAGCAAAGCTTTTGACACGGTCTCCCACAGCATTCTTGTCAGCAAGTTAAGGAAGTATGGGCTGGATGAATGCACTATAAGGTGGGTAGAAAGCTGGCTAGATTGTCGGGCTCAACGGGTAGTGATCAATGGCTCCATGTCTAGTTGGCAGCCGGTGTCAAGTGGAGTGCCCCAGGGGTCGGTCCTGGGGCCCGTTTTGTTCAATATCTTCATAAATGATCTGGAGGATGGTGTGGATTGCACTCTCAGCAAATTTGCGGATGATACTAAACTGGGAGGAGTGGTAGATACGCTGGAGGGGAGGGATAGGATACAGAAGGACCTAGACAAATTGGAGGATTGGGCCAAAAGAAATCTAATGAGGTTCAATAAGGATAAATGCAGGGTCCTGCACTTAGGATGGAAGAATCCAATGCACCGCTACAGACTAGGGACCGAATGGCTCGGCAGCAGTTCTGCGGAAAAGGACCTAGGGGTGACAGTGGACGAGAAGCTGGATATGAGTCAGCAGTGTGCCCTTGTTGCCAAGAAGGCCAATGGCATTTTGGGATGTATAAGTAGGGGCATAGCGAGCAGATCGAGGGACGTGATCGTTCCCCTCTATTCGACACTGGTGAGGCCTCATCTGGAGTACTGTGTCCAGTTTTGGGCCCCACACTACAGGAAGGATGTGGATAAATTGGAAAGAGTACAACGAAGGGCAACGAAAATGATTAGGGGTCTAGAGCACATGACTTATGAGGAGAGGCTGAGGGAGCTGGGATTGTTTAGTCTGCAGAAGAGAAGAATAAGGGGGGATTTGATAGCTGCTTTCAACTACCTGAAAGGGGGTTTCAAAGAGGATGGCTCTAGACTGTTCTCAATGGTAGCAGATGACAGAACGAGGAGTAATGGTCTCAAGTTGCAATGGGGGAGGTTTAGATTGGATATTAGGAAAAACTTTTTCACTAAGAGGGTGGTAAAACACTGGAATGCGTTAACTAGGGAGGTGGTAGAATCTCCTTCCTTAGAGGTTTTTAAGGTCAGGCTTGACAAAGCCCTGGCTGGGATGATTTAACTGGGACTTGGTCCTGCTTTGAGCAGGGGGTTGGACTAGATGACCTTCTGGGGTCCCTTCCAACCCTGATATTCTATGATTCTATGATTCTATGTTAGGCATGACTCACTGCCTCCTACAGAAGAGTGAGTTAGATCATGGACAGTTTACGAAATCCATTGCAAATGAGAAGGTAATGGAACCTTTAACATGACTATTAATTCCCAGCAGGAGATGCTGGCTTAGAGACTAGGTTTTTCTTTCACTCAGCTCAGTAACCCATCCACTCTGCAGTGAGGATGCAAGCTAAGTCACTCAAGTGCTGACAGTCCCCCAGTGCCTTCCCATAATTCCCCTGTGGGCCTAGAAGGACTAACAAGTTCTCCCACAATTCACTGGGAAAGAAAGAAATACGAGAGCCATTCAGCTTACTGCAGGACAAAAGAGGTGCCCCCAGAAGTCCTAGCAACACACAAGGGAGCACAGCACCAGTGAGGAAGCGATAGTTCAGGGAGGGCTTTCCAGTGTGGCTGCTCAGACCCAGGCTAGTCTAACCCAAGCTAATTTTGCAGTGAAGATACCCCTAATAAGGGTATTGGTAAGCACATGCCTAAAATCTCTGAACTTAGGAATGCCTTCCCCCCATGCTGCCTTTGCCTTTTTAGATTCTGCACTTTCCAGGGCAGGAACGGAGCCCTTCTGTGTTTGGGATGTACCTAGAGCACCGTCAGGCACTACTGCAACCAAACCAAGAGGTTCTTTTTCTTAGGGGATCCTCACTCAATGATCAGTTTCCCATTGAGCTAGACACTGTGCAGACACAAAGAGAGGATGCTCCCTACCCCAAACAGGGTCACAACATATTTGACATGGTTTTGTTCATGCCTTAGTTTTTCCCAGTTGCTTTTATTTATTGCAATTGTGTCTCTATATGTAAAGTTGTACAAACAAGTTGCCTCATAGAGCTAAGGGTTGGGCTACAGACTGATTCCTCTTCCAGATTCTTTTGATGCCTTTCATCCCAATGATTTATCATGTGGCTCCATCATTTCATCTCTAGCATGCTCCCCTCCAGAGCCATCAAAAGTCAAAGGAGACAGAAGAGTTCTTTTGACAAGAACATTGGGGCTGACCTTAATTTTCAGGTCCATGAAGTCTTTAGCATCCAGGCAGGAGAGACAGGAGCTCAGTTTAGTATCACATAGGGTGGCCAACAGTCTCTTATTAACAGGGACGTCCCTTTCCCTGGCCCCCCATCTCTGTACAACACAATCAGGAGTTGCTGAGTGCTGCAAAAAGCAGCAAGAAATACCCCTGGTGAATGTAGGTAAGTCCTGCTTTTTATTATTCATAATACTATTGGGAGCAGGGGAGGTGCAGGGACACTAAGAAAACAGTCCCTTATTTTTTTAAATATAATGTTGGCAACCCTATAAAACGTTCTCAAACACAGTGTTGCACTTTGGAAAAGCAAGTTGGTTTTGCACTTGTGGTGCTGTGGAATCAAGGCATTTCAAGGCCAATCTTCAGGCTGCTCTGGCTAATACAGCATTTCTAGTGGAGCTGAATGCCACAATGCAGTATCTTGGGTAACACAGTGATGGGTGGCATAAAAATCTCAAGATCAGCATTTTGGAAAAGACTGGTTATTAAGGGACGTAAAGCAGCCCTACAAGTACCACTAGTGATTGGATGGATACAAGTTTGAACCATAAGAAGAGCCAAACTGGGTCAGACCAAAGGTCCATCTAGCCCAGTATCCTGTCTTCCGACAGTGGCCAATGCCAGGTGCCCCAGAGGGAATAAACAGAACAGGTAATCATCAAGTGATCCATCCCCTGTTGCTCATTCCCAGCTTCTAGCAAACAGACTAGGGACACCATCCCTGCCCATCCTGGCTAATAGCCATTGATAGACCTATCCTCCATAAACATATCTAGTTCTTTTTTGAACTCTGTTATAGCCTTGGCCTTCACAACATCCTCTGGCAAAGAATTCCACAAACTAACTGTGCGATGTGTGAAAAAATACTTCCTTTTTTGTTTTAAATCTGCTGCCTATTAATTTCATTTGGTGACCCCTAGTTCTTGTATTATGAGAAGGAGTAAATAACACTTCCTTATTTACTTTCTCCACAGCAGTCATCATTTTATAGACCTCTTTCATATCCCCCCCTTAGTCGTCTCTTTTCCAAGCTGAAAAGTCCCCGTCTTATCTCTCCTCATACGGAAGCTGTATCTTACTCCTAATAATTTTTGTTGCCCTTTTCTGAACCTTTTCCAATTCCAATGTATCTTTTTTGAGATGGGGCAACCACATCTGCACCATAATAGAACTTTCCAATAATGAGTTCTGAGATGGTCTCTTCTAGTCACCACATCTTCTGAGTTCTTCCACAGATGTATTTAAGACAGGTCCAGAGAGCCAATTCTATGAGTCCGGGGAAAGGCTCTGATTTGATCTAAACCAGCCCATTGTTCTTTCTTCCTTAAATGTTAAGTCAAGTTTCTAGTCCATGCAACTTTGATAAACCACATTCCACCGCTGTATTATGCTGTGGTTTCTGCATTCAGATCAGTGTCACAACAGAGATCTTTCATTTCATGAGGAAAAAAATAGGTCCAAGCCATATTTTGGCAAATAGACACTCTGAAGCAAGCTCTTCACACCAGACTTTCACACAGCATATTGTGTTCGTGTACAACGGATTTAACGCCAGAGAAGCAGATGGGAACACAGTAAAGGTGAACATTGAAAATAAAGAGGGGAAAGAGAAAATGAAAGAAAACCCAAGCCAGTCTTGATCTGCAAGAAGGGAACATGCAAAGGATTTTGCTCTGTCATCTATCTGAATTGGTTTTTACTGTAGTTATAAAAGGAGACTCCAACAGGAGATTGAAAGCCAGTTGAAGGAATTGAAGGGTCTGCTTTTGGAGTTTGTTCTAATAGAGGGGGAGGATGTAGGGAAAGAAAGGCCTACACAAAACATGACAACAGTTCTGCTGACCTACGTTGTCTCACCGTTTCCTTGTGCTCCCCCATTTGTCCGTATCTGTGTGTTGTCTTATTGTACATTATAAACTCTTCGGGGCAGGGGCTGTCTTTTTGATCTGTGTTTGTACAGCGCCTAGCACAGTGGGGTCCTGCTCTGTGACTAAACTGCTAAGGCTTTATGTTAATCTAAAAGCGAGAAGGTAAAAGTGCTGAAGTAATATGAACTCAGGAGGATCAAGTAAATACAACTATGGACCTAGCATTAGTTAAGGAGAATTAAAGGTCAGGTTGCCAACAGTTTTCATGATCTTGACCTATAGTGTGAGCAGATGTCCCAATTTTATAGGGACAGTCCTGATATTTGGGGCTGTGTCTTAAATAGGTGCCTATTGGCCCCCCACCCCCGTCCTGATTTTTCATACTTGCCATCTGGTCACCCTATTGACCTATCAAGTTTGGTAAATCTAGGATCTAGAGAGATGCTAGTAAGGTTAGCATTGCCTAGAGCTGGTCCCAAAAGTGGGCAGTATTTTCTGCAGTGTCAAAAGCACTTTTTAAGTGCGATGTATCAAATCACAGAGAGATGTTCTGTTTTCAGATTTGTCCTTTCCAATGCCATCAGAAGTGGGGGAGAAAGAGGAAAGCCACAAAGACCACGTATTTATTTTGATCTGACAAAAAAAAAAAAAGGTTCGGGAAAACCAAATGTTTTCTGCGGGAGCATTTGTATTATTTGAACGGGCTTCCTTCAAAAATAACCTTGGGGGGCAAAATTATGATGACTGAGCTACTTCTGTCCCCTTTAATATAGGAATGAAATCCTGGGCCTACTGACAAAACTCCAATGGTCTTTAAAGGGCAGAATTCTGGGCCCTAGAAGTCTAATGAGGAAGTTATAGACCCTGGGGGCAGAAGGAAGAGGGTCAAGAGCGATCAGTCTGCAAGACTATATGGTGCTTAGTCAGCGGTTTAAACCCCCAGTGTCCTGCACATGTGTCATTGACACAGAGTGTGTGGGGGAAGCACACCCAGTCCGAGTTGGCCGCCTCTCTCGCTTTGCACAGAGCTAAGCGACGCAAGGCGACAACGGAAACCTGAAGTGTCTAATTATGGCGTTATTGGGTGAAATCCTCCAAGGCTGCGTTGAACCCCAGTACACAACTTCTACGGGTTCACTGCATGGACCACAAAACTCCGACACTCCCCAGGAGCCAAGAAGTTGTGGGCAGGTCAGAGGAGCAGGAGGGGATCATAGCAACTGCCATAATTGCTAATTGACTACAGCCGGGATTGTCAACATTGTATTTCAAAAATACAGGACTTTTTTCTTAGCACCCTTATGGGGGAGGAGTACCCTGTACCTAATAGTGCCGGGGTGGGGTGTCCAGTACCACAGGGCATGGGGCATACTAGCCATGTGGAAATTGAGGAAACCTTCCACTCCCCGCAGCAGTCAGGCAGTCTTGGCTGCTGGGACCCACCTCCCTGTCCATCTGACTCCCCACCTGTGCAGGGGAAGTGAACAGGGCCCAGGGTTGGGAGGGGAGTGGAAAGATGCACCCGTGAGTACTGACCCCCTGCCGGACAGGGCCCGCTCCTGACTATAGCCCTTGAGCATGGCCCGGTCTGCTTTCCCTGCACTGGCTCTGTCTGGCAAGGTCAGTGGATGGGGCTTTGTGCCCTGAAGCTGCGCTGAAGGGCCAGGCTCAGGAAGGGGCTGTCTGACATGGGTTGGGGGAAGAGGGTCAATACTCCTGGGGTGTTGTCTGCTGTTCCCCACTGGCAGAGTGCCCACCAACATCCCCAGTAGAGGAGCATAACTGCTGGCTGGTAGCTGCTGTAGCAGTCAGGGAACATGGTGGGCAGGGCAGGGCGCCTGGTCCTGACAGCTGAGACCACCAGCACAAAGCCCTGTCCGTTTCCCCTGCCGGACAGAGCCCGTTCCTGACTCCAGCCTTTCAGCATGGCCCATCAGGTCTTCATGCCCCACACAATAACCTTATTACATAACCTTATTATTATTATTATTATTATTACTATTATTATTATAACAACCCTCCCCAGGGGATGTGCCCCATAGTTTGGGAACCTCTGCCCTATAGGTACATTGGTTCAGTAAGTCATGGGACCAATTCTGCATTACTACACTGTCTAACTGTACAAACTTTATATCCGTGGAAGCTAAAGTCATAATAAAACTGACCTTGCGTCAGGAGAATAGTTTTAATATGTTGAAATACAGGATAAAAGGCGTCCGGTACGGATTTAGTACAGGACAGGCAATTTTCCATTTAAATAAGCAACATTGCTGGTAATACAGGACTGTTGACAACCCTACAGCCCACCTACCCGGATCCAGACTTTGTGCTGGACAGTGGAAAGAGAGGATTCCAACCCCCCCCTCGAGCCAGGCCCGCACCCCACACGAAGTTTGCCTGCGCAGCTCTTGCCGAGAGAGCTAGGATCTCGGCGTAGCCTTTGAAAGCCACATCGGTTCTCAAAGACTGGAGAGAGGCAGAGTGTCTGGGCCAGAGCCAGAGTCCGCGGAAGTGGGAGAAAGTCTTTCCATAAACAACGTGCTTTGGATCAGGCCCTAAGTGACTTCTCTCCAAAGAATGAAGCCTGTGAATTGCAGATGGGCGAGAACTTTCCCTCAGTACCAGGGGAAACAATTCAGAGCAGTTAGGCACGTTACAACTGTGCCACTTCTCCCCTGCTCCTCACGCTGCATCTTGAGTTCCCTCCTGTCCCTAAAAGGAAGGCAGGTAAGATGAGCGCCAACTTTAGCAGCAGCAAGTGCCAGCAATCTGTGAGGCAGTGGTCTCTGATGCTGCTAATCCACCCTCAAACTCCCCTACCCCAAACTGCCTTCTTGCTGCAGCTCAATCTCATCTCTCAGCTGTTAGTTCCACATGCGGCAAGTGAGCTGTAGCTCACGAAAGCTTATGCTCAAATAAAGTTGTTAGTCTCTAAGGTGCCACAAGTACTCTTTTTCTTTTTACAGTAAGAAACTCGCAGAGCTCTCCCCCCCCCCCAAACTCCCCTATTCTCCGCCTACCAAAATGTGGGGCGGAGGGTAGCTCAGGACCTCTGCCTTGCAGTGGGGTGGTGGGGTAGGGGCTTCTACCTAGTGGGGGAGGGTCTGAGGGCTTCTGCCCAGTGGGGTGCACCTGCCGGGGCTTAGGGCTTCAGCCCCACTCCTACTGAAGCCCCAAGCCCCAGCAGGTGCATCCTGGTTCTCTCGAACTTCTGAAGATTGTCATACGTGTCTCGGCGGGTCAGTATGTTTGGCCATCACTATGCTATAGCCCCAGAGCATTGTGGGAGCTGGCATGAAAGAGTCCATGAAACGGAACTGTGCTATCTAAGATACTTATATGGCACCCATCACCACTGCATCCAGGTGCTTCACAACCGTTCATGTATTTATCCTCACGATGCCCCTGTAAGGCAGGGCAGTGTCCATTTTACAGGCGGGCCCCAAGAATAAGCAGTCTGCCCACGGTCCTGCGGGAAGCTTGTGGCATGAACCTGACCTCAAGAGCAGGAACTTGAACCCAAGTCCTAGGCTAGTGTCTCAACCACTGGACCATCCACCTTCTGCAACGTGTCAGACCTCTAAACTCATCAGCCCAAAAATGGGCCACATAGTGCAGGACTATTAACACTGATCCCTTTCTCGTCCAGGGAAGGATTAGACGACCCTCCATTTGGACGAGAGCTCACCAGGTGTCTGTACAGCACCTAGCGCAACAGGCCACTTTGGGGTTTTGAGGAGACCTCAGAGCTATTAGACTACAAATAAAGTCAATGCAACCTGGCAGGACATACCAGCGTTTACCTGCAATCAGCGGTTGGAGCGGCTTTTAAGATACCAAAGTTCACCTGCATTCTGAAAATCATACCAGGCTAGTCTAAAACTTCGCAATAAACTTGTTGGGAGAATGACAGCAATTGTGCCATTTGCAGAGCACCTGGGCACGCTCTTCCACCATGACTAATAAGCCTGGTATTTGTTTTTGCTCAGCCAGGGAGGCTCCAATCCTGAGCTGAACACAGGGTTCTGAATCTGACTTCACCAAGCTACCGATCCCAGGTAAAACTGGTGCTTCCTGCCTCGTTCAGGTCTGTCTCATTCGATACAGGAACAAATTCCCACACAAACAGGCTCCAATCAGTCCGCTTAGGAAAGGTGGCTCCAACTAGATTCTCCCCCCTCCTTTTGCCAGGATCATCTTGCATTTCTCATAAAGAGATCTCAAGGCTCCTATTTTAACTTGGTGACATTGCTAAGGACTCTATTCTCTCCCAGTGCTTCTGTATCTTACATTCACCAGTAACACCAATATCCACCCCATCCCCCCCCCCCCCCGCCACATACACACACAATTAAGGCGCCTTGAATCCTCCCTCCCCTTGGTAAGAAAAGAGATTGCCAATAAACCCTGCCTGTGGCAGACACTCCCAGGAAAAGCACTGAATTCTACCACCACTGGCACAATTAAAGGGCTCTCCATGTTCAAAAAGATTTCAACTGCATTTTACCTTGTCTATTTAATCTGGGGAGAGTAACCTTAAACGCTCCTTCACGCAACTTGGCCATTTAAGATCATGCGAAGCCAGCTTTAACATGCACCCTGGTGGCTAAAATAACTTACTTTACATAAGACGAACAATCATGTTTTCCTTGTGCCCCTGCAGCTTCAGTTCCTCTGGGCTTCCGAGTGCTGAACTACCAGAGTCTCTGATCACCACACCCACAGCTCCCTTCCTCCCTCCCACAAGTTGCCTACTTCTCTGAAACACAGATCCAGGCCTGTGTACTGGGCCAGAGACACACACAGGGCCCCTAGATAGAATTACCAAACCCTGGTAAAGGGAAGCTAAGCATTGGCTGCTCATTACCTTTGTTCTCCAGTTGCTTAGAAACAAAAGCCCCTGTCGCTTCAATCCAATGTGTCAATTACTGTTATATGCATGTTAGAGGCATGTAAAATAGACGTATGATTTAAAGGGAAAGTCATGGAATGAATTCCTCTCCACTAGGTTACATCCCCTGGATCACCACGCCCAATATCTCCCCAGCCCCAAGCAATGTATTGCCCGCTCCTTTTGTGTATTTCGGTGGGTTCCATGAGCCTTCGCCAGCTGGGTTCCTTGCATCATTTACCTTGCTCAGCAATTTTCACCCTTGCCTGGCTTCTGCTGTTAAGAACAGCATGAGAGTCAAATCAAAGCACTGGGAAATAGGAGAGCCATCGCTATTCAAAGCACACTCGGCACATAGCATGTTTAATGTGCAACAGACTGCATGAGACGTCTGCACTGTGTATTCCCCACGGCAGCACACAAGCCACTACACCTTCATACTGTCACCAGCAAGGGAAGATTTTTTTTTTTAACCACACCTCCTTACCCCTCCCCAACCACCTCCAGTTGCCCTTCAACCTACCAGAGCCCTCTGCCCAAAAGCCCTTCAGCTTTTCTAATCCATCCATCATTAACAAATCCCTGCAATCCTTCATCAGGCAGCAAGCCTACCACATGAGTGCCACTAAACAAAGCCCCGCACTGTCCCAGCCTGCTTCAGGGAACGCTGGAGAGCAGGAACAAAGCCCCATTCTCCGATTCCCCAGACGTTCCAACACTACAATTTACTGGCTTTCCTCCCCAGCTGGATGATTTCAAGGAGCTTTACACGCCGCAGGAACTTACTAACACAGGAGGTCCAGGGCTCATCAGTCCATCACTCAGAGGATGCCCACTGCACAAAGGAGAGTGGAGAAGTGTCCAGGCTGGGCAAGCCTTTGTTGAGAGTGATTGTTTTATCACGTTGACTTCCTCCCTGCTCCCCCGGAACTCCACGGCCCTTCTCAGCATGGGACATGCACCATAATTCACTGTCCACTTCAACAAGGATGACTTGCCTAGCTCAGCTGTGCAGCAAGCCAGTCCATTTAAGGCATGCAGGTATATACACACAGCAGGGAACAATCCTATACCGCAAGATCGGTCCCTTTTCTTTTCCAGCCTATTAGGTCCTTAATGTCAGACTCAGATTTGTTCCATAAAAACTTATGGCAAGATGAAGGGGTTTGTGGTTAAATACAAGGCTCGAAACCAAAAAAATCTAGGTCTTATGCTTGGCTCTGCCATATGTTTCCTGTTAAGTGACTTGACCAAGGTTATATCTGTGCCTCAGTTTCCCCCCCCTCTGTAAAATGGAGAGAATACTCCTAACTAAAAGGTGTGTGAAGAGATTTTGCTCTGCGGTGCAACGAAACGGCAGAGTATCACAAGCAGCATGGCTCTTCTTAAAGGAAAACTTACTTCCTCTTTTTGCCCTCAGGAAGTCCAAGGGTGGAGTGTAGGGAGCTATATTTGCCTTGGACCAACTCTTAGGAGCTGCTTTTGAAATATCCAGTTGATGTTCTTGGTCCGCGGCTTGAAGAGAAGTCACTTTCCCTGGTGGTACACCTCCAAGCAGAAGTCATCTTTCTGGAGCACAGCGCAAGGGGTTGCTTTATTTACAGGGCTGTTGTGTTCCAGGCTCCATGTATGAACACATTTCTCTCAGGCAGGGCTGGGCGGGGATCTGAACCCAACAGAAACCAATCTGAACTTCTAATAGCAGAGCCAGCTGATACTTTTAATCAGAGATTCTCAAAGCCTCACCACTAGTGCCAACTGTCTAATGGCACAAACCCGAACACTCTTGCCCTGCCCCCTTCCCCAAGGCCCCACCCCTTCTCACTCCAGACCCCCTCCTTCCCTCGCTCTCCTCCACCCTCACTCATTTTCACTGGGCTGGGGCAGGGGGTTGAGATGCAGGAGGGAGTGCGGGCTCTGGGCTGGGGTCGAGGGGTTTGGAGTGTAGGAATCATCCAGTGCACCAAGTGCCTCCGTAAACACATGGGTGCAACCAGACAATCACAATGCACTTGTCTGGTGCACACTTCCAAAACAATCAGTTCTCATTTTCAAAGGGAGCCTGCACAACACCTTCAAAAGAAGAGCCTGGGGGCTTAAATTCATAACTCTGCTAGACACTAAAAATCATGGACTGAATAGAGATACCGATTTATGGCTTATTACAAACAATCTAAAACCCACTAACAGCCCCTCCCCACCAAGCTGCCTTTCCCCCCCTACCCTTATCACTGGAAAGGGTATTAATGGGCCACTTCCCCTTGAAATGTGTTAACTACTTATGCTAAAAGAAAAGGAGTACTTGTGGCACCTTAGAGACTAACAAATTTATTAGAGCATAAGCTTTCGTGAGCTACAGCTCGCTCATGAAAGCTTATGCTCTAATAAATTTGTTAGTCTCTAAGGTGCCACAAGTACTCCTTTTCTTTTTGCGAATACAGACCAACAGGGCTGCTACTCTGAAACCTGTCATTATGCAAGGCACTTATGCTAAAGAATCTGTTCCACCTTGTATTGAGCTGAGATGCTCCGAGTAGGTCTACACTGCAATTAGGCACCTGCCACTGGCTGGTGCCAGCTAGGGTGACCAGATGTCCTGCTTTTATAAGGACAGTCCCGATATTCAGGGCTTTTTCTAATATAGGTGCCTATTCCCCCCCCCCCCCACACACACACACACTCTGTCCTGATTTTCCACACTTGCTATCTGGTCACCCCATGCCAGCTGACTCAGGCGAAGGGGCGGTTTAATTGCAGTGTAGACAAAGACATTTGCGCTGGGGTTGCAGCCTGAGCTCTGTGACCCTCTCACCTCGCAGGGTCCTAGAGCCCAGACTCCTGCCCGAGCCCGAACATCTACATCACAATTAAACAGCCCCCTATCCCAAGCCAGCTGGCACAGGCCATCCATGGGTGACTAATCGAGGGTATGTCTACTCTGCAGAGTACATTTCTCAGGCCTGAAGCAGACCTCTGTGTAAGCGTCTCTCTCACCAACAGAAGTTGGTCCAATAAAAGATATTACCTCACCCAGCTAGTCTAACATCTGGGACAGTGGTGCCAGAATGGGAGGGTCAGGGAGCCATGGCCCTCCCCCTTTTTGAAAGGCCCATCTGTTTTTCACCATGGAGAACCCCGCTCCCTTCCCCTCTTCTTCCCCCCATCCCCCAAGTCCCCACCCCCTCCCCAGCCAAGCCAGCAGCTGGTGGAGCTGGGCCAGGAAGCCTGGCAGTTATGGGAGCCATGCGGACCCTCCACCTGCCCATGGTGTGGGGGGCCTGAGAGCAGCTCCTGGCCCATGTCCCTGCCACCCAGGGCACATGGAAGGTCTGCATCGTGGCTCCCCATAGCTGCCCGCTTGGCTCTTACCGTGGCCAAGCTACAGCTCTGAGGCCCCACCCTCTGGCCGGAGCTGGGTCGGGGTAAGAGCCATGTGGGCAGCCTGGGTCCCTCCACCTGCCCTGGTCAGTGCGCCGGGGGGGGGCAGAGACACAGATAGGGGGCTGCTCTTGCACACGCGTGCACACACACACACACACCCCTACACCTCCTACCTAGGGCAGGGAATGTGGGCCTCCGAGGGAGGTGGGGGGCCCCTGCCCCCCCCCCATACTTTTGGAAAGGCTCTGCTACTCTTGATCTGGAACCAGCATGGCTACAACACTGCATCCAAAATGAATGCTTCATTTTGATGTTCCAAATGGAAGACAAACAAAACGCATAGAATCATAGAATATCAGGGTTGGAAGGGACCCCAGAAGGTCATCTAGTCCAACCCCCTGCTCAAAGCAGGACCAAGTCCCAGTTAAATCATCCCAGCCAGGGCTTTGTCAAGCCTGACCTTAAAAACCTCTAAGGAAGGAGATTCTACCACCTCCCTAGGTAACGCATTCCAGTGTTTCACCACCCTCTTAGTGAAAAAGTTTTTCCTAATATCCAATCTAAACCTCCCCCATTGCAACTTGAGACCATTACTCCTCGTTCTGTCATCTGCTACCATTGAGAACAGTCTAGAGCCATCCTCTTTGAAACCCCCTTTCAGGTAGTTGAAAGCAGCTATCAAATCCCCCCTCATTCTTCTCTTCTGCAGACTAAACAATCCCAGCTCCCTCAGCCTCTCCTCGTAAGTCATGTGCTCTAGACCCCTAATCATTTTTGTTGCCCTTCGCTGTACTCTTTCCAATTTATCCACATCCTTCTTGTAGTGTGGGGCCCAAAACTGGACACAGTACTCCAGATGAGGCCTCACCAGTGTCGAATAGAGGGGAACGATCACGTCCCTCGATCTGCTCGCTATGCCCCTACTTATACATCCCAAAATGCCATTGGCCTTCTTGGCAACAAGGGCACACTGCTGACTCATATCCAGCTTCTCGTCCACTGTCACCCCTAGGTCCTTTTCCGCAGAACTGCTGCCGAGCCATTCGGTCCCTAGTCTGTAGCGGTGCATTGGATTCTTCCATCCTAAGTGCAGGACCCTGCACTTATCCTTATTGAACCTCATTAGATTTCTTTTGGCCCAATCTTCCAATTTGTCTAGGTCCTTCTGTATCCTATCCCTGCCCTCCAGCGTATCTACCACTCCTCCCAGTTTAGTATCATCCGCAAATTTGCTGAGAGTGCAATCCACACCATCCTCCAGATCATTTATGAAGATATTGAACAAAACGGGCCCCAGGACCGACCCCTGGGGCACTCCACTTGACACCGGCTGCCAACTAGACATGGAGCCATTGATCACTACCCGTTGAGCCCGACAATCTAGCCAGCTTTCTACCCACCTTATAGTGCATTCATCCAGCCCATACTTCCTTAACTTGCTGACAAGAATGCTGTGGGAGACCGTGTCAAAATGTTCAGCAACATACCGATGTTCATCATTCCTGACCAGCTCATGCAGGAAGTTGATGGCACAGCCAGAAATAGACCCCAGGCCTTCTGATTTGACCTTGTCCTGTCCTTCAGCCATGAGACCAACCATCCATCCTGTAAGACTGTCCGTGGCAGACAGTCACCACCATGACACAACACTAATTCCTAGTACCCTCCCATTAGGTCTCAGTGGTTCCTTTATCCCACTGTCCACCTCCTTCTTCTTCAGGCCTGGCTTCACTCCTCTACCACTCGCTCCCCACCCAATACCACGCCATGGTTACACAACTATTGTACCCACGCATCTTCCAAGGTCTCCAGACATTCTTGGATTTAAAGATTCCAAGATGAAGGATTTAATTATGTACACACTCCGGGCCTGTACATAAGTGGATAAGGCCTGGCCTGTGTCCTACCCTCATTCTGCCACTAGCCTGCTGTGTCACCTTGACAAAGTCCCTTAATCGCTCTGCCTCTGTTTCCCCTCCCATCTTTTCTAGCTAGATTCTCTTCAGTGTCTCCTGCTCTATGTACATTCATTTCCTAGCACAATGGAGCCCTGCAATCTCAGGTGGTAATACAAGTAACTACCAACCTCCTCTCCTCGCCCAGCCGGATGGGAGTGCAGGAAAACAGGGAGATCCGACATCCGTATTGAAAAGCTGCTTAGTTCCGAATCCTTTTCGATCAAGGTCTTTGGAGAAGCACATTTGCATGGAACATCCCCTGTCTATCAAAGGGCATCCTGGGGTACCCAGCCTTTAAGGCACCTTGCTTGCACCTGCCTTTAGTGCGGGGAAGCGTTACCCGTACCTGCCAGGGCTCAGCTCCCTGGCTCTCCCAGCCTCCTGAAGCACGAGCACCCCCCCCCCCCCCACTCAGCCTAGCAGACTTCACTGTCCCCCAGGAAGGCCAGAGACAGGAGTTGGAGTGTGCCAGAGTCCTCCAAGCGGTGTCCAGCCCCTTATCCACTGGACACAGAATTATCAGGCTTGTGGTTCCCCAAGGAAGAGGACACCACAGCCTACACCAGAGGTGGGCAAACTATGGCCCACAGGCCACATCCGGACTGTGGGACCCTCCTGCACAGCTCCTGAGCTCCTGGCCCGGGAGGCTCGCCCCCGGCCCTTCCCCTGCTGTTCCCCCTCCCGTGCAGCCTCAGCTCACTGCGCCGCGGGTGCAAGGCTCTGGGCGGCAGGGTGGTGAGGTCTTGCCCGGCAGTGCAGCTGCAGAGTCCGGCCTGATCCGGTGCTTTGTGCTGCACGGTGGCGTGGCTGGCTCCAGCCGGGCGGCGCGGCTGCTTCTCCTGGTGCTCAGGGCAGTGCGGCTGTAGCGTCGCCAGCCACTGGTGCTCCAGGCAGCGTGCCAGGGGGCAGGGAGCAGGGGGAGTTGCATAGAGGGCAGGGGAACAGGGGGGTTGAATGGGGGCAGGGGTTCTGGGGGAGGGCAGTTAGGAAGGAAGGGGGGTCAGATGGGGCGGCGGGGGGCAGCGAGGGGTGGGGGTTCCCAGGGTGTTCAGGAAGAAGGAGTAGTTGGATGGAGCAGGGGTTCTGGGGGGGGGGCAGTCAGGAATGAGAGGAGGCGTTGGATGGGGCAGGGGTCTCAGGTGGGTCATCAGGGGGTGAGAAGTGGGAGGGGGGTTGGATAGGGGGCAGGGGCCGGGCCATGCCTGGCTGTTCCAGGAGGCGCAGCCTCCCCTAACTGGCCCTTCATGCAATTTCGGAAACCCAATGCAGCCCTCAGGCCAAAAAGCTCGCCCACCCCTGGCCTACACCTTAGCACACAGCTCCGCACAAAGCGCTTCGAGCTGTTTAGAGAGAAAACTTCCTCTTGCTTATTCAATGAAGAACAGATTCATATGATCGCAAACAAATACTCGGAACAAAGGACGGATTTGTAAGAACCTAATCACAATATGGGCTAGAGCGCAAACTGGGCTAACAAGACGCATGGCTGTCTAATAAGGCACTGCTTACCCCAAAGTCCTTCTTCACAGCATCTTTCACCCAGGATGGCTAAGACCCTGCTTTCCTGAGGCCAAGCCCACTGGCAGCTTGCTTCTCCCTGACAGAGGCCCACTGCCCAGGTATCTTTCTGTACCCTCAGAGGCATCAGCAGAGAGCTTTGCTCTCCTCCCTTTGGGCCTCCAGCTGTTCACCTTAGTTTTCCTTCTGAAGTCCCCACAAGCTGTAAATTAGCATTTGACTTCCTATGCGAATAGACTTCTATTATAGGACACACAATACACAACATTCCACCAGGGAGATGAGGGTCTCCCACCTCCTGTCTGGAGAAGTCCGGTCTCAAGTCATGGTTTCTTTAACTACAAGGCCTTCAGCATATACATTTCCCACCGACACATCTTCGGCATTCTCCACACATACATTTTGCAAAGATTATGCTGACTGGTGTGCTGAAAACCTACATTACACTCTTTGGTGAGCTAAAACCACCCCCCGCCCCCCTTTGGATCCCTGTAACCCATATGCCCCCCCGCCAGTTGGCATCAAGGAGGTCCTTGAGTCACAAAAGCATTTACAGGTCTAGAAGCGTGGGATGGTCTGCGAGTGCTGACAGCAGGTAATGGAAAAATCTCATCCTACTGCCACACGTTCATGATTTGCATCAGCTCAGGATGTGGCCCTATGTCCCCAAAGAGGGTTTTCGGTAATGACGGAGATTTTCCCCCCACACCCCCAGTTGGGGCTTTCAGGAAGTTGGTTTATAGCTCAAGTTCCTCTGTTCTGTTTGAGTGTAGAAACACATTCTTCCCTGCCCCGGAGGCGGGGGGAAAAGAGGTGTCAGAGTGGCTGGTGATGCTGTGCTGAGTAAGCACCGGAGGGAGTGATTTTCAGACAATCCAGGGACAGTGCCAGCTCAGCTTACAGGAACTATTGGTTATTTAAGTTTTAGTTCGGGGTGATTTATAGGTTTCCAGGAATAACCTTACCTTGAGACAATGAGTCACTGCTTTAGTTGAAGGCACCACTGAAGCCTGGAGCTGTACAGAACTATCCCCAGTAGCTCACACTTGGAATTAATTCAGCACAGTCACAAAGCCTCAGCCCTGCTCAGGACACAAAATTAAGAAACCTTGCCTCATCTCACTATAAGTAGCATTGCATCGTCCACCCTTCCTGCCAGAATGCTACTTATGTGGGGGTGGGGGATGTCCAGAGTATTTGGCGGGGGGCGGGGAAGAGAAGAGAGCTGTTATTCCCATGTCAGATTATGAGCGCTGCATGATTAGTGTTATAACCCACGCCAAGAGTGTGTGGGGCTTTGTTTGTCCCCCGCAACAGCTAGATCAGAGGCTTATGCAAAGTAATGCACACTGGAAAAAACAATCCCAACTATACATACAGAATGATGGAGTCTAAATTAGCTGTTACCACTCAAGAAAGATCTTGGAGTCATTGTGGATAGTTCTCTGAAAAATATAGGCTCATTGTGCAGTAGCAGTCAAAAAAGCTAACAATGTTAAGAACCATTAGGAAAGGGATAGATAAAAAGATAGTAAATATCATATTGCCACTATATAAATCCATGGTATGCCCACACTTTGAATATTGCATGCAGTCCCAGTGGTCCCCATCTCATAAAATCATGACTGGTGTGGAAAAAGGGTTACTTACCCTTCTCATAATACAAGGACCAGGGATCATTCAATTAAATTAATAGGCAGTAGGTTTAGCCAGTACTAGTTCACACACTGCACAGTCAACCTGTGCAACTCCTTGCCAGGGGATGTTGTGAAGGCCAAAATATAGTGGGTTCAAAAAACTAGATAAGTTCATGAAGGATAGATCCATGAATAGCTATTAGCTGAGATGGTCAGGGATGCAACCCCATACCCTAGGTGTCCCTAAGTCTCTGACTGCCAGATGCTGGGACTGGATGACAAGGGACAGATCACTTGAGAATTGCCCTGTTCTGTTCATTCCCTCTGCAGCACCTGGCACTGGCTACTGTTGAAGCCGGGATACTGGGCTAGATGGACCATTGGTCTGATCCAATCTGGTTATTCTTATGCTACTGCTTCCAAGCAAATGGAACTTGCTTTTAGATCCAGGTGTCCCAGAGAGGACCTGACAGGTGCATCGTTACATTAGCAGAGCCCTAGTGACCACCACATTTCAGAAGTGCTCTACCTAAGACGACAGGGATGAACTCATTCAAGGAAAACTAACCCACATCTTGGTCCAAATATTTTTCCAAATGAGCTACCTCCTAACATTGCTGAAACGTATCTCAGGAAGTTAGGCCAAGTCCCAGTGCTTCCCTTTGGTTTTAATCAGCCAATGCATTCTGGTTCATATTTCATTCAAAGCAGCCCCAGAATGATGTGGTTTTGAAGACAGCGGTTCTCACGGGACTTGAGATCCCAAGCCAGACCTCCTTCTTCACAAATAGAATGAGATCTCAGAAATATGTGCAAAGGAAAGGGGAATTATCGAAGCCCCAAAGTTGTTTACTTGGATTCCGGTTTTATGCAAACCTCTCTGTCCAGCCCTCGACAAAACGGTAATTCTTCCGCTCTACTCCATGCTGATTAGGCCTCAACAGGCATACTGTGTCCAGTTCTGGGCACCACATTTCAGGAAAGATGTGGACAAATTGGAGAAAGTCCAGAGAAGAGCAACAAAAATGATTAAAGGTCTAAAAAACATGACCTACGAGGGAAGATTGAAAACATTGGTTTTGTTTAGTCTGGAGAAGAGAAGACTGAGGGGGGACATAACAGTTTTCAAGGACATAAAAGGTTGTTACAAGGAGGAGGGAGAAAAATTGCTCTTCTTTACTTCTTGTCCTATCCTCAGAGGTTATGGGCTTAAATTGCAGCAAGGGTGGCTTAGGTTGGACATTAGGAAAAACTTCCTAACTGTCAGAGTGGAGCACTGGAATAAATTGCCTAGGGAGGTTGTAGAATCTCCATGTTTGGGGATTTTTAAGAGCAGTTTGGACAAACACCTGTCAAGGATGGTCTAGATAATACTTAGTCCTTCCTTGAGTACAAGGGACTGGACTAGATAACCTCTCGAGATCCCTTCCAGTTCTAGGATTCTATAAAGGGATGTGCTGGGAAACTTTCTAACACAACCTGAAGCCAAGCAAAGTTTAAGTATGGAACTGGTCACGAGCCAAGAATGCTGAAAAGCTCATCAAAACATCAGTCAACTGGGGGTTGCATTTGCACAAGTCAAGTCACATTCTAAGATGTTGACAGAATTTGATGAGTTTGATCCTAATGAGGCAGCAAAATTTGGTAGTTTTCATTGGGTTTAGAGGATTATTTTTAATTCATTCAAATGCAGCTTTCATGAGATTTGGGGTGAGAAGGTAGGACGGACTCCAGTGAACTGAAACAGCAGAGTTTTGCAGGGCTGGAATTGCTAGCCTGGTGGAATATAATCCAAAGCATAGGTAAGTTAAAATCAACAACAGATCTATAGATTCCAGGACCATTGTGATCATCTAGTCTGACCTCCTGTATAATGCTGGACAGAGAACTTCCCCCAAACAGTTTCTAGAGCCCATCATTTAGAAAAACATCAAGTCTTGATTTAAAAATTGTCAGTGATGGAGAATCTACCACCACCACCTTTGGTAAATTGTTCCAATGGTCAATTACCCTCACTGTTAAAAATTACACCTTATATCTAGTCTGAATTTGTCTAACTTCAATTTTTAGCCACTGGATCACGTTAAACCTTTCTCTGCTAACTGAAGAGCCCATTATTAAATAGTTGTTCGCCATGTAGATACTTATAGACTAATCAAGTCACCCCTTAACCTCCTCTTTGTTAAACTGAGTAGACTGCCTTCTAGTGGACTCAAGGAGCTCAAAAAGAAAAGGAGTACTTGTGGCACCTTAGAGACTAACAAATTTATTTGAGCATAAGCTTAAGCATAAGAAGCATAAAGCATAAGGCAGGTTTTCTGATCCTTTAATCATTCTCATGGCTTGTCTCTGAATCTCTCTAGTTTAGCAAACTTTCTTCCTGAATAGTGGGCACCAGTACTAGACACAGGATTCCAGCAGCAGTTGCACCAGGGTCAATACAGAGGTAAAATAACCTCTGTACACTCGAGATTCCCCTGTTCATGCATCCCAGGATCTCATTAGCCATTTTGGCTACAGAGTTGCAGTGGAAGCTCATATTGAGCTGATTATCCACCACAACTCTTTGAGAGTTACTGCTTCCCTGGATACAGTCTCCCATCCTGTAAGTATGGCCGACACTCTGCTTCTAGATGAATACACTTACGCACCTTAAAATGCAAATTGTTTGTTTTTGTCCAGTTTACCAAGCAATCCAGATTGCTCTGAATCAGTGTCCTGCCCTCTACATTATTTACCAGTTCCCCAATTTTTGGGTCATCTGCAAACTCCATCAGTGATTATTTTTATGTTGCCTTCCAGGTCAGTGATAAAAATATTGACTAGCATAAGGCCTAGAACCAGTCCCTGCAGGACCCCACTGGAAACAGGCCCGTGCAATGAGAATTCCCCATTTACAATTATATTTTAAGACCTATCAGTTAGCCAACTGTTAATCCATTTTATGTGTCCATGTTAATTTTATATCTTGGTAGCTTTTTTAAATCAAAACATCATGCAGTATCAAGTCAAGTACCTTACAACCCACATTGATTGGCAATAATATATTACCCTCCTCTAATTCTTCATTAAACGAGTCGTGTATCAGCTGCTCCATTATCTTGCCTGGGATTGATGTCAGACTGACTGGTCTAGAATTACGCAGGTCACTTCAGAACTGCGAACAGAAGCAGCCAATGGGAGAGTTTTGGAGAGAGTTTGGAGAAGGAGCATATGTACACAGCACATTGGAGCAAGTGGGAGTGAATCTCTGAGCCCAGGACAACAGACTGAGGCTAGCAGGGCTCACATCCATGCTTCTATCCCCAGGCATCACAGCCAGAGCTCCAATCTCAGCTGCAACTTCAAAGTGCTGTCTACACAGCAATATTTAAAGCACTAGTGTGAGCTCTGCTAGCCCAAATCTGGCAACCCAGGCTGGGAGGCTCTCTCCTGCTTGCTCTAAAATGCTGCCTAGACAGATTTTGGGAGCCTTTCCTTCCAGGTTCAGCTCTCAATGCGGTGCTGAAGAGAAGACTAGAATAGATAATACATCCCCTTAGAATACAAAGGTAAGTGACGGGAAGACAATTCAGATTTTAAGGCCCGATGGGACCGTTACGATAATCTAGCCTGACCTCCTGCATAACAGAGGCCTCCGAACCTAACCCAGTATTCCTGCTTCAAGTCCATCACTTCCGGAGTTGAGCTACAGCACCTCTTTTAGAAAGAGATCCACTCTTGATATGAGGACTTCAAGAGAAGGAATCCACCACCGAGAGTAGGTTGTAATTATAGGCCCAACTGTGGTCATTCTGAAAGCCTTTTGGGAAGCAAAGTAAAGCAAAGCAAAGCAAAAAAAAAAAACAAAAAAAACCAAAAAACCCCCACACCTCAAAAGCAGCTTTCAGAAATCAAATGGGAACAGAATGAGATTGTGCTCAGGGGACAGGACTTCAACACTCTTCAGCCTGCTGCTGTAGCAGCGTAATTGTATGGGGACTTCAGATGCGATTGTGAAAACCTTACACAGCAGGTAGTTAGGGGACCAACACCAGTCACTACATGGCTTGAAACGTCACCAGGGCCAACCCTTAAGGGTATTCCACGAATCGAGCCAATCTGCCACCTTATAGGTAGTCAGCGTGATGGACGTAGCATGGCCAGCAACTCAGTTGGTGCTCCAGGGCTTTCTGAGAAGTCTCCTTAGTACAGAGGAACAGACCTCAGCTGGCGTGAACAGCCTCAGCTTCGTTGACCTCAATAGAGTGATGCTTGTTCACACCAGCTGAGGATCTGGCTCTAGTGTGCCACCAAGATGGGGCAGCAGGCTGGACTGTTCTCACCTATTCAGCTGCCCTTAGGGGCCCAAGTCAGAGTTGGGCATGTTTTGCCCATGCACCTGTTGAGTCCAGGAACTCAGTATTTGTGTGAGCAAGTCAGACAGTTACACATGGAGACAGGGAGCTAGGTATAATGCTAGGTTTCAGAGTAGCAGCCGTGTTAGTCTGTATTCGCAAAAAGAAAAGGAGTACTTGTGGCACCTTAGAGACTAACAAATTTATTAGAGCATAAGCTTTCGTGAGCTACAGCTCACTTCATCGGATGCATTCCGATGGTATAATGCTGTTGCCCCCTAGCACAGACAAACACAACGTTTAGGCCTACTTAGCAATCCAGCCCTTCCCAATCCTCTTACAAGTATAATAGAGGCTCTCTCTCTCTGAAAGTATGATGCAAGACCGGTCAGAAGAGGGAGTAGGGGAGTACAAGAGAACAATGGGTACAAACCAGTGATTTTCCTAGCTCTGGGCAGTCACTTGAAGCCCTCTGTAGATCAGCCCCATATGATGATCCCTATAATGCTGTCAAGAGACTTTCCCTAGGGTATCTGGCCAGACTGACTGATCGGGGTAGAGATCCAGAAAGCTCATCAAGACGTTTGATTTTGTTTTGTTTTTTTGGACAAGACATTCTCCATGCCAGAGATGCCAATTTGTCAAAGCCAAAACTGTTCACAGAAAGGGCTGGTTCTGACAAATCATCAAATCTTCCCATTGACAGTTTCAAAACTAGCAGTTCCATTTTCTAGGTAAAATTAACTTCCACTTGGATATTTAAGTAGTTTATAGTAACAAAAAAGTTAAAAATGTTAAAATCTCAACAAAAGGTTTCAGTTGTCCTGAGCCAAGTGTTTTTTCAGTTAATGAAAAATTTGAGATTTTGACTTTCCATCTCAGTTTGGGACAGGGTGGTTCTTTTGCCGGGCGGGGGGAGGGAAGAAGAGAAGAGACCGCAAAAATTATTAATGGGATAGGAAAACAGTTTCCTAGCCAGCTCCAGAGATCAAGTATATCAAACTGTCAAGCAACAATGACCTCTTGCATAGATAGTCTGTAGCATTCAAAGCCTAGACACTCAGAATCATCATGACCTCTAGGTGCTACTGCACTAGATTATTAGATCTTCCGGCCAGGATGATACTAGTGAAATTAAAGGAGCAGCTTCTTTAGCCAACAGCAGTAGTAAGTATTTATCCTCTAGTGGACCAGCCACTAAAGGTGTGAGGGATGCACAGCACTTTGCTAGTGTTTGTTGTGGTTGTAATAGATACAGACGGAGCAAGGAATCCAGAAACATTCTCCTGGCAGTTGCAAATTCTGGCTTTTGGGTAAAGATTGTTTATCCCCTCAATCTAAGGGAATTATCATAGAATCCTAGAAACATCTGGCGGGAAGGGACCTTGAGAAGTCATCAAGTCCACCCCCACCCCACACACCGACACAGAGACAGGACAAAGTAAACCTAGACCATCCCCGACAGGTTTGTACAACCTGTTCTTAGAACCCCCTAATGATGGGGATTCCATAACCTCCTTTGGAAGCCTGTTCCAGAGCTTACCTACCCTTATAGATATTAGGAGATTTTCTAGCTAACATCAGTCTCCCTTGCTGCAGATTAAGCCCATTACTTCTTGTCCTGCCCTTCAGTGGACATGGAGAACAATTGATCCCCGTCCTCTTTATACAAGCCCTTAACATATTTGAAAATGCATCAGGTCACCTCACCATTTAGTCTTGAAAAAAGAAGACATGCCCAGGTTTTCCCCCCCCCCCAACCCTTTCCTCATAGATCAGGTTTTCTAAACTGAATTAACATTAATCCTTTGAAAAAAATCAACAAGGTCCTTGGGTATACTGCGAAGAGTCTGTTGCTTCCACTAGGGGGTGATGTGGCAGGGAGGACCGAACCTTCGGGCAACGAAATGCTGTTCGTTGTTTTCTGCCTAGTGGCTCCCATGGGCCCAGGGCTGAATTGCACACACATGCAGGACCAAGACTGTCTCTGCCCCATAGACATTACAATCTAGATGTCTGAGGCAAACGGGTGAGGTATGAGATCAGTGATGCACACGAGCTTTGGACAGGAAGCAGGAATCTCACCTGGGTAGTTAGCCAGGTTTGCAGGCATCTCAGCAGAGGAGAGAGTCTTGGGAGATTAGAGAGGGGCCATTTAAGGAGTTCATGTGCACACACATACTGGCAGCATGGGAGAAAGCATGAAATACGAGGGACTAGGTAACTTGTGGGCCGCAGAGGCAGAAGGGAGGTGGGTCAGGACTCGCAGAAGGCACAAAGCCTGGTCCACATCTCCCTCTGGCACAAGTAAATGTTACGTGCATCTCCCTGCTTCTCTCTACTGCTGGTTCCCATGCCTTTCGTCAGGCAGAAATCAATAGGGCACAGATGGAGAGGGTTAGTTACTGGTATTTATTGTGAGGATGAGCTGGATGGACTAGTGAATAAAAGACTAGACTGGGGCTTAAGAGAGGTGTGGTCTGTTCCTGGCTTGGCCACGGTCTTCCTAGGTGAACTTGGCCACTGTGCCTCAGTTTCCCCTCACACACACACACACACACACACACACACACCCACCCTCCATCTGTAAAATGGGCATAGCACTCTCCTATCTCCCATGGAACTGTGAGGATAGAAGGTATTAATGATTGGGAGGTGCTGAATTTTTACAACAAGTACATAGAGACACAATGCAAGAGGAAAATGTGTTATTTGACAAGATTATTATAAATTACTACGTTATTGCCCTCCTAGGATTCTGAAGGGCTTTTGGAACACGAGTGGATTTCACCTCCACACACCCAGGAAATTAGCAGTGCGCTGATTTTACATTTGGGCAAATAAAGGTAGAGAGATGAGAGTTTCCTCAATGCCGCAGCCTGGCTGACAAGGAGTCGGGGATAGAACCTGCTCTGTCTTGTGCCTTATGCAGGATCCCTCCTTCACCTGCTTTGCAAGACAGAGTGCTGAACTTAGAATAACTTTCAGCACCACTTTCCCACACAGGTGTAAGGAGAGATTTGGCCACAGGAGTGACCCAACCCTTTTGAAAAACATAGCTCCCTCCTGGGACAATCCACTCAGTTTCCCAAAATATCACTTGACTAGCAGCCTAGCTAGATTTTGTCCTAAATAAGAGTCAGGCTAGCCGAAATGGAGCGAGACGCATTCCTTACCAGGGTGCAGGTTATCAACCTGAGCACGCAGCTCCATGGAGCAGAGAGAGAAGCTATTGACAGGAGCAGCCTGCTTTGACTTTTCAGCTACTTTATTTACTAGCTTTTTTTTAAAAAAAACCCACAACCACATAGTAACGGTCTTATCCCAAGGTGCACTGCAAAACATTCTTTGTCAACATGGAAACCGCTGGCAGGCAGCCTGAGCTTGGCAGGACTCCACATTAATGTTTAAACAAGTAATTTGACACTCGCGTTGCTTTTAGGGAATTTAAAAGGAAAGTGTATTTAGGGGACACAGAGTATTTGGGATTTCTATATAAATAGACAGGGAAGTGATTCTGTAGTGGCACAGATGTTATCAAAAAGAAAAGTAGTACTTGTGGCACCTTAGAGACTAACAAATTTATTAGAGCATAAACTTTCGTGAGCTACAGCTCACTTCATCATCCGACGAAGTGAGCTGTAGCTCACGAAAGCTTATGCTCTAATAAATTTGTTAGTCTCTAAGGTGCTACAAGTACTCCTTTTCTTTTTGTGAATACAGACTAACACGGCTGCTACTCAGAGATGTTATCATACTTCTGTGGATAGTTAGAGAAGGAAACTGTCGCTGTGGTACAGTATATATAGCTTAGCAAGGTCATAATTTGCCTAATGATGACTAGCAATACTATGTACAATTGCTATACTGTTCCTCCAGTGGGCACATTTCAGGTTGAATTCATCACTCAGGCACATCCTGCCTTCATTTGCCAATACAAAATTAAAATGCATCAGGAAAAGTAATTGCCATTTATTTCTGTCAGTCTAGATAGCATACTTTTCTGCCCCCACCCCAGTACCTGAGCTCCTCTGCCTTTAGTCTCACGGCACCCGTGAGACAAAGCAATGCTATTATCCCCACTGCTCAGATGGGAAACTGAGGCACAAACAGGCTAAGTGACTTGCCCTAGGTCACACATTTAGCTAGGCTTGGCAAAACGCGTTTATTATTTCAATGAAATATCAATGTTGGAACAAAATGCTTAAAATAATCTACCAATTTAAAATTTCACAGTTGCAAGATAGTATGAGTAGGGGTTTACCACATTTGCAGCTGTGAAACACAAGTAATGGATCATGACAGCTGATCTCGTATAGTTTTACCTTATACAATAGGGTAAAAATTACACAGCGTTTTTCAAAATGGGAGTCTTGACACAAAAGAGGGCTGCAAGCCTATTGTGGGGGAGGGATCTTGGTATTGCCACCCTTAGTTCTGCGCTGCCTTCCACGCTGGGTTGCAAGAGAGCGGTGGCTGCTGGCTGGGTGCCGAGCTCTGAAGGCAGTGTCGCTGCCAGCAGCAGCGCAGAAGTGAGGGAGGCCTGAAATATACAACCGTACAAACACAGCCGCGAAATCTGCCATCGATGCCCTGACCAACCTGCAAAAAATGTGTGATTTCGCAGAGATTTAAATAAATAGACCCCTAATTATGAGGGGGTCAGACAATAACTCATGACAGTAGATGCTGACATTCAAAGTTAAAGCTTTCTAGCCATTACAACACAATGTCGTCATCGCATGTCAAAATATACCACGTAAATATTCTTACATCAAACTAATAAGTCCCCCGCAGCATTTTTCTTACTTTGCTGATCATTACATTTCTATCCTCTTCACTGGATGTGTTTTTTCAGGTGGAGCTAGTTGGAAGATCACCAAAGGAACAAACATTTTTCCATCAGAGAATAAAAGTATCAAAAACCAAAACATCACACACAGTCTGCCAGCTTGGCTAGCTCACATGCCCAGCTCCTCAGCAGTCCACTCGGGAGGCTGACAGGACTTCTGGGTTCTTCTCCCAGGCTCCTCCTCTACCCGTCTCATGCACGATCAAGCTCTCACGCCCCAGAGCCCTTCCCCAACCCCATCAGATCAGCAGGCAGGAGCCTGGGCGCTCAGACCCCATGGCAGCCCCAATTCCCAGGGTCCACGGCTCTGCGGCAGCCCACCAGGTGAACTACCCCGGAGCCAAGGCTCCGGTCCCTTTCATGGCAAACTTCAAAATCTGGGTTTTATTCAGAATCATCTTCATAGAATTGGAAGGGACCTCAGGAGGTCATCTAGTCCAACCCCCTGCCCAAACCAGGACCAATCCCCAATTTTTGCTCCAGATCCCTAAATAGCCCCCTCAAGGATTGAGCTCACAACCCTGGGTTTAGTAGGCCAATGCTCAAACCACTGAGCTATCCCGCCCCCCCAACCCAACTTTGGAAATCTCTGAAGGAAGATTCTGATCATTCCCTTTCTCTGCACAGTGCCCAGGCAATATATTTATTTGGCAAGATGAAGGACATGTTCTTTATTTTTTCAAAGGGTTACCAAAGATTCAAGATACAACAGCAAGTGGAGTAGCCCGTGTGCTTTCACTAAAACAACATGCTGCCCATCTTAATGAGGGCTCCCAGAAGAGTTCCCATTGGCCTGTGATAAATCCCAGTCAAAGAGGGCTGAATGAGTGGGAGATCTATACCTTTGTTTGCCTTATTTACATAAAGTCACTTTCTCCAAACTCACACAGGGGTGCTGGAACAATTTGTATAGTGGGGGTGCAGAGAGCCATTTAACCAAACTAAACCCTGTATATAATGGAAACCACTTAAAGCCAGGAGGTGCTGCAGCACCTCCAGCACCCCTAGTTCTAGCACCTATGAACTCACAAGTCCTGCAATATTCCCCAAAGCCTCAGCTCCTGGAGCCAGGGGATCCCATGAGAATCAGCTCTCAGTGAAGCAAGGAGTTTCTAGCCTTCATGGCTGTAGAGAAAAGCTTGAGAATCATGAACCCTCTAAAGACTCAGAAGTCAAAAGGCAAATAAGAAAAACTTTTTTTTTAAAACTCTCATTTTGGGGGCCCTAGCTTGTTATTCTGGAATACTTGGAAACGGCAATACTGCTTTTCAATAACCACAGCCAAAAGCATCCCTTGGTAAACAAGCGTCCAAGTGCATTTGCTGCAAAAGTCTGTAGTTTGGGCCCTGAAAACTATACCAGTGTACTGATACAACAACTACAGCTGTGGTGGGCAAGATCTCAACTACGGAGTATGCTCCTCAGGAAATTTGAAGATAGCTGCCATTCATCAAACTTTTCAGGAGTAGGCCGTCTCTTACAAAGTTTGTACAGCACCTAGCACACTTGAAGTATTTTTAGGGGTCCTGAGGATATGTTCTCTGATGGCAGGGCTAATTTAACAGTACCCAGGGAAGGGATGACTCCCTGAGACCCCAGTAAATCAACCCCACACTCCGTTCAGTTTGGAAATTGGGTTTTTTTGTTTAATTATTTTGTGAGCCCATTGCTGGAAAAAAATATGAACTGTGCTGAAAATAGCAGCTTTTCTGTGCCATAAACAAGACACTAGTATGTGTCTATTGCATCTTACCTGGGTGTAGTAGAACATGTTCAGTTTGATGGATGGATCTAGACTGTTCTCAGTGGTAGCAGATGACAGAACAAGGAGCAATGGTCTCAAGTTGCAGCGGGGTGGGGGGGTTAGGATGGATATTAGGAAAACTTTTTCACTAAGAGGGTGGTGAAGCTTTGGAATGGGTTATCTAGGGAGGTGGTGGAGTCTCCCTCCTTAGAGGTTTTTAAGATCAGGCTTGACAAAGCCCTGGCTGGGATGATTTAGTTGGAGATTGGTCCTGCTTTGAGCAGGGGGTTGGACTAGATGACCTCCTGAGGTCTCTCCAACCCTGATATTCTATGATTCTATGATAAAGATACAGTAGGTCCATTTTATTGTTATTCTAACAGAGTAGGAGTCTAGCTGAGAGGAGTCTTTTTTTAAAGAAACAATTAGGACTAGTTTAGTTCTCCTTCTACCCCAAGGGTTCATAAACGCCATTTGGAATCTGGGAAAATGGACCAAGCTAAGAGACCGAGCCTTTGGCCACAGCTGCAGCTCCTGTATTATTTCCTGCCTCATCACTGCCACCTTACGTCTTCTCTGGGTAAGGCAGGAAAATGTACCAGCAGAAGATTTCCTACCCCCACTCTTGCACTCATACACTCCCAGCATTAGGGTGACCAGACTGCAAGTGTGAAAAATCGGGAGAGGGCAGGGGTGGGGAGTAATGGAAACCTATATAAGAAAGGGGCCCAAAAATCAGGATAGTCCCTATAAAATCGGGACATCTGATCAGCCTACCCAGCATACAGTTCCCTGCATGATGCTAGCAAAATTGCTAGCTGATTAGCATCCGATGAAGTGAGCTGTAGCTCACGAAAGCTTATGCTCTAATAAATTTGTTAGTCTCTAAGGTGCCACAAGTACTCCTTTTCTTTTTGCGAATACAGACTAACACGGCTGCTACTCTGAAACCTAGCTGATTAGTTTATCACTACTTGTATCCAGGGCACTGAATCGGCTGGCAGCATGGGAAGGGTCAGCATTTCGGCTTTAATGGGTGGTTTTCTCTAACGTTATACTTACAGATTTCCCTCCTCCACTGCTCCCAGCGGCACAGGCTGATCACTAATGCAGACGCAGGCAGACCAGCTTTGTCTAGATTGTTTTTAACTCACCATATATACGGAAATATTTCTTTTTGTGCTTGATCCATAATCAGGGACCTGTGTAAAGCAACTAAGCCACGATACAAGTGGCTAGAACACCTGGTGAGAACAGCAGATTTGAGAATCTGCCCCTTCCTCCCTGTTCTTTATTGTTGCGGAGGTGATCCCACATTGCTCCAAGAACAAGCATATGACCTTGCCTGACTCCTGGCCAGACATAACCGGATCCCCTCAGAGAAAAAGAACTACAGGAGGGCAGGATGTAGTTACTAGTACAAGCATTCAAAAAATGGTGATAGGCCCTATGCAATCCTGAGTGACTTAAAAAAAAACAAAAAACAAACAACAACAAGAAGTTTGGGGACTTCATTTACTGTTTTTGAGCTGGGGGTGGGACAAAGTTTAAGCTTTTCCTCACAGCTCATGTGTTGGAAGCTTACTTTAAGATGAAAGCCTAGATTGCCCTACATAACATGTCTCCAGGAGCTGGGGCTTCAAGATGACAAAATATCACAAGACACATGATAAAAATCACTTGAGTTGGCAACCCTGAATTACCCCTGAGAGAATGTGTCTAGAGCATCGGCCTTTAGACTACTGCTGGTTGGAAATTTCTCTTGGACATGTTTTTTTTGTTTGTGTTTGTTTTTAAATAAACCGGAAATTGCTGATTTGTTGAAACAAACGTGTTACAGGAACAGATTGGTGTCGATGGAAAACACTTTCACTGGGAAGGTCTCAGGTCCAGGATGGAATTGCTGTTCAAAAATGAGACTGAATGGCCAACAGCCTGGTGATGAGGGCACTTCTGGAACGCGAGAGCACCCCACACACCAGTCAGTCCCTGCTCACAGCAGAATTTCTCACCTCCCATCACTCTGAACCAGGAGGAGAAGGGACTTGAACCTGGGGCTCCCACATCCCAGGACAAAGCCCTGATCATTGGGCTATTAGCTACTGTAGGGTGCTCTCTGCCCCTCCCCCCCATTAAAAGTTTTGAAAGGTCTCCTTTGTTCTGCATTAGAACAAAGCCAAATTTGTCGTGAAAGGGAATTCTTGTTTTCCCGCCAGCCCTAACTTTAACAACCTTGTTGCTAACACACCTTGGTGTCGGTTTCATCTGAATGGGCATTGACTCGGTACCAACTCAACAGATAGTTTTCCTGACTAAATCAGCAACCGCACAGCTTCTTGCAGTATCTAGGAGTTCCAGGGAGGTCTTCAGTCCAAGTCATCTCTTTGATCAAACCTACTTAGGGCTCACCTACACCAGGAAGTTTACCAGCAGAATTATGCTGCTATCGTTCTACCAATATAACATCCGCTGGGGATATTCTTAGACCAGAATAAGTGACTTTTCCCAGTTTAGTTCAAACCGCTTTCAGAGCAGCATAGATTTGAGATCAGATGAGGCTTGATGGCATATGGCTGCAAAGTCTTTTGGGATGAAAGGTGCTAGATAAATGCAGCACATTAAAGACTCTCTGCAGCTATTGACCCTGCCAGTATTAGCTAGCTACAATACGGATTACACATAGCTTGGCTTGCCGCCCTTCTGGTCAGGGAAGAGACATGGCTATCGATCGGCCAGGAGAAAACAAGAGAGGAGAGCTGGAACCAGTCATCAGCTGAACGGAAGCAGGGCTGTAATAAGTAAATAGCTTTCCTTTCTGGGGAGTGAGGTCTGATCTCCAGTCACCACCTTGCTGGCAAGGTTAGAGCTCAGAGCACTGCCACCCCTCGGCCTAGAGCATTCTGTAAGGGACACCAGTCTAATTAATTAATGACTCCCCAGGGCTGGCTTTGCGACTGCTGGACTGGAAAGCAAGGCTGCAAGGAGTGGAAAGGACTGTACGGGGTAGCTTCTGGCAGATGCTGAGACTGCTGCTGGAAGCTAGCTGGCTATCAATCACTCTTCCTGCTTGGGCTCCAGGACAGAGAGCAAGCAAGAGAGAGAGAGAGAGAGAGAGGAAATAAGATGGCGTGGGATCAGCATCCTCTCTGCTGGCAAAGGTGCTCGGCTCTCCTGCTATCTTACTCCAGAGCAGCCATGAGCCAGTTAATAGAGGTAAGGGACCTCCCGCACTTGGACTGGGAAAAGGGGGGGGGAGAAATACTGGTGGTGCAGACAGCAGGTTGCACACATTTTGTTTTCTTTGTGTAAGGGGACTGTTGCCCTCTTACTAACATTCAGTGGGGGTGTTTTAGTTGCTAGCTCCCAGTACTAAAAAGGGGGAAGGGTCGATGGGGAATCAGGGAAACCCTGAGACTGACAGCCCCCAGGAACAATGGGGAGAGGCCAATGCTCCAGGTCAGCCTGAATGACAGGGTGGGAAGGCTAATCAGGGAGTCAGGAGGCCAGGGAGGTCCCGTCCTCCATGTGAGCTGGATTTGCCTGGGTCAGACAGACAGAGTGGGGATAAGCTAAGGAGAAAGCAGGGTCCCAAGCTGAGCTGTGCCAGATCCAGAGAGAGCAGCCCCTGTCCTGGGAGCAGAGCTGCAGCCCCAAAACCAGAGGCACAGCCCAGAGAGAGCAGACTTGCCCTGGGAGCAGAGCTGCAGCAACCAGAGCCGGAGGGGCCAGAAAAGCAGCCTAGGAAGCAGGCCAGTGCTGGGAGCAGAGTCACAGAAGCAGCCTGCAGAGCAGACCTGTCCTGGGAGCAGAGCTGCAGCAACCAGAGCCAGTGGGGCCAAAGAAGCAGCCCAGGGAGCTGGAGGCTGAGCAGCAGCAGTGCAGAGACAGAGTGGTGCAGCTGGGGCTGGAGCAATCCGGAGCTGGGTGCGGTGAGCACCAGAGAGAGCGAGGGGGACCCTGGGCAGCGCGCCCAGCACAGGGACACGCCTCAGCCAAGGGGCTCTGCAGGCCAGGCTTGGATCGTAACCCCGACAGGGTGGGGGGGCGACACTGGGAAGAAGGGTCCTACCACTTAGAGCCTGAGAGCGTGAGGCCACCACCAGAGCAAGTGTCCAGCCCACAGCATCCCTGCAGCACAGCCAGGGCCGGAGAAGGTGGCCTGGGACTTACAAGGAACAGACTGTGAACTGCCCAGACGTTCCAGAGACACTGTTTGTGATGTTCCCTGCCACCGAGCAGGGTGATGTGTTTCCTTTAACCTTTTCCATTTTTCCTTATTCTTTTTAAAATTAATTGTTGATTAAATAACTTGCATTTGCTTTAACTTGTATGCAATGGTCAGTGGGTCAGAGAAGTGCCCAGTGCAGAGAGAGTACCCCAGAGTGGGGACACCCTAGCCCCTATCCTAGGTGACCACAGCAGGGTTGGGGATTGAGCCCCCCAGGAGTCCTGGGCCCAGCCTTGTCGGGGTTACGAGGACTCTGCCAGACAGGAGAGTGGAAGGGGAGTCCTCAAGGGCAGGGAGGCCACTGGATAAAGGAAATGGGAGCGAGGACTCAGATCCTTTCGCTAGCCCACTTCACTGGGGTAGTGCAGAAGCCAAGAAAGTTCCCCACAAGAGCGGGACTATTTCCCCCCCCTTACATTTGCCCATTACCCAGAGATAGGGTGACCAGATAGCAACTGTGAAAAAAAATGGGACAGGGGGTGGGGGGTAATAGGCGCCTATATAAGAAAAAGTCCCCAAAAACAGGACTGTCCCTTTCAAAACAGGATATCTGGTCACCCTACCCAGGGAGGACCAATTCGGAGAGTGGAGAATTTAAGGTAGCTCTGAGGAGTTAGAGGTTTGCTTAGTTGAAGCTTGTTGCTTCCAGTGGGCCTGTGTTCGAGGGATGCACCCGTAAACTACTGCACATTTAAGGTGGTCAGCAGTCAAGTAAAGGCAACCAATCGTTAGGCGCCATTTCGCAGTGGCTAATGGCTACGACAGACTATCTTGGTTACCTTGGACTTCCCTTATTCCCTCTCAGGCATCCAACGTGATGCTGCCAAAAGCATCTGTCCGCACCCCACTTTTCACACCCTTCACTGGCTTCCTCTCCGTCCGCATCACAGGCTAGCTCCTTCTCCTTTCCTTCAGCGCCCCACGCAATTTCACCCTGCCTGCATCTCATCCCACTAGTCCCAGACAAGCCACCCTCTAACCCGTCTCCTTTGTGCCATTCATTTTCCTCAGTCGTCGTCACACCTTCCTCCACGTGGCCTTCTTCTCTGAGCCCTTCACAATTCACCTGGCCAGCTCATTCGCCTCTCCGCACCCAGGGGGGCTAGTCCCCCACCCCAGAACCTTCCACGCTCTGTCAGCAGCCCTCTGTTGGGTCCTATGGCTCCCTGATAGGCCTCCCCACTGCATTCAGCTCTCAGGCTGTTCACTGCACCTAGTACTGGCCAGGTATTCACCTGGGCAAACAGCCCCCTGAGCTCCCTGTGGAAAACTCCTTGTCCTCTAGGTCACCCTCAACCCAGTTGGAGGGGGGAGGAGAACACATTGAATAAACTTCATGGCTCATTACAACAAACTGGCAGGCCGTGGCTATCAGTTCTCAATTAATAAGTTAGAGTACTGCACTAAAGGACAAGCAAAAAACTACTGCCATAATAACCGTATCTAGCCCAGATGTTCCCAATCACCTCTGCCCAGACTAAGATCTGGGAGGTATCAGTCTATGCCTACTGCTTCCCATTCTCAAGGGATGCTGGCATGCAGAGCAAGCCAGTTTCCCCAGTGGGTCAGGGGATACGCTACCACCTCCACAGTGACTAACACACCAGGGATCTCCAAAGCTATAAGGCTTGAGCCACAAGAACCAGGCTCCATGCTGGGAGGGCTGTAACACTAACCTCGGTGGGGCGGTCGCAGAGGGACACATTGACCAGTGGGTTACACATCTTACCGGGTGGGAGATTAGCAACACCAGCACAGAAGAGGGAAGAGAAACCAGAGTGCTGTATCGGCATGACATGGGAGCCAGTAATTAGCAGTCTGTGTTTCTATCCTCCACATCACCTTGTCTGGGAACGTCACAGACTGTGGGCGGCAGGTTTTAATAGTTAGCCACTAGGTGACAGGTTGTTTGAGCTTCAGGTCACAATAGGGACTCCCAGGTAGGGTGACCAGATAGCAAGTGTAAAAAACTGGGACAGGGGATGGGGGAGGGGGTAATAGGTGTCTATATAAGAAAAAGCCCCCAAAATCAGGACTGTCCCTACAAAATCAGGATATCTGGTCACCCTACTCCCAGGCGGTGACCTGAGCTTTGCCACTGACTCACTACGTGCCCTTGGTCAAGTCACTTAGATCGGTGTATTCAAATGGGTCCACTAACTTTCACATGTCAAGCTGGACATGCCTAGGGCTATTGCACCTGCAGCCTCCATTGAAGCCAATGGGAACAGCCCCATCTGAACTTCAGGCCACAAGGGTCCGACTCTCCAGAGTGCTCCACACTCAAAGCGGAAACGTTTCACAGAGATGCATCCATTTCAAAGGGAAGGTTTTAATGCTTCTCAGTCACTCCCCCATACAGACTCCCCAACTAAAAGCCAGACATCTCCAATCCAAAAACCAGCCATTTCTGGCCACGCCGCTTCCTAAAGGTTTTGTCTTCGTGTCTGTGTGGAGCAAAGAGACATTTTGAAACCCTGAAATTTGCTCCAAGACTGAACTGTCAGACTCCAGCCAGCTCATCTCATGGCAACACGGGCAGCCGGATGTTCAGAGACCTCAGCAAGCAACAGGCTGAGCCCCCCGGCAAAATCTGGCTGCTTACGGTGCCTCGAGAAGAGCAGACGTCTTCTGAAAGCGCGACCTCCTTTGCGGATGCTGGGTTCTTAAAACCCTGCAAGTCGAGCACCCCGAAGGCAAAGCACCCAAGCTGAGTGAGCACATTTCAGCTGTTGGCCTTAGTGTGAATGGGTGGGGTCCCCCTTTGGGGAGGCTAGCCCCCAGCTCTTTCCCTTCCACCCATGCCCTCCACACGGCCGGAGCCCCAAGACAACCTCCCCACCCCAAAAACGGCCAGACAGGCGCCGTGCCTCCCCTTCCCCCAACCCGCCCAGGGGAAAGCATCTGTTCGAAAACACTTTTGATATGCCCCATGCAGGTTCCAGGGCGGCTGAGGAAGTGGTATGTGCCTCAGCCGCCCTGGAACCCGCATGGGGCATAATAAAGCAAAACCTTTATCGCCAACTCCGCAGCCGGGAGTCCCGCGGCCGTGCCTCCCCGGCCTATTATACCCGCCGCCCACGGGCCTTAGCCTCGGTCTCCGTTTGTAAAGGCAGCGTAATTACGGGGTGTTCTAAAACATTTCAACCGCGAAGTGCCGTTCCCTCAAATGATGCACTGGGCCTTAACTGTGCAGTCGAGAAATTAGAGACCCAGCACCTTTAATTCACGTTAAGCCGAGCTATGCTAACGAACACTGCAAAGACGAAAAGGACTAAGCGGCGAAACATTTCACCGAGCTCCAGAGAGCCCCTTACCCAGAGGTGGCGAGTTGTATGGGCCCATGGAACGCCGACAGAGCCTGGTTGTCAGCGGGCAGGATAGAACCGGGAACCTCTGGGGCTTAGTGCGTGAGCCTCTACTGCACAAGCGAAACGCCAGCTGGCTGTTAGCTACGGCCTGAGCGCTCTCGCTCTCTCCGAGAACGCCTCACCCAGGAGGTGCGTGGGTTACACCCAGGCTCCAGCAATCGGCTCTGCCAATGTTTGGGGCTAGGTCTCTGCCCCGGCCCCACCGGCTGCCCCCACGCGTCTCCCCAGAGCGTCCCTGGCCTAGGTACCGGGCGGCTGCCCCCCCTGCAGCTCTGCACTGCGTTCCCTCCTGGCCACTGCGGCTGGCCGGCGGCTACCACGGAATGGTACGGGGGCAGGTGGAGGCAGCTGCTTTGCCTGTCGAGAGAGGAGGTGCATGCCCCCCCCCCGACCCTGCCCTGGCAGGCGACACCGAGTCGTCTCCAGGGGTGGGGTGGCTTATGCTGGCTGGACCTCCTGAGCAGCAGCCTTGGGGGGAGGGGGACTTGGGTGAGTATTGTGTTGGGGGGGAGGTGCCCCTTCCCACCCCCAGTTTGCTGCTGCCAGTGGAGAGAGGGCTGGGAGGAGTGCTCCTCTTTGGACTCAAGCCCCGGGGCAGCCTGCCTGCTGCACCCCAAACTCCTCATCCCCGGCCCAGCCCACACCCCCTCCTGCACCCTAACCCTCTGTCCCAGTCCAGAGCCTGCACTCAACCCCCGCAGACTCCACACCCAGCACCCCAAACCCACTCCTGCATCTCAGCCCCATTCCAGCCCAGAGCCCACACTCAACACCCAAACTTTCTCCCAGAGCCTGCACCCCTCCTGCACCCAAACTCTGAGCCTGCACCCCAAACCCCCTCCTGCACCCCAAACCCCTGCCCCAGCCCAGAGCCTGCACCTAGCACCCAAACTCCATCCCAAAGCTCACACCCCTCTCACATCCAAAATTCCTCCCAGAGCCTGCACCCCAAATCCCCTCCCACACCCAAACTCCCTCCTAGAGCCTTAGGCAGGTGTTGAGGCAGCCCCCGCAGGACTTGGACCCATTCTGGGCACCACCAAAAATTATACAAACCTGCTGCCTCTGCCCTTATGGAAAGCAGAAGGATGGTCTAGTGGTTAGTGAGCCTTCCTGGGGCTTTGGAGACCTAGGTTTAAGTCCCTACACTTCTGTTGACTCCCTATATGCCTTAGGCAAGTCACTTAGCCTCTGTACTCCATACATAGGGATAATAGCACTGCCCAGCCTCCTAGGGATGTTGTGAGGATAAATACATTAATGGTTGTGAATCACTCTGATACTATTACAATGGGGGACAGATGGATACCTTAGCTTGATGGAAGGGCCGTCTTCCAGAACACAAGACAGGGATCCAGAAAGAAAGTGGAGATCTAGGCTATGTCTACACTGGCAATTGAGCCACAAAACTTTTGTCCTTCAGAGGTGCTAATCCCCCCAACTCCCAAAAGACAAAAGTTTTGCCACTGCAAGCGTCAGTGGGAACAGCACGTTGTCAACAGGAGCACTCTCCTGTCAATAACACGGACGCCGCTTGTTGGGGGTGGAAGTATTTTGTCAGCAAAAGCGTGGACAAACAGTGGCTACACTGCCCGGCTTTTAGCAACACGTCCGTGTCACTAAAAGCTGTGTGGTGTAGACAAAGCCTAAAAGATTGTCAGTGATCATCTAGATACTTTCCTACAGCCAGGAGACCAGCTAGTATAGCTACAAAAGGAACAAGGAGTACTTGTGGCAACTTGGAGACTACCAAATTTATTATAGCTATGAGTCAGCTTCCATTACACTGCACCCATTTAAAACTGCTTTGTATCAATGCCCCGTTAGTCTGCATCATTTCTCCATCCCCCTCATCTACTGGCACAGTCCCAGTGGCGATCAGCTGTGAACTCCAGTGGTATGCAATTTACAAGGGGCAAGCTGGTAACAGCCTGCACCATGGCGCTTTGCCTACCAGGCAAGAGAGGCTGAGACCACTGCAGAGCCCCCGGCGGCGTGGGGCACGGCAGGGCAGGCATGCCTTATATCACTTCCTAGAACCACCTCAGGGGTCCGAGTCTCCTCTCAGACATCGGCATTAACATCTATCCCAGGATGGAGTATCATCTCCTTTGTGTTTTAGGGCCACCCACGGCTAGGCTATGAAAACATCAGAGCGATTAGTAGGACATGAGAATCATAAAGCTTTGCTTCAAATAAGTGTAGAGAAGTCCCTGTCCTTACCTGACCCTCTTGCTGCTACAAACTTAGCCTACTCAAATGCCTAGTGGATGTTTCCCTGATCACTCCCATATTATCTTGCTGTTGCATCACTGATTTGCACAGTGACCTTTTTATTCCCCTCCCAGGGCTTTTTCCACCCCCTTATTCTTTTTACCTGGACTTTGTCTTCTGCTAAAACCTTTCTGTCTTGTTCTCTGGGCCTGCGTCCTTACACTTTGAAGAGGAAAAGCAGGTAAGATGAAAACAGGAGCTGGCCTGAGAAACAGACTCCTCAGCTTCCCCCCCCATTGATGCTCCCCTCAGCCCCCATTTTAGGGCGGAGTTTGGAGCCATCAAACCAATGGTTGGCTTGAAGAGTTTGAACAGCAGATTTAACTCAATCCTAATGGAGAGAAGCAGCAAAAAGGCCTGGATTGGGTGGAGGTTTTAGAGGGCTAGAAGGTTCACCAGGTGTTTAGCATTTAGTGTATGGTTTAGTCAGTTCAGCCCTTCTTTAAGTGTCTATGTTGTATTGTTTGAGGAGTGTCCTAGCATTTTTGGTGTGAACTCTTGCTAATTCAAAAACACACCCGGAGCTGAATTCTACCTTTTTTATTCTTTATTTATTAGGCTCTTAAAGCCAGATCTACAAAGGGATTTAGGCACCTACATCTCAGTTTTAGGCACCCCTGCAATCCAGAAAACTCGTGCTCAGCTGCTGCCTAATCCTCTAGAAGCTTAAACTCACTGGGCAGCAAAATTTTTGCTGTAAAAGGTCCCCCACAGCTTAAGTTTCTGCCCCAGCCCCTGCACCCTGCTGCCTGTCTCACCACTAAACACCAGCACAAACCAGGAAAGGTGAACATACCTCTGCCTGCCTTCCTCAAAGGGGAAAAAGAAGAGATTTGACCAGGGATCCCCTACCTCTCAGCACAGTGCTGTAACCACTGACTACAGAGTGAGTCTCATTCTGTGTCTGGCCCAATTAATATTTAATTATTTAATTGAAGTGGCCTGGCTTCAACAGGAAAGACTGATAAAGCCTCACCTAAGAATATCCCAAAGTGTTCATCCAAGACATGGGGATTCTGTGCCCAAATCCTGTCTCCTCAGCAGGTAGCGGGGAATTGAACCAGAGTCTTCTACAGACTAACTAGCTATCCTAACCACAAGGCTAGGGAACAGCTCGGCATTTATTTTTTGTCAAGGGCCAAATTGTTTTGGTGCAGACCACAGGGGGGAAAAAAGACAACTCCAATAATGGTAATAAGTAAATAAAAAGATTTCAGGGCCCATTCAAAAGCATCTGGTGGTTCAGATTTGGCCTACAGGCTGCCTATTGACTACACCTGAGCTTGGGCCTATGTGCTTTCTTTGCCCATCCCCTGCCCCCAGCAGGAGCCTAACTCATTCTCACAAGAAGCAGCTTAGCTGCCCAAGTTACCTGACTCCAGGGGTTCCCAGCTATAGATTGCAAGAAGAACAAGGCACCTCCCTGCAGCCCGGGTTTAAGCATCCAAACCAGGGGTGCTGGAGCCCTCCCAAAAGTGTGCTGGGGGGTGTTTCCATGGATGTCCATTTTATGAAGGCGCAGGAGATCTCTTGATAACTTTCACAAATGAAGCCTCTGTGTACTGCAGCAGGATATCACTCTTGGGTCTTCTTATGCTAACCATTGTCTAGACTGGAGGTCTGTCATGTAGCAAGCAGCAGCTTGTTATGAACAAAATAACAGTGGGAGTAAGGATCCCTGCACAACACTTCACTCCATCTGCAAAGACGGCCCTTTCCAGGGGGCAGGGAATCTGTGTCGCATGATATTGTGATCCATTTAATTTATTATTACAGTCAGTAAGCTGAGAGGTCATCTCATTGGCTCGTTGGTCTTGGCTATTTAACAATAGTCGGAAGGGTCTTTAATGGGTGCGAGGTCCAACGGGCTAAAGTTTCACTTGACACTCGCAGTCTCGGGTCCTGATCCTGTGTGATAGTGAGACCCTTCAGTTCTCTTGAGAGATTCTCCATACCTGGGGCTCTTTTTCAGGTTAACATGGGCCTAAGGCTATATAACCTTACAGGATGAGGCTTAAGGTTGCTAGAGCTAGGTGGGCATCTCTCATTAGAGCTCACCTCCATTAAAGCTTGTAAGGTAGATTCATTGGCAAGCTTGGAGAGTACCAGAGAACAGGGAAAAGGTTACTCCTTAGCCATGTGAGTTTATCAAGGTAGCGTTTTCCTTTTGATTTTTTAAATTAGAGATGGGGCCACGGCCTGACAGTCTGGATTTCAGATTATTCAAATTGTTTGGCTCTGGACTGGGAAGGAGGAAGACTACATTCAATCCTGGCACTGCTAAAAACTTCCTGTGTGATCTTGGACAAGTTACTTGATCTCTCTGGGCCTCAGTTTTCTTACCAACAAACTGGGCATAATACTTCTTTTCTTGCACTCTTTGTCTGCCTTCTCTGTTTAGGTTGTGAGGCCTTTGGGGAAGGGACTGTCTCTCACTTTGTGTATTACAGCACCTGGCACAATGGGGCTAGGGTGACCAGATAGCAAGTGTGAAAAATCAGGACAAGGGGTGGGTGGTAATAGGAGCCCATATAAAAAAAAGCCCCAAATATCGGGACTCTCTCTATAAAATTGGGACATCTGGTCATCCTAAATTGGGCACTGATCTCAGTGGGGGACTTTTGGCATTAGGGTAAGACTCTCACAGTATATTGGTTGGTTATGATGACAGCAAGGGGGAAGCAGCTACATAGATGCAAGGTAATATTTTTAAATTTTGGCTCCAAAGTGGGGTTTGGATGCCAGATGCCCTCTAGTCTCAGACGGTGCTCCAGTTTGGGAGCGTAGTCTGGACTCAACCCTGGTTATAAAATAAACTTGCACTGAGACATCGATAGATTTAATGATGGAATCACTTCGGAGAAATCAGCTCCCCCTGTGCCAAACAACCAATATGCTCATAGTAAGTTTATGAACAGGATGATATGACAGGGCTGCCTGGGATGGCAGGGACCGGACTCAGTGACCCTTTTAACCTATCTTCGAGCCAGTCTAAGCACAATGGCACTACCAGGGCCCTCCAGCACAGAAAGCAGGAGTCTCCACAGTTCATGCTAGAACGCTGGGTCTGTACCAGACTCATGTGCTCTGTGGATCAGGCACAGAGAGGGACACATAACACACAGTGACTGGTGGGTTACACATGCAGAAGGAGGTGGAGGACAATGTAGGGACTGTGTGAGAAGAACACTGTTCTCTTCAGTTTTTCTTCTCCTCATTCATTCTGGGGGGCTACCCATGAAGTCACTGAAACCCACTGAACGCTTTGGACCTCATCCTGCAATCACCCCAGGCTGGTGGATCCCCTGTACCCATATGGAACCTCATAGGTCTCTGCAGAAGTCTGCTTGCTTGGAGTTCGTTTGGTCTGCCCGTTGCCCTCCTGCTCCGTGTGTGTTTTAAAGCCCAGTCTCCCAGAACAGCCTGCGACCTTTAGATATGCCTACTCCCATGCAATTAGTAATAAAAGTTGTTTGTTCTCCAAAACAGGCGAGTTGTAAGCAAAGCATCAGCTAATTACATGAGACATTGTAAAAGGATATTGAGGAGTGGTGCCTTTTAAGTTTTCTTTCTGTTCCATTGTGTAATGCTGTAAATAAAGCTTCTGTCCCTGCCAGCTATCTCCTTTTCCATTTGGGTGAATATGATCTCTCCATCCTGCCTTTTGTCTGTTTCTGATGAATCAGAAATTAACAAGGGTATTTCTTTTGGGTTTTTTTACTTAGAAGGAGTAGTGTCAAATAGTTCTGACCTAAAATGAGAACGGCTTGTAAATGATTTAATGCTCTAGATGCTGGTAAGCACTTTAGAATCCAGATCACTAGAGTCTAATTGAGGTTCCACTCCAAATCCTGAGGGATAGGTTCTGCCTCCCAACTCCTGTGGCTTATAGGAGCCATAAAGGCTCCCACAAGGGGCTGGGGGACTGTAAGGTCACTATGTTTCCCCTTCCCTGCCCCTTCAAGACCCTGCATAGAGGGAGGGAAGGGGGTGGATCGGGACAGGCCCATAACCCATGATGCTATAGGGAGTCTAGTTTCTACTTCATCCGGAGAGAGGCTGCTGTAACTTACACCTGAGGCCATTCCAGACTTTGCCCTGTCCCCTGTGCACCACCTTCCCTGCTGTACCCCCTAGAAGTGCAGCATAGAATTGGACCCTCGGGGTACATCGTAACAGCAAAAACACCGAACAAAAAACCCCAACCATTAAACACCTCATGATATGGAGTCTGAGAGCCTGGGTCAACTGACTTGGACTCACAGGGCTTACATTATGGGGCTAAAAATAGCAGTGTAGACATTTGGGCTCGGGCTGGAGCCTGGACTCTGAAACCCAGCAGGGGGGAAGGTCTCAGAGACAAGTTCCAGGCCGAGCCGGAATGTCTACATTGCTACTTTTAGTCTGGTTACATGAGCCATGCAAGTCCAAGTCAGTTGACCTGGGCTCTGACACTTGCTGCTCTAGTTTTTTAATTTTGATTTTGCTGTGTAGACATACCCGAAGTTACTGATAACTTTTTTTCTCAAACACAGAAATGATGCCCACAGCATATGCAGGGGCTGTGATGCTCTGGACACAGTATTGAAGTGAGCTGTAGCTCATGAAAGCTTATGCTCTAATAAATTTGTTAGTCTCTAAGGTGCCACAAGTACTCCTTTTCTTTTTGCGAATACAGACTAACACGGCTGCTACTCTGAAAAGTATTGGTTAGTGGTTACAGGAGGGGCCTATGTTACCCGCAAAATATCTAGAACACCCTGCCTATATCCTACTGAAGGCTCAAGACATAGCTTGGTCAATTTAGGTACCTGCCTTTCCCATGGGGGCTCCGGGCTCTACGGGTCTGCGGAAACTTTTCCCAGTGAAAGAGCCTTACACAGCTGTGCTCTAAACATCTATTTGTTAGCAACACACACAGAAGATATATACCAAGTAAACCTCTTACGCTCACCACTCCCTATAAACAGACAAAATTCACCCGATGGCCACTCAGGATCCTCTCAGGGAGGTTTCCAGCAATGCCTCTGCAAGTCAAGTCAAGATGAAAAATAATATTTTTCAAGTCACCTCACACAAATACTGTAGTGCAATCCTTTTATCTTGAAAGTGTAATTTACAAATGCAGATTTTTTTAGTTAGATAACTGCACTCAAAAACAAAACAGTGTAAAACTTTAGAGCCTACAAGCCCACTCAGTCCTACTTCTTATTCTGCCAGTCATTAAGACAAACAAGTTTGTTTACATTGACAAGAGATACTTCTGCCTGCTTATTTACAATGTCACCTGAAAGTGAGAAGAGGCGTTCACATGGCACTTTTGTAGGTGGCATTGCAAGGTATTTGCATGCCAGATATGCTAAACATTTGTATGCCCCTTCCATGCTTTGGCCACTATTCCAGAGGACATGCTTCCATGCTGATGATGCTCGTTAAAAAAATAATGCGTCAATTAAATTAGTGACCGTACTCCTTGGGGGGAGAATTATATGTCTCCTGCTTTGTTTTACCCGCATTCTGCCATATATTTCATGTTATAGCAGTCTCGGATGATGATCCAGCACATGTTGTTTGATTTCTGAACACTGTCACTGCAGATTTGACAAAACGCAAAGAATGTACCAATGTGAGATTTCTAAAAATAGCTACAGCACTCGACCCAAGGTTTAAGAATCTGAAGGGCCTTCCAAAATCTGAGAGGGATGAGGTGTGGAGCATGCTTTTAGAAGTCTTAAAAGAGCAACACCCAAACCACCAAAAAAGAAAATTGACCTTTTTCTTACTTAGAAAGCATCTTACTCAGATGATGAAAATAAACATGCGTCAGTCTGCACTGCTTTGGATTGTTATCGAGCAGAACCCATCATCAGCATGGAATCATGTCCTCTGGAATTGTGGTTGAAGCATGAAGGAACATATGAATCTTTAGCGCATCTGGCACGTAAATATATTGCCATGCCAGTTACAACAGTGCCATGCGACGCCTCTTCTCACTTTCAGGTGATATTGTAAACAAAAAGCAGACAGCATTATCTCCTGCAAATTGTAACTAACCTTGTTTGACTGAGTGATTGGCTGACCAAGAAGTAGGACTGAGTGGACTTGTAGGTTCTAAAGTTTTACATTGTTTTATTTTTGAATGCAGTTCTTTTTTTGTACATAATTCTACATTTTTAAGTTCAACTTTCATGATAAAAAGATTGCACTACAGTGCTTGTATGAGGTGAATTGAAAAATATTTTTTGGTTTTTTACAGTGCAAATATTTGTAATAAAAATAAATATAAAGTGAGCACTGTACACTTTGTGTTCTGTGTTGTAACTGAAATTAACATATTTGAAAATGTAGTAAACATCCAAAAATATTTAAAATAAATGGTATTTTAATCACATGATTAATTGCGTTACATTTTTTTAAATTGCTTAACAGCCCTAAGTTGTAATTATTTGTTTAATGATGCCCCAGATGGGTTCCAGTGCGGTAAGTGACAGCAAGGGGTGTGTGGCTGAAGGGATTTTATTCTGTATTGATTCTCTCGGAGTATTTGCTTGGCCTTTTCCATGAGGTGAGCTATTTCTCTGGTGGAGTGTCCTTGTTTGGTGAAGGCGGTTTTAAATGTGTTAAGGTGTATATCCCAGACTTTCTCCTCAGCACATATTCTGCAATATCCGAGAGCCTGGCTGGAGAAAACAGATGTCTTGGTGCGTTTGGGGTGGTTACGGGATCTGTGAAGGTAGCAGCGGTGATCCGTGGGTTTCTTGTATATGGTTGTCTGCAGAGTTCCATTGCTGAAGCTGATTGTGGTATCCAAGAAGTTGATGCTAGTGTGGGAGTGTTCTAGAGAGAGTTTAACAGATGAGTGATGGTTGTTGAAGTTGGGTGGCAATCTATGAGGGAGTTTAGGTCATCTGTCCAGAGCATGAAAATATCATTGATGTATCTCAGGTATTTAATGGGTTTTGTGGTGCATTTATCCAGAAATTCTTCTTCAAGGTGGCCCAGGAAGAGGTTGGCATACTGGGGAGCCATTCTAGTACCCACAGCTATTGCCATGGTTTGGACAAAGTGTTTGTTGTGACATTGTGTTGGTTAAGGATGAAAGGGACGAGTGTGGTGATGTGTTTGGGATGGACCTCTGAGTGCTGCCTATTGTATAGTAGGTATTTGATGCAGGTAGCAGTGACGTAATTTGGGGGGATGTTGGTGAGGATGGTGTTCGGAGAGAGGTTGTTAATGCTGTGGAGTATCTGGAGGAAGTCGGTTCTGTCCTGGAGGAAGCTGGTGAGTGGTTTAATGATGGTTTCTATGATTCCCGAGATCTTTCTAAATGAAGCATTTGTAGGATTATGAACAAATGCAGTCTACACTACGGGGCACAGACAGTGTAATCTAATCTCCAGGTCCCTGATCTTCTTAAATACTTGCCTAATCTTAAGCACGTGCGCAGACCTGCTGTGCTTACCCTTAAATACAATAGGTCCACATGAATAACAGTAGACATGAGCATAAGTATCTTGCTGAATCAAGGACTAAGAGACCAGCTAGGCTTCTGTTTCCTGCTATGATACTGACTCATGGGCCCAGATCCTCAGCTGGTGTAAATCAGCATGACTCCACTGACATCAACATATGCCAGCTGAGGATCTGTCAACTTGCCACACATCTGTGGAATGACGATAACAGTGCCTGCCTGTGTAAGTGCTTCGAGTCATCAAACTGCCGGGCACTGTGTACAAGGCAGAATTAGGATAGTCTTCCCCAGTGCCTGCTAAGGAGCCCCCTGAAGAGAGAATTGACAGACAGCTTGACTCCCTGGTTAGTCCCTGTCAGATCTTGACATTTCCTGCTGTAAAGCACACTCAGAGTTACCTCAGAGCACAAATTATTGAAGAGCTGATGCTTGCTGTGAGGCTTACTTCTGATACGACCCTGGCTGTAGCATTGTGATCTGTAACTGAGCCATTTGGCAGTCGAGCATGAACCACTGCTAGAGGCTGAATTACATCTAGACTAACCGTACCAGGGAGTTGTGAATTACAGGGCTAAAATTCCACCCAGAAGGGTCACCAGTAAACCATGCTAGGAAAGCTCAAGGCACAACATCACAAGATGGAACTGTCGACCCTCCACTTCTGCTGATGTCTCTGTCTCCCCTTCTCCTAACTAATCTTTTCATATCTGGTCCTGAAACGGGGTGATCACCACAACCCCCGGGGTTCAGCCTCCTGCCCTACCCCCCTTTCCTGGGGAAGGCTTGACAAAAATCCTTACCAATTTGTACAGGTGAACACAGACCCAAACCCTTGGATCTTAAGAACAATGAAAAAGCAATCAGGTTCTTAAAAGAAGAATTTTAATTAAAGAAAAGGTAAAAGAATCACTTCTGTAAAATCAGGATGGTAAATACCTTACAGGGTAATCAGATTCAAAACATAGAGAATCCCTCCAAGGAAAACTTTAAGTTACAAAAAGACACAAAAACAGGAATATACATTCCATTCAGCACAGCTTATTGTACCAGCCATTAAACAAAAGGAAATCTAACGCATTTCTAGCGAGATTACTTACTAATTTACTTAACAGAGTTTCTGAGACTGCATTCCTGATCTGTTCCCGGCAAAAGCATCACACAGACAGACAGACCCTTTGTTCCCCCCACCCCCCTCCAGTTTTTGAAAGTATCTTGTCTCCTCATTGGTCATTTTGGTCAGGTGCCAGCGAGGTTATCTTAGCTTCTTAACCCTTTACAGATTAAAGGGTTTTGCCTCTGGGCAGGAGGGATTTTATAGCACTGTATACAGAAAGGTGGTTACCCTTCCCTTTATTTTTATGACAACTGAACCCTGGTCTCCCAGGTTGGTGCCCTAACCAGGGGACCATCTTTCCTCTTGATTGCTTCCCCTGATTCCCTGTCATTGCACCAAACTAGTGTACGACCCCACTAGACAGTACCTCAGGGAAACCTCACCAAGAAGAGAGCGGTCCGTGCCCACCTGGCAATGACAGAGTGGCACCTGTAGAGGGGAGGATGGTCCCTTTAGAGGAGCAACAGCCGAAGAAGGGGCTGGGTGCATTGTACAGCGCAATCACATTTTCTTCACAACAGCGAGGGCTAGAAAGTTAATTTATTTAAAAACAAGGGCCAAGAAGCTGATGTCATCGTGTGAGTGCGGGAAACGGAGCCCTAGTTACAGGGCGTTCGTGTCTATGCCTTCATCCAGCTCCATACATAGCTCCTACTTTCCCTGTGAGTAGAAATCAGGGATGTTTTGTGGCTCATTCTCACTCCTGGGTAAGATGACCAGATGTCCCGTTTTTAAAGGGACAGTCCCGTTTCTTGGGACTTTTTCTTATATAGGCGCCTATTCCCCCCCATCCCCTGTCCTGTTTTTTCACAGTTGGTATTGGGTCACCCTACTCCTGGGTGAACATTTTTGGCCCAAACTTTTTTCGCTGGCAAAAAAATACAGCTTCGGTAACACCAAAAAGTGTTCCCGCTTCGTGTCAGTTTCACCAGACTGTTTTGGTTGAGAAAAAACTACAAGAATTCTGAAAAATTTGGAACATTTCCTTTGGACATTTTGGAAATGCAACACTTGAATTTTTCAATTCAACACAAAACTTTTGTTTTCAAGCTGGCCTTTAATTGTATTAAGTAACAAGCAAAAACATTGAAAAACAAGCAAATCTGAAACAAAACGTGACAATGTCAAAAAAAATGTTTCATTTGACCTGAAATGGAAATTTGACTTTTCAATTCACCAAAAATTTCAATTTTGGTTCAACCAGAAACTCCGCCCCGCCCCCCCAGAGATGATAGCAAACCAAACAATCCATTATTCGTCCAACTCTACTTATGAGGCCTCATCGAGAACTCAGACTGCTTCTCTTAATGCTGGAGCTGTGGCACATTGTAGCAGGCACCCCATTTTGAACTGTTTACCTGTGCACTGAGTGGAAGCTGTACAACCTCTGTACTGGGATGGAGAAGTGGGGGCTACTCTTTAGGGCACTATCCTGGCAACGTACCTGTCTTTCTGACACTTACAAGCAAAACAAATAAATAACTAGCGAGACCAAAACAGAGATAAGGGTTAGCTACAAAGTACATCTGCTGGAGTGTTACTATCACCAGATGCTGCCCTGTGCATGAAACTCATCCCTAGTACATCAAATATTGATTCCCTGATGGTTACTAGAACAGCGCCAGATCTTTAGCTGGTGTAAATCAGGATAGCACCACTGTAGTCAGCTTACACCAGCTGATGATGTGGCTCACAGCATTTATTCTGTGAACCCAGATATTTTAGCCCACATAATAATGCTTTCCATCCATAGATCTCAAAGCAGCTTACAGGGATAGGAAAGTATGGTTATCCCTCCTCTTTTACAAGTGGGGAAAACTAAGGCATAGAGCATTGCAGTTACTTGTCCAAGACGACACAGACAAAGCTGGATATAGAAACAAGATCTCCTGACTGGTTTCAGAGTAGCAGCCGTGTTAGTCTGTATTCGCAAAAAGAAAAGGAGTACTTGTGGCACCTTAGAGACTAACAAATTTATTAGAGCATAAGCTTTCGTGAGTTACACTCCTGACTGTAAGTTTCAAGCAGTGCCCATTGGGACACACTGTCTCTCTACTTATCTGCCCCCTCCCATCACCATAACATCTGATTAAACATTAATACAAATACCCCATGAAGTAGTAGTATCCCCACTTTAGAGATGGAGAAATAGAAATTAAGTGACTTTCCCATGGTCACATAGCATCTGTGGCAAAAGCAGGAAGCACAGCCAGCACTCACGAGTCCTGGATCAGTGCTTTAGCCACAAGACCCTCCTTTAACCTTAAACTCAGATCTCATGCCCTAGTTGTAGGACAGGCCTGTCTCTCCAGCCAGACTTCACACCAAGACCAGCGATTATTAGAAAATTAGTGGCCACACTTAATGCCATTGATTAAAATGTTCTACCTAATTTTTTGGTCTGCCTTGATTCTTATTTGGTGCAGACTCATCTAAATCCTATCTGAGTGATCTTACAGTCCTTGTGCAGAATTTCTATGGGCGTTTGAGCAGGTGAGTGGGATGCCATGTGGCCATCCCCTCTAGATTCCACACCAACACAATGAAATAACCAATGAAGACACTTCCCCCCCCCACGCCAGAGAACTCAGACCTTGTTGGACATGGAGCTCAGTTCCCTCTCTGACAGGACTTTGGGAATTCAGCATCTGCTGAGCCCGTCCCATGCAGACAGTCTCAATGTCTGGATAGGTATGTACCGTACAGTCATACTCCGGGGGAGTGCAGAGGAATAAAAATTTGGCTGCTTTTGGAGGAGCACTTTCTGTGACCACCATGTCTGGAGGAGCTGCCTCTCCCCTCCCTCCTGTGGGCAGAGAAGCTGCCTCTCCCTGCTGTAGCCCCGAGGGGCCAGGGAACTCAATCCCCTCTCCATGGCTCTGGAGGAGTTCTGTGTCTCCACTGATTGGGCGTGCCTGTGCCCCTCTTGCTCTCCCCCTTGTGCATGCCCTTATCATCGTCATGTATTTTGCCACCAAGCCTCAGTGCTTTGACAGAAGGAGTTCTCATTTTCTTTTTAAAGTAAAGCTGAGATTCTTGCATCATCACATGACTCTGGGAGCGTGGACTTTCAGAAACCTCCCCCCACAAAATATTGCGAGACTTGCTGTAAAGTCGTGAGAGCTGGCAACACTGCCAGCACACTCAATGAAGCCCCCAGTGATGGGCCTTGCAAGCTAGCCTCAGTGCGTTGATTGAGGGAGATCTGTCATTGGGCGGCGCAACTCCATGGATGAGACCCATTGGTTTCAGTGCTGCGGGTGGGTGATCTGTCTCTCCTCAGTCACTGAACGGTTTCTGCTGTGTTAGGGTGACATTTTCAATTCATTAACTGCTCTTCTCCCTCTTCCAGGCCACCACTGAACCCCCCAAAAAGAAATCAGACCCCGTCACTTCTGAGACCGTGGTTTTCTGGGGGCTACGCCTCTGGCAGGTGATTGGAATCTTTGCCATCTTTGTCCTGGCCGTCAGTAAGTCACAATTCTCTGCCCCTCACGCCCACTCTTAGGACCCCATCCTGCTCCCATCAGAGCCAAGGGCAACACTGCCGTGGGTGTCAATAGGTATAGGATCGGGCCCTTCTTCCTGGTACTTTACAGTGTCAGGCTGCAACAGGAGTGTGGGCTGGTTTTTCACAGGCACCAATTTCACAGGGAATTAGGTGCCCCCTGGATGTGCCCGTGTTATGCCAGTGGTCAGCCTAGCTGATCATAATTAAGGCTAAGATTTAGTCATGGGTATTTTTAGTAAAAGTTATGGACAGGTCATGGGCAAGAAACAAAAATTCATGGCCCCGTGACCTGTCCATGACTTGTACTATATACCCCTGACTAAATCTTGGATGTTCTGGAGGACTCCAGGGGAGCAGCAGCTGCTGCTCTGGAGGGGGGGCTCTCGGGCACCTGCTGGTGCTCTCAATTCACACACATACACAAACACACACACACACACTCTTATATTCTAACTGTAGCAGACTCTTGTGTCAGTCTAATACAGGACATATATTAACAGGTAAAGGAAGTTATTTAACAGGAATTCACTAGTTTTCAACTAGATAACACCTTGGTCCCATCAGTGGCAAATTGATACGTAATTGGTTTAAGCCAAAGAGACACAGGTGGGGATCCAGTCTAGAGGTCCACTTCTCTGATTCTGTAGAGGACCGTCTCTTTTTGTCTGGGAAAGATTTTTCTTTCAGAAATAAATAGGATGGTTTGAAGGCATTACTGGTTTTCCACTTAACCTAGGTAATTTAATTGATCTTATGTCAGTGAGAGACAATACCAAAAAAGCAGCTATTAGGTTAGATATTAGGAAAAAAATTCTATCTAAGGATTGTTAAGCACTGGAATAGGCCTCCAAGAAAGGCTGTAGAATCCTGGTCATTGGAGGTTTTAAAGAACAGGTTAGAGACACACCCATCATGGATGGTCTAGGTATAACCTGGCCCTGCCTCTGGAGGTCCCTTCAAGCCCCACATTTCTGGGATTCTATGATTCTCCTCAGCTAGCACAGTTTAAGATTAAAACCAGAGAGATTCCAGAACTTAGTAAAACTAGTTTATGTCTAAATTAGCTACATAAAATTTGCAAATGATTAGCTATGTAAATTAGCTCTAAACACTAAAATAAATAGGTTGTAATTAGCAAAAAAAAAAAAGCTATGTAGAATTCACAATGTCTAAAATCATAACCAGAGAGAGACTGTTTAAAACTTTGTAAAATTCGCTTAAATCTGGGATTTTGTCATCAGCCCATGCCAACTTTATGTCTCTTTGTCCAGGGAAGTTTCCCTTCTTCTTCTTGGGTTCAGAACAGGCTGATGGTTTGCCAGTTTAGGAGAAGGAGAAGAAGAAGTCACAGCTTTGAGTGGGTCTGTGCAGCTATTTCTTAACTGAGCTCCGAGACCTGCCCTTTGAGTCTTGGTTTTGCTCCAGAGCTGTTTGCTGTTTTCAACCAGGAAGACAATTCAAGGCGTGTTTCCGATTCTTTAGCTGGAATTGAGGGTCACAGGCAGCTTGGGGTTTTTGCTTAGCTTTACACTTCTTGGGTCCTCGTCTGTTTCCAGAAGCACCAACTCACTGGCCAGAGGAGGATTGTAGCAAAAGTCTCTAATTTTACTCAAAGGAGGAGCATCTTTCATAGGATGGGTTTCTTAAGGTTTTAGAGGGGTGTCTGGTCCAGCTCCTATTGGTTTGACAGTCATACCTGTTTAGCGGGCGATAGCTTTTAGCGTACTGGTTTCTGACGTGTGTTCCTCACAGTAACCAGGAGGTGGCAGCCTTGTATTACAAATGCGTTTCAGTTCTTATTTCCATGGATGACAGCAAGGTGACAGATTCCAACAATTCAGCCTGGTTAAATTCCAAGGATTAATAAAAAAGAACATTTCACTTCTTTCTCTCTCAGGCAAACCCTATCTATCAATTTATATGGACATCAAGGCTGTCCAGAGCTAGGATCATTCATGATCAAATGTTTTAGAAGAGCTCTTAAACCTCTTGCTTCAGGGTTTCAGCCAAGCTCTAACTAATGGACAGCAGGATGAGAGCTCATGCGAGATGCAGTGTTGGTGTAGCTGTGTTGGTCCCAAGACATTAGAGACACAAGGGGGTGAGGCCATATCTTTTGTTGGACCAACTTCTGCTGGGGAGAGAGACCAGCTTTCAAAATAGAGCTCTGTATAACCTCGAAAGCTTGTCTCTCATCAACAGAAGTTGGTCCAATAAAAGATATTACCTCACCCACCTTGTCTAGCTAATGTGCGAGGCAGATTATCCCATATATGCCTAGAACAGAAGAACGGCCATACTGGGTCAGACCAAAGGTCCATCTAACCCAGTATCCTGTCTGCCAACAGTGGCCAATGCCAGGTTTCCCGGAGTGAATGAACAGAACAGGTAATCATCAAGTGATCCATCCCCTGTCACCCATTCACAGCTTCTGGCAAACCAAGGCTAGGGACACCATCCCTGCCCATCGTGGCTAATAGCCATTGATGGACCGACCCTCCAGGAACTTATCTAGTTCTTTTTTGAACCCTGTTATTGCCACTGAGGGGATCTTACATCTAGTACTGGCCACTGTCAGAGACAAAGTATTGGACTAGATGGATCTCAGCTCTGATCCACTGAGGAAACTCCTGTGTTCCAATTTTCCTTTTTATGCAATTTCATCCCTTTTATTTAATACCATTCATAATCCTAAGAGATAATCAGTCTTCAGTGAGTGTAACGATTCTTTACATGAAACCTGTCACAGGTCTGCCTGGTCCTGTAAAGAGCAATACACATTGTTCAGCTTTCACTAGCAGAGGTATCACTCGCAATAATGAACAGCCAGCTAATCCTGTGGCAATATGATACTTATTTGTTTCTATAGTAAGCCAATACAAATCAGGAAAAATAAAGGAAGTGGTAAGTTTCTACTCACTCAAAAGCATTTGTTTCTGTGTCTTGCAGGACAAATTCTTCTTTGCTTTAAACTGAGCTATGATCAGCTGTAACTGTGCCTCCATGGGTCACAACTGAGGATGCCAAATTCAGGACAAACTGCTGAGAAATAGAGCAAACATAACCCAAAACTGATGGTTATTCTTTCATAAGATATATCAAACCAGCCACAAAAGTGAACTCCTGTTTCACCACACAGGCTAACAAGAAGTCATAAAAGCAGTCTCCTTGGGTATTCTAGGTCTTATATCACCACCAAAAACACTGGATTCACAGATGAATGGTTCTTTAAAACCAATCTAATCAAATGAAAGGTTCTTCTGATCTCAAAAGACCAGCCACACACCCAGGTCAATATATAACTTAGATTTTACCCAAAAATCACACTGATGCCAGTCCTTTAGTATTGAAAATCTAAATGTTTATTCATAAAAAGAAAGAAAGGAAGAAAGAAAGAAAGGTGAGAATTAAAATTGGTTAAAGAATCACATACATACAGTAATTGCAAAGTTCTTGGTTCAGGCTTGTAGCAGTTATGGAATAAACTGCTTGCTTAAGTCAAGTCTTTGGCTTCTTCCAAATCATTGGAAGGTCCTCAATTCCTTGCTTAGAATGCTCCCATTAATATAGTCCATATTCCAGAAGTTTGGGCAGGAAAGAGGTTGGAGCAGGATAGAGGCAAAATTGAGGGGTTTGCAGGGCCTTTTATATCCTCTGCCATGTGGAGGGAAACCCATTGTTCTTACTGTGGAAAATTACAGCAACAAGATGGAGTTTGGAGTTACATGGGCAAATCACATGTCCATGCATTTTGCCTAGTCATTGCAGGAAGCCATTACTTATACTTCAGACAGCATGTTTACATGACAGTCCACTCAGTGTAGATGGGCGTCTCCCATGGTTCATTGTGAGTTAAGCATCCTTTTGATGGGCCACTCAATTTGAATAGTCCCTCCAAGATGGGTGCTAGCTAACTACCTTGTTGGTTAGCTCAGGAGCAAACATTTGAAATACAGGTGTAGTGCCAATACTCATAATTTCAAATACAAAATGATACATGCATACAGATAGCATAATCATAACCAGCAAATCATAACCTTTTCATAGATATCTTACATGCCCCATTTTATATAAGATTTGTTGCAAATATATAACAGTGGTTGCAACAATGATCTACATGGTGATATTTTAATCAGTTAACATCACATCAGCTAACATCCAGAGCACAGCTCTGGAGAAGAGTTGAAAAGAAAGGCTGAACTAAAAGATGTGTAATATATAATATCTGGCTTAATACCTGGGCTTTAATTTACCATTTTAGCATGTGTTAGAGTACACCTTGCCTTGTCTTTTGGCTGGAGTTTTAGAAGGGGTTGGACTGACATGAAACTAATTACAAACCTTTAAATCCTCCTCAAGACAAGGCCTCAGAAGCCAACATAAATGCAATCATTTCTTAACATAAGAGACCCCATGCCTGCCACAGCACTCAGCAATGTCAGTAGCAGTGTATGGGCCTGGCCCTTCCCCTCTGGGTGGGAGTGATAAGCTAACCATAGACCACAGGGAGATTGTATATCAGCTAGGAGGCAGGCCCTTATCAAATTGGTCTAGAAGACAGAAGCCAGAGCATCTCATTTGGACATAAGCCAGGAGCCTGCAAGGCCATCTCTAGCACAGGGGGCTGATTACCCATTTTTCAAGCAGGCCAGAATGCTGTTAATGTTACACACAGGACGTTACTTGGTTCCAAAGCAGACAGTGTATCTCACTTTATAAGACTGTTTGTGCTGGGCTCCACCTAAACCAAAAGAAAACCAGACTGCTGGCATGTAAAATTAAAAGGCTGTAGAGGATTTTTTAAAACTAAGAGCTGGGAGAAAGCCGAGAGGCATGGAGGAGCACACAGCTTGGGGGGAGACATCCCTTAGGAACGAACTGATTAAAGTGGTAACTCTATATCCTAATAAAGATGATAGGAGAAACTTGGTAAAGTACAGTAGGAGCTGGGAAGGAACATTCAAACATAAAAGAATCTCATTTAAATAATACATATGACATGACTGAATATTGAGAAACTGTACAAGTTCTTATATACAAATGGTAGAGTCTAAATACTGAGATGGGCGAACTAGAGAGTCTGGCATTATTGATATTGATGTAATAGTCATCACGGAAACTTGGTGGAATGAGGATAATCAATAGGACATGGTAATACCAGCATACAAAATAGATAGGAATGACATAATAGGTCACAGTGGTGGGAGAGGGGTAATATATGTGAAAGAAAGTATAGGCAAATAAAGTAAGAATTGTAAATGAATCAAACTGTAGCACAGAACCTCTAAGAGTAGAAATTCCATGCTTGAACAGTAGGAATATAGCCGTAGGAATATACTACCGACCATCTGACCAGGATGGTGATGGTGATCGTGAAATGTGGAGGTAGATTAGAGAGGATACAAAGGTAGAAACGCAATAGGAATGGGGGATTTCAGCTATCCTCATATTGACTGACCACGTGTCACCTCAGCAAAGGATGCAGACAGAGAAATTCGGACACCATGACTGCTTGTTGGAGCAGCTAGTCCTGGAACCGACAAGGGGAGAGGCAGTTTTTGATTTAGTCCTAAATGGAGCACAGAATCTGGTCTAAGAGGTGAATATAGCTTAACAGCTCGGTAATACCAAGCATGATGCAATTGAATTTAACATCCTTGTGGGGGGGAAGTACCAAAGTACCACCGCAGTAGCATTTAACTTCAAAAAGAGGAACTATACAAAAATGACGATCCTAGTTAAATGGAAATTAAAAGGAACAGTCACAAGAGTGAATTGCCTGCAAGCTTCATGGAGACAATTTAAAACACCGAATTTATTTGAGCATAAGCTTTCGTGAGTTACAGCTCACTTCGTCGGATGCATTGGTGGAAAATACAGAGGGGAGATTTATATACACACACACAGAGAACATGAAACAATGGGTTTTATCATACACACTGTAAGGAGAGTGATCTCTTAAGATGAGCCATCACCAGCAGCCGCTGTTCCTACCTACATGCCTCTAGCTTTCATCCAGATCATACCACATGATCCTTTGTCTACAGCCAAGCTCTACGATATAACCGCATTTGCTCCAACCCCTCAGAGACAAACACCTACAAGATCTCTATCATGCATTCCTACAACTACAGTACCCACCTGCTGAAGTGAAGAAACAGATTGACAGAGCCAGAAGAGTACCCAGAAGTCACCTACTACAGGACAGGCCCAACAAAGAAAATAACAGAACGCCACTAGCCATCACTTTCAGCCCCCAACTAAAACCTCTCCAACGCATCATCAAGGATCTACAACCTATCCTGAAGGACGACCCATCACTCTCACAGATCTTGGGAGACAGGCCAGTCCTTGCTTACAGACAGCCCCCCAATCTGAAGCAAATACTCACCAGCAACCACACACCACACAACAGAACCACTAACCCAGGAACCTATCCTTGCAACAAAGCCCTTTGCCAACTCTGTCCACATATCTATTCAGGGGACACCATCATAGGGCCTAATCACATCAGCCACACTATCAGAGGCTCGTTCACCTGCGCATCTACCAATGTGATATATGCCATCATGTGCCAACAATGCCCCTCTGCCATGTACATTGGTCAAACTGGACAGTCTCTACGTAAAAGAATAAATGGACACAAATCAGACATCAAGAATTATAACATTCAAAAACCAGTTGGAGAACACTTCAATCTCTCCGGTCACTCGATTACAGACCTGAGAGAGGCTATCCTTCAACAAAAAAAACTTCAAAAACAGACTCCAGCGAGAGACTGCTGAATTGGAATTAATTTGCAAGCTGGATACAATTAGCTTAGGCTTGAATAGAGACTGGGAGTGGATGAGTCATTACACAAAGTAAAACTATTTCCCCATGTTATTTCTCCCTCCCACCCCACCCCCCACTGTTCCTCAGATGTTCTTGTTAACTGCTGGAAATAGCCTACCTTGCTTGTCACCATGAAAGGTTTTCCTCCTTTCCCCCCCTGCTGCTGGTGATGGCTCATCTTAAGTGATCACTCTCCTTACAGTGTGTATGATAAAACCCATTGTTTCATGTTCTCTGTGTGTGTATATAAATCTCCCCTCTGTATTTTCCACCGAATGCATCCATTGAAGTGAGCTGTAGCTCACGAAAGCTTATGCTCAAATAAATGTGTTAGTCTCTAAGGTGCCACAAGTACTCCTTTTCTTTTTGCGAATACAGACTAACAAGGCTGCTACTCTGAAACCAATTTAAAACACCGTAACAGAAGTTCAGAGTAAATGCGTAGATGAGACAATGGTGTAGGGAGGAGGGGTTTAGATTTATTAGGAATTTTTGGGAAATGGGGAGCCTATACAGGAAAGATGGGCTCTACCTAAACCAAAATGGAACCAGATTGCTGGCACTTAACATTAAAAAGGTCGTAGAGCAGTTTTTAAACTAAGGGCTGGGGGAAAGCCGAGAGGTGCGGAGGAGCAAGTGGTTTGGACAGAGAACGTCCTTAGGGGAGGATGTATTAATGGACATTCTCTATGTCCTAGTAAGGATGACAGGATGGAAGATGATAAAATACAGATAGAATCTGATGAGAGTCCCATTCAATTACATCATGTAATGGCAGACACATAAAAAGTGACGAGTTCTTAAAGTGCAAATATACAAATGCTAGAAGTCTAAATAATAAGATGGGTGATCTAGAATGCCACGTATTAAATGAGGATATGGATACAATAGGCATCACAGAAACTTGGTGGAATGAGGATAATTAATGGGACACAGAAATATCAGGGTAGAAAATATACTGGCAGACAGAACAGGTCGTGCTGGTGGGGGAGTGGCACTATATATGAAAGAAAGCATAGAATCAAATGAAGTAAAAATCTTAAATGAACCAAACTGTACCATAGAATCTCTCTGGATAGTAATTCCATGCTCTAATAATAAGAATATAGCAGTAGGGATATACTACTGGCCACCTAACCAGGATGGTGCTAGTGACTGTGAAATGCTCAGGGAGATTAGAGAGGCTATACAAATAAAAAACTCGTAATAATGGGGAATGTCAACTATCCCCATATAGACTGAGTACATGTCTCCTCAGGACGGGATGCAGAGATAAAGTTTCTTGACACCCTAAATGACAGCTTCTTGGAGCAGCTAGTCCTGGAACCCACAAGGGGAGAGGCAATTCTTGATTTAGTCCTAAGTGGATCACAGAATCTGGTCCAAGAGGTGAATTTAGCTGGACCACTGGTTAATAGTGACCATGATATAATTAAATTTAATATCCCTGTGGCAGGGAAAATGCCACAGGAGCCCAATATGTTAGCATTTTATTTCAGAAAGGGGAATTACACAAAAATGAAGATGTTAGTTAAACAGAAATTAAAAGGTACAGTGCCAAAAGTGTAATCCCTCCAAGCTGCATGGAAACTTTTAAAAGACACCATAATAGCGGCTCAACTTAAATGTATACCCCAAATTAAAAAACATAGTAAGAGAATCAAAAAATGTCCACCGTGGCTAAACAACCAAGTAAAAGAAGCAGTGAGAGGCAAAAAGGCATCCTTTAAAAAGTGGAAATTAAATCCTAGCGAGGAAAATAGAAAGGAGCATAAACTCTGGCAAGTGAAGTGTAAAAATATAATTAGGAAGGCCAAAAAAGAATTTGAAGAACAGTTAGCTAAATACTGAAAAAGAATAGCAACATTTTTTTAAGTACATCACAAGCAGGAAGCCGGCTAAACAACCAGTGGGGCTACTGGACAATCAAGATGCTAAAGGAGCACTCAAGGATGATAAGGCCATTGCGGAGAAACTAAATGAATTCCTTGCTTTGGTCTTCGTGGCTGAGGATGTGAGGGAGATTCCCAAATCTGAGCCATTCTTTTTAGGCGACAGATCAGAGGAACTGTGAGGTTGAGGTGTCATTAGAGGAGATTTTGGAACAAATTGATAAATTAAACAGCAATAAGTCACCAGGACTAGATGGTATTCATCCAAGAGTTATAAGGGAATTCAAATGTGAAATTGCAGAACTGTGGTTTGTCACCTATCATTTAAATCAGCTTCTGTACCAAATGACTGGAGGAAAGCTAATGCAAGGTCAATTTTTAAAAAGAGCTCCAGAGGTGATCACGGCAATTACAGTCCAGCAAGCCTAACTTCAGTACCGGGCAAACTGGTTGAAACTCTAGTAAAGAACAGAATTGTCAGATAAATAGATGAACACAGTTTGTTGGGGAAGAGTCAACATGGTTTTAGTAAAGGGAAATATTGCCTCATCAATCTACCATAATTCTTTGAGAGGGTCAACAAGCATATGGACTACAGTGGGCCAATCAAGATAGTGTATTTGGACTTTCAAAAAGTCTTTGACAAGGTACCTCACCAAAGGCTCTTGAGTAAACTAAGTAGTTATGGAATAAGAGGGAAGGTCCTCCCGTGGCTCCCTAACTAGTTAAAAGATAGGGAACAGTAGGAATAAATTGTCAGTTTTCACAGTTGAAAGAGGTAAATAGCAGGGTCCCCCCAAGGATCTGTACTGATCTATGTATGATCTAGAAAAGGGGGTAAACAGCAAGATGGCAAAATTTGCAGATGATACAAAATTGCTGAAGGTCATTACGTTCAAAGCTGACTGTGAAGGGTTACAAAGGGGTCTCACAAAATTGAGTGACTGGGCAAAAAAACAAAATGGCTGATAGGGTGACCAGATCGCAAGAGTGAAATATCAGGACACATTGGGTGGGGGGTGGAGAAAGAGAGCCACAGGTGCACAGCCCCTAGTGGAACCAGGAGAGGGGGCGCTCAGCCCTAGGAAGCTGCAAGAGGGGTGTACGGCCCCTGCTGCAGCCCGCACAACAAGCCACGGGCAAGAACTCAAGGACTCATGGCCCCAGCTCCAGCCCCCAGTAGAAGCCACGGGACCAGGGGCACAGGTTTCTCCTCCCTCCCTCCCTCCCTCCCTCCCAGTGCCCTTCCCCACAGCCCCACCACCACAACTAAACAATGCCCTACACAAGCCCTCAGTGCCCTGACACACAAAGATCTCCCCCACTGCCCAGCACCCCCCAACAGGCCCGCACTGCCTAGCACCCCAAAACACACAAACCTCCTCCACTGCCCAGCGCCTTCCACACCCTCACAGCCCAGCACTCCCCACACAGTTCCCAGGCACTCACTCCATCACACCCTGCCCCCTTCCCTGGCCTCACTCACCAGCCCTGCTGGGAGGTCTCTGGCTCCTAGGGTCAGAGCGGCAAGGGGGGGTCTCCAGACTCTCCATGTGCTGCGCCCGCCGCAAGCGCAAGCTCCGTGGCCCCCATGGGCCGGGAAAAGTGCCAATGAGAGCTGCTGGAGCCGCGGAGTGGGGCTTGCAGGCGCTGGCAGTGGGCAGTGAGCCCTCCACCCCCCCACCCCACCCACCCGACCCAACCCTAGGAGTCAGAGGGACCTGCCGGCAGGCGAGGTGGGGAGTCCCGGCTGTGCTTACCTGGGGCGGCTTCTAGGAAGCATTTGGAAGGTCCCTCTGGCTCCTAGGGTTGGATCGGGTTGAGTGGGTGGAGTCGGGGGGTGGAGGGCTCTCTGCCTGCTGCCAGCGCCTGCAAGCCCTGCCCCTGCAGCTCTGATTGGGCAGGAGGGAGCCGGTGCAGCACACAGAGACCCCCCCACCTCTGTGACCAGGGGCTGCCTGACCTGCAGGCTCCTGCCAGCGGTTGGGCACACGCGCGGCAGGGAGCTGCCCCAAGAAGCGCCACCACATGAGCCCTGGGACTTTGGCGGTGATGGTGAGCGGTCCGTCCCCGATATCGGGACAAAGGGCATCCTGATGAAATCCAATGTTGATAAATGCAATGCACAGTGGAAAAGATATTCCCATCTATATATTCAGAATGATGGGGCCTAAATTAGCTGTTACTACTCAAGAAAGAGCTCTTGGAATCATCGTGGATAGTTCTCTGAACACATCCACTCAGTGTGCAGGAGCAGTCAAAACGCCGACAGAACGTTAGGAACTACAAGCAAAGGAGTAGATAAAACAGAAAATATTATAATGTGTGACAAAGTTCCTCCTCTACGTTGGTGGGTCTTGTGCTTATTGGTGGATTTGCTCGCCTTGGAGCTTCACAGCAGCTTGGCCATTTTCATGAACCCACAGTCCAGATCAATTCCTCCTGGGTCTGACCAGGAGTTGGGAGGTTTTGGGGGAACCCGGGCCCACCCTCTACTCCGGGTTCCAGCCCAGGGCCTTGTCGAATGCAGCTGTCTAGAGCGCTTCCTGGAACAGCTGTGAGACAGCTACAACTCCCTGGGCTACTTCCCCATGGCCTCCTCCCAACACCTTCTTTATCCTCACCATAGGCATTCCTCCTGGTGTCTGATAATGCTTGTACTCCTCCAATAGTCCGTGTTTTCACTCTCAGCTCCTAGGGCCTCTTGCTCCCAGCTCCTGACATGCACACCACAAACTGAAGTGAGCTCCTTTTTAAACCCAGGTGCCCTGATTAGCCTGTCTTAATTGATTCTAACAGCTTCTTGATTGGCTGCAGGTGTTCTAATCAGCCTGTTAGTCTTAATTGTCTCCAGAAGGTTTCTGGTTGTTCTGGAACCTTCCCTGTTACCTTACCCAGGGAAAAGGGACCTACTTAACATGGGGCTAATATATCTGCCCTCTATTACTCTCCTGTAGCCATCTGGCCCGACCCTGTCACAAATGCCACTATATAAATCCATGGTATGCCCACACCATGAATTCTGCATGCAGTTCTGGTTGCCCCTTTTTGAAAAAGATATTTTAGAACAGGAAAAGACACAGAGAAGGAGAACAAAAATGACTAGGGGTATGGAACAGCTTCCTTATGAGAGGAAATTAAAAAGACTGGAATTGTTCAGATTAGAAGAGAGATGACTAAGGGGAGGGGGGAATATGATAAAGGTCTATAAAATCATGACTGGTGTGGAGAAAGTGAATAGAGAAGTGTTATTTACCCCCTTCACATAACACAAGAACCAGGGGTCACCTAATGAAATTAATAGGCAGCAGGTTTTAAATAACCATAAGGAAGTACTTCTTCACACAACACACAGTCAACCTGTGGAGCACATTACCATGGGATGTTGTGAAGACCAAAAGTATACTGGTTTCAAAGAAGAATTAGATAAGTTCATGGAGAATAGGTCCATCAATGGCCATTAGCCAAGATGCCAATAGCTCCAGGTGTCTCTAAGCCTCTGACTGCCAGACGCTGAAAGTGGATGACAGGGGAGGGATCACTCAATAATTGTCCTGTTCTGTTCATTCCCTCTGAAGCATCTGGCACACGCCATGGTTGGAAGACAAGATACTGGGTTAGGTGGACTGTTAGTCTCATGGAATCATAGAAGATCAGGGTTGGAAGGGACCTCAGGAGGTCATCTAGTCCAACCCCCTGCTCAAAGCAGGACCAATCCGCAACTAAATCAACTAAGTCTGACCCAGTATGGCCATTCTTATGCCTCTGCGTCACTTAGTTCACTCTGGAGTGAGAAGAGGGCATGGTCCCAGGGGGAAGATGGGAGAACAACATCTGGGGTCGGGCTTGAGATGAGCTGGCATGCAGAGGAGGGCATAAGAAGAAGCCCATGTTGTGAAGAAGCAGCAGTGCCTCCTCATAATCAATCCTGAGCTGTGCTGAGCCACCATCTCAACTCACTGTGTAGAAGAAAGATGGGGTTCAGCGAGGTATGCAGCTGGGAGAAGCTCCACCTCCTAACTAACAGGTTTCGAAAGCTTATCCAGGCAAAGCTGAGTGTCAGGATTTTGGCTGAATGGGGTGGGGTGGGTCAGGCACTGAAGAGGCAACATGTCGCCAAACCCTGCCCTGTCTCCATGGCTATTTATTGTGCTAAGTACTGGGGGGAGCTTTGATTTCTCAGATATCCGTGTTGGCAAATGCTGAGCGGTTAATGGCAGCCACTGGAACCGGGAGAGCCTAACTCACTATGGAACTAGGCCCGATCCAAACCCTGCTGCTATGGGAACAATGTTAGCACCTGCTCTGCTGAAGGGTGGAGCTCACATGGCTGACTCGGAAGTGGATCGTGGCAGGATATTGGGGCTCAACAGAGAAACTCATCATAGGAGAATGGGGCCTGATTTTGACCTCCTTTGGCCTGGTCTCAGCCACCACTTCAGTGGAGCTATTTCTGATTTACACCAGCCTCAGATGAGAATTGAGCCCAGGCCAAAGAATCTGGCCAATTGGCCTTAGCGTCAAAACGGCCGAGTTTCTGTACTACTGAGGCGAAAATGAGCAATGAAACCTTGTGAAAGGGCCGCTCCAGTATGAGAAGCGGAGGGTGAAATTTACCCCTGCTATGGCCCCTCTACACAGGAGTGAATTTCAGCTCCACAGTGCCATACCAGCCACAAAAGCCTTTAGTATCAGGATATCAGCACATGCAGCGGTGGTTGGGAACCACAGTAATAAGATACAGTGCTATTTTGATCTATCTTCTGGCCTGTCTAAATTGGGAGACATTACGCTGAAGTTCCTGTGGTTGCATTGGTGTAAAAGTAGTGAGAGATCAAAATAGGACTCATGTTTATTATAACTGAACACATATGTTCACAGGGATCAGCTACTATTTAACAGGCATTAACAAAGCTATTACAGTTAAATTGTGCGCAGTTAATTCAGTTCCAGGATGCTTCATCTGAAGCGTTATGGCTTTAATTTACCTCCTTGCTGCTGGCATTGAAGTATAAATGCCAGGCAGGAGATTTACACCATTAAATAAGCATTACTTTTTGGAAGGCAAAAACGGCTAGGCCAGATGTTTCCGCCAATGTGCAGAATTCCATTGAGCTATGAAGAACGGAGAATGGCTTAAGGATGTTTTCCACGGTGCTTGGTAATGGAGATTTTATATATTCAAATGCTGACGCAGTAGCAGCAGAAAAAGTCTTGCTAAGTTAAAGTACACTGTAACAGCTGAAAGTACTACAGTACAGAAAGTAGTGATGTCACTGCTCGTGAGTATTTGCAGCTGCATGCACAGTCTTGCCTTCTACTGCGTGGAATGTTAGACATGCTCAAATGGGTGCGTTTGACTATGTGTAGGCTGGAGGCCTGCAATGGGGATATAAACTCAAATACCAGTGATGCGAAGGGTGGTGCTCAGACTGATTTGCAGAAGTGCCTAGGAAATGTTACCTGTGTGCTGGCCCTGGTTTGCTTTCACTCTGCTTTCATTTGCTCAAGTCATCGAGGACAGTGGATTTTTATTTGATTGGAGCCGAGTTCTATTCTGATTGACCCACGTGTGCAGTTTAGCAGATGGACACAGCCTATGCATGAACTGTAACCAAATACATCTGGAGCTTAGGTTATTGCTAGATTTAAAAAGAGCAAATATAATAATTAAACATCAAGAATAGTTTTCTTGAGGTACAGCTTAAAGGTTACAAGCAAAACAAAAGCATCTGGGGTTAGCAGAGGAATCCACAAGCCTTACAGAAATAAAAGAAATAACCCTAATCGCGTCTTCCTAGACATTCCCTAATCTCCTTCCATATCTGCGGTTCCAGATAACTAGGTATGATTTGATGATTTTTCATACCTGTTTTTAAAAGCTTCTTACAGCATTGCTGCTCTGTGTCTCCTCTCTCCGGAGAGCAACAACAGACAGACAAAGGAAAAGTTTTTTCCCAATTTTAAAAAGTTCTAGCTTTCCCATTGGCTCTTTTGGTCAGGTGCCCACTCCCTTCCTTTTACCTATGGGCTTTTTTAACCCTTTACAGGTAAAGCAAGTAGAGAACAGCTACTAACAGGGGTTTTGTAGCTGGCTGGGTGGGTGTCCATAAAAGGGAGCTACCCTCCCCCACTTCATTTATCACAACAAGTATAGGCATTGTGTTGGCCTGCCAACAGGGGTGAATTTCATTTTGTGGGCTAGATCCTCATATGGTGTAAATCAGTTTAGCTAAAAGTTAATTTACACCATCTGAGGATCTTGTCTTAGGTAAGTATGGGACCACAATCATTTACAAGAGCTCAGTTTGGTTGGGATAGACGTGAGTGCAACTGGATCTGGGTCTGGTTCCGATCTTCCCCAGGCTGGTGAGCGTTTGGGCCCAGGATTTTTGCCCCATCTCGAGTTTATAGTGTTAGTTATTAGCAACTTTTAAAAAATAATTCAAATAAGTCTCAAACATGCTGACGGCTTTGCATGATAAGCTCCTAGTTACTAGCTCTGTCACCTATGTGCATTTGTCCTGGTAGCCCAACGAGCCTACTTAGGTCTTGCGTCATAATGTTACCGTGTTTGTGCCTCAACATGAGCACATCATAATATTCATGCAATGCCATCGAGTAGCGATGAAACATCACAGGACCCATCCTCAACAGAGGATTCTGATCCTCTTGGGATGCAGGACAAACTGATGAAAATTCAGGAATCGTAGTAAACTCCCTGGCAAAATAATGCATGTGAGTTAGGAGACATAAAACCAAGCACCTTGCAAATAAAAAGAAAAGGAGTACTTGTGGCACCTTAGAGACTAACAAATTTATTTGAGTATAAGCTGCATCCGATGAAGTGAGCTGTAGCTCACAAAAGCTTATGCTCAAATAAATTTGTTAGTCTCTAAGGTGCCACAAGTACTCCTTTTCTTTTTGCGAATACAGACTAACATGGCTGCTACTCTGAAACCTTGCAAATAAAGTAACTGCTTGTTTCCTGTTTGCTTCAGCTACCCAGGGCAGCTAAGTCATCCTCAGCATGAAACAAGGTCTTGTTTTGCAGTGTTCTTTTTTTCATAGATCCATAGATTCCAAGGCCAGAAGGGACCATTGTGATCATATAGTCTGACCTTCTGTATAACACACGACATAAAATTTCCCTAAAATAATTCCTATTGCGTATTTAAAGCATATTTAAAGTCTGTCTGTTCAGTGAACTGGATTCTAGATCAAACTTTCTTCTTTAATAAGCTGGGATCAGTTTTTTATTTTGCAACTTTGTTGTAGATTTTGAAACTAGAATTTAACATCATGATTGTTCTTTTCCCAGTTAAAAGCATATGATAAATAACACAGCCAATACATTTGAATGCTGTCACTTATTTATTATTATAGTTGCACTTGCATGTTGTAATAGATAGTTGACATTTTTCCGGTGGAAAGATTTCCTGATGAAAAAAATACAGTTTTGTCCCAATTCTGAAATTTTCCCAGGAAAATGTCCAGTCTGATAAAAACAAATATTTCCCAGTGTGAAATGTGGAAGTGAAAATTCTCATTTCATTTCAATTTAAAATGATTTTTGTTTCTTCTGTGGTGTGAAAAATACCAAAACACCATTCTAAATCAAAACTAAATTAATTCATTTTGTTTCCAAAACATTTATTCCAAATGAAAATTATCCTGTCAAATCAGTTTGAAACTTCCCATGGGAAAAACAACATTTTCCAGCTGAAATATGGAGCAAAGACTTATTACAAATTTCTGGCCGGAAATGTTTTGGTTTTCTGATCTGTTCTGGCCTCAGTTGAGATCAGGGCCATATCATACTGGATGCTGAACAGACTGTGAGAGGCAGTCTCGCCCGCCTGGAAGAGTTTACAATCTAAACAGATAAGTTGAACAAAGGGCGGAAGAAAGGATGTTTTATTATCTAAATCCAGATACAGAGAGATAGTAGACTGGGATCAAATAAACAAAATCTATCCCAAAACATCACTCAAACACATGAAACATACCAAAACATTTTTAGGTTCAAAGAGTTTGGGTGACATCTTTTGTTTTCCTTTTGTCACAATATATGGAATCTAGTCTCCATGGAGGTTACTTCCACTTCTCACATGATGATCTACAGAATCACAGTCCTGCTTAAAACAGGAGGCATTTATTAAAGAAAAAAATAACAAAGTATAGATACAAACAGCTTCCACACAGCTTGAATTCCAGCTTTTGTTTACCAAGGTCCACACACCCTGTTGGGAACTCAGTATGCCACAGAGAGACATCTGGGTGGTGAATGATATACTGCAAATAAGTACAACAGGACAGTTTTGACCAATGCAGAAGCAGTGCTGCCACAATGCCCTGACTGTGCTTTACAAAAGGAGAATCAATATTGTCTCTACTTTGTACATCAGGCAATGCAGAGTGTAGACATGCATTGACCAAGGTCACACAATGAGTCAGTGCCAGCAAAGGAAACAAAACAGATCGCCTGATTCCCAGACCATTTGCTTTAACTGTTTGCATTCCCTTCTTGCCTGGAAATTAACATATTAATTTGAATGCAAGATATTCATTAAACTAATTCTGTATACAACTATCATTTTGGTTACCCCCAAGGACTGAAGCTGAGTACATACCCAGGGTCTTGGGTGGCTAACTGAGCATATAAGCCTCTAACACTTGAGTTAAAAGACTAAACCTGCTAGCTTATTCATATGCTCAGTGGATCAGCATTGGAAGGGGATGCAAAATCTACTACATCCAAGGGCACAAACAATTCCAAAAGGGGCATGGAGGAGGTGAGCCTGCAACTCCCTCCACATGCACACACCAGTTCCCAAAGTCAGATAGGTATGGTAACAGGAATGGGCCGTACCACTCCCTGGGTATGTCTACACTGCAATCAAGAGACATGAGTGCAGGAGGTGCGGACACACCTGACTTAGCTTTCAAGCTGGCTTGCTAAAAATAGCAGGGAAGCTGCTGCATGAGAGGCTAGCCACCCAAGACCCTGGGTATGTGCTCAGGCACCTAGGCCATGCTGCTGTGGCTTCACTGACATGATTATTCCAGCGAGCTAGGTCCACACTAGTTTGTGAATGTACCCTGCACTCTCAGAGGGCTGTCTCTTCTCTGTGCGGGCTTTTGCCTGTCTGGCATAGCCTGGCCTTTAAGTGAGACACAGCTACTATCCACAATGAGAAAGGTTAGCCCAGCAGGCTGGGTGTTATGCTGGGCTGTAGAAAACCTGTGATCAATTCCCTACTCTGTCATTCTTAGTGTGATTTCTAAGAAGGGCCAGATTTTTAAAGGTGCAGAAAAGAGCCACATGGGATTTTCAGAAGACCCTGTCTGTATCTCAGTTCCCATCTGTAAAATGGGGAAACCACTTCTCTCTCTCATTAACTACTGTGAGGTGCTCCAATGCAAATTTCAAATGTCAAATTACCTTAAAGTGCCTTAAATAGATGTAATTAACCAGGCAGCCCATGGGTAAGTACACATCTTCATGTGAATGTAATGAACAAGGAACCTGGGTCTTTCAACAAGATCTTTAAATAAGATTGCTGCCCTTAACTTGCTTGAATAAATATGCATTAATTGCTAGCATTATTAGCAACGGAATGGCTTCTTAATAGATTCAGTGCAGCACAGTCTACTTTGCTAAACATTAATTAAATGCTCCATTGATTGTCTACAGCTTGAAAGGGGAAGAAACCCTAAGGTGTATTTCAGTCACTTAATTTAGTTAATTAGTGGAACTGCTTAGGTTTCATTCATATGCTAGTTACTAAATTATAAAAAATGCTATCTAGCAGGGAGTCTTCATTTATACGCTTCCCTACCCCTAATAAATCTGATTCCCTTTTCACTTATTGGAAAATCAGGAGTAACTCCACTGCAATTGAGGGGTTAAACCAGTATGAGAAGAGAATAGGGCCCAATAAGTTAAGGGGTGACTTGATCACAGTCTGTAAGCACTTATGTGGGGAACAAATGCTTGATAATGGCCTCTTCAATCTAGCAGACAAAGATCTAAGACAATCCAATGGCTGGAATTTGAATCCAGACAAATTAGGACAGGAAATCAGGTGTACATTTTTAACAATGAGGGTAATTAACCATTGGAGCAATTTACCAAGTGTGGTGGATTCTCCATCAAGGGCAATTTTTAAATCAATTGGATTTTTATAAAAAGATCTGCTCTTATTCAAAAAGGTGAGGGGGAGGGGAACGGTCTATGGCCTGTTTTATACAGGAGTCGATAGCTGATGGGTTTTCTTAAAGTTCCAGCTCCTGGAGTCACGTGAATACATGAGAGTCTCAGGTCTCATTTAAAAAGAATCACAGTGGTCCCTTCTGGACTTGGAATCTACAAAAGTAATTGATGTCATAAATACAAATGAAGATTTCACAGAGGCACTTTTAGCCTCTGCTGTTTTAGAACATTAGCTGCTAATCAGCTCAGTTCTCTGAAACGTTGTTTCCCTTAGTGTTTACAGATCCCTAGGAATTGCCTATAACAGAAATTAGGGATAAGCCAACAGGTTCAAAAACAATTCTATACCCTCTGCCCCAATGCCAGGAACTCAGATAGTTTGGTGATGACAGTGTTGCTAATCCCCAGCGTTAAAAAAATAACCATGAGACCGGCCCTCAGAAAATCATGAGATTTGAAATAAGTTAAATGAATGTTGGGTTCTTTTTGTCTGCCTTCTGCTTATTGAGATTTCAGGCAGTCATGTTTTCAAACTTTTTCTCTGCAACTATGAGGCTCATACACTTCTTTTTAAATGAGACCTGAGAGTCTCGTGTAATCATGTGAGTCTAGGCCCTGGAAATTTAAAGGAAAAGCATCAGCTATTGTGAGACTCACAATACAATTGTAGGCCCTGGCAATGCTGGGGTAGGTGAGAACCTGAATAGAATTGGATCTCTAGCTGAATTTGAAGTAGATTTTATGAAAAATATTCTGAAGTGGTAGAACCCTGGGATGTTTCTTGCCCATCTCTGGTGTGAAAGCCTGGCTCCACAAAAGTCAAGGAGAGTTTTGCCACTGACTTCTTAGGTCCAGGATTTTAACCCCAGTCCCTGGCAACAGAACCCACCAGAAAGGTTGTTCCTGCCATCCTGCACTTCCCATTCTCAGGACGCTTCTGGGATTGGAAGCAGGAATATCCTTGAGAAAGCCTGTACTTCAAAGATTCCTGACCCAGTTCTACAGATAAAAGAGGTTCAGATAATGGGTACAATATTTGCTGGCTTCTACCCATCGCGGTCTTGTCTGTCTAGACTGTCATCTCTTCAGGGTAGGACTGTCTCTTACTGTGGCTTTGCAGCACCTAGCACAATACAGCCCTGATCTCACTTATGATGCTAGTGCAATATGCATAATAACAAACAACTTAGCTTCAGGATACCAAAAACCCCGAGCCCCAAAATGTTTTCAGGTTTTCCCACGACTCGCAAACATGCTCTCAAATGTTCATTTCATACACCAAGCATTTTTTGATCTTTCTTGCTTGGCTAAAAAAGCATAAACAGCGGAGAGAACTTAGAATCCCCATCGTTGCATCTGGGCTGTATTGTATGAGGACGGAAGAAATCAGACCAGGATGGAAATGGTGGGGGCCAAATTCATCACTGGTTGTAACTCCACTGGCTTCCCCAGAGTTACAAGAGGGGTGAATTCGGTACCATTCCTGGGACAGTGAGTGGAGTTCTCAACCAGCAGGCCAGACCTGGACACGAATGGTCACTGGGTTGATGGCGCTTACCTGCGAAGAGCTACAGAACCACTGTAGGGATCCAGGCAGGACCACTTTGCTCCTTCCCCCTGCTACTGCTTCCATCCCTCGCCTATTGCAGAGCAGCAACTCGGTCATGCCCCTGCCTACCCAACAGCACTTTCCAAACCACCGAGCTCCACACTGTGCAGCCATGGGGCAAAAAAGAAGGCAGGGAGAAACCACACCCAACAGCACCTGGCCCCTCACCTCACTAGCTCCCCAGTCCACCGCACCACAAGCCAGCACCGCTAACCCCTGTACTTCAGCAGCTCTCCACCCCAAGAGCTCTAACCTCCCCTATCCTATAAGTCACCCACCCAGCAGAATCTGTCCCCCCCACCTTTTTTTTTTACCCAAAACAAGGCTGAAAACAAATGATCCCATGATGAACCAAGTCCCATCATCCTTTGTGCTCGCAATGGATTGTGGGATTTGGGTCATGAAATGATGTCATTTCAGCCCCGCGGTGGGTTGCCGACCCCAAGAGACCAAGAAGAGCGGAGCTAAGAAGAGCTTCATGCCCATGGTAAGAAATCACATTGGCTTCATGGGGAAGCCGCTGTGGGGCAGAGAGTCCAGCTAGTCAGCCCCTGGACCTTTTTAATCCTTCCCAGGTGAAGCTCACTGCTCAGACACATTCTGTCCAAGCATCAGCAGTAACTGGAATAAAGATATTCCCCTGTTAAACCTTAAGTGGCCATTATATTATTTCCCATCATTCTGCATTGGTACCATGGAAGGAGCTAGAGGTCCCTCTGCTGGATGCTGTGCAGCGTAAATGCCCCAGAAGTGGTTGCAGGCTAAAAGACATGATGTAACAGGTGGGTGAGATACACAAGGGTGCAGGATGCGGGGGGGAGGGGGGGAATGTGTGTGCAATTCTTTGTCAATCGGGGCAGCCATCACATCCTGCATTTGCCTCCCCATGATCAGGTTGAAGTTTGCCAGCTGCATTCCAGAAGAGGGGAGTTTGAGGAGGGACTTGAAGGACGAGATGGTGGCTTTGGAGATTTTGATTGCGAGTTTTCCCCCCGTGCGGGGGCCAGAAGGAGAGTATTTTGGGCCTGAATTTCATAGATTATAAAGGCAGAAGGCATGGGCGGCGGGTGTAATAGGGCTGGGGAGGCTAAGCCTCTCCAAACCCAGGCCATGGTCCTGCCCTCGCTCCCCCTCTCCCCCAAAACCAGGAGGGGCTCAGCTTGGGGCTTGGCAGGCTGGAGGCCCTGGGCATCTGGGGCCGGCTTGTGGCCCAGGGCTCAGAGCGGTGGGGTGGGCAGGCCGCTGCTCGGGATGGATGAGGCTGGTGGCCTGGGACTTGAGAAGGCCAGGGTGGCTGGGGCGAGCCAACCGGCAACCTGGGGCTTGGTGACTGAGGCGGGTAGGCTGGTGCTTCTGGCAATTCAGCCGGTGCTCCTCTGGCTGTGGGGTGGGGGGGACCTCAGGGCTCTGGAGAGAGAGGGGGCTGGAAGGGGCGGGCCTCAGGCCGAAGAGTCGGGGCTGGGGGCAGGCCTCCCCAACGGGGGGGTTCATGCACTGCCCTTGGGCAGAAGGGTCACTGTAATCATCTCATCTGACCTCCTGTGTAACATCCCCTGAATTAATTCCTGTTGGAACTAGAGCATAGCTTTCAGGGGGAAAAAAATTCCAATCTTAATCTAAATATTAGTTTCCATGGAATGTCCACCATTTCGGCTGATCATTTTTTGTGGAGTTATAAATCAGGCCCTCCCACGATTTATTGCACTGCACTATGAGTAATCTTTCCCCTTTGAAGTCTTTGTCTCTTTAGAAATAACGAAACAAGTTAAGATTCAGGAAGGAGCAAATGCGTTCGCGAATCCCATCAATTCCCTTGCCCAAATCTAGGATTTCGATAAGGAAAGCAAAGCGTGCCAGTCATTTTAGCTCCTTTGTTTTAATACATGTTTTTTGGGGCCTGTGTTTAAATCCATATTTAATAAAGGAACAAAAAGTAGCTTGTTGTAAAAATTACACTTCCCTTTCCCACCCTCCCAGCAGTGAAAGGTGATTTAGCACTTTGATGGTTTGAGAGCTGAACATAGAAAGAAAACATCAAAAGCGGGATCAGAGCTGATTTTTAATTTAAAAAGGAGATTTTTTTTCAGAGGAGGTGGCTGCATTCAACTGTGTGTGTCAGGGAACTGGAAAAGATGGTTTTCAGAAGCCAAATAGCAAAGAAGCCAGCAGCATGTTAATGCAAAGATAAGGAAGAGATTTAAGTTGTGCACAGAGGGGAGAATATTTGTTATTAACAGCAGTGGTTCTCAACCAGGGGTCCGGGCCATAAGCAGGTTTCGGGGAAGGGGGTGCACCAAGCAGGACCAGTATTAGACTCCCTGGGGCACAGGGCAGAAAGCCAAAATCCCACCACATGGGGCTGAAATTTGGGGCTATGAGCCCTACCATCCGGGCTGAAGCTGAAGCCTGAGCAATGTAGTTATGTGGGGGCCCCTGTGGCATGGGGCCCCAGGCAATTGCCCTGCTTGCTACCCCCTAACTCTGGCCCTGGCTTTTATATGCAGAAAACAAATTATTGTGGCACAGGTGGGCTGTGGAGTTTTTATAACATGTGGGTGGGTTGAGGGGGGAGGGGGCTCAGAAAGAAAAAGGTTGAGAACCCCTGATTTGCAAGGTGTCACCAGTTAGTCGCTGGCAGGCCGGGATCCACCCATGGCACAGGAGGCTGGGAAAAGGAGGACAGACCAGTTCTTAAGACCATGTGGGTATTTATTTCACTAGCACTTGCATTCACTCCCACAGCCCTGTAAGTGTTCAGTGTGCTCGCAGTCTGTTCCCTTGAGAGGAGCCCCTTGTCTCTACATAGGCAAGCCACGGCTTGGGTGGGCCCAAAGTCCAGATCCAGTCCCTTCTTTCCAGGCTCTGCCATGCTTCACGGTGCTACCACAGTCTGACCTGGTGCTGCCTTGAGCAGCCCCCTCACCAGGGCCATTTCTCTCTCCTCTCCCTCACACTGCTTTACTGGCACACATTTCCCCAGTACTATCTGCCCTCCAAGTCTGAGGAGCCTGTATTTTATAGGGCCACAGGCTCCTCCCCCTCCCAGCATGCTTTGCTGAAAGCATATTAATAGCCAGGGCTCCCTTCCCCAGCTCTATCAGAGGATGAAACCAGCTGGATTGTGCCAGAGCCAGATAGGCACAAGGCTACTTCCTGCTAAGTTTGGCTTCTCAACGGCTATTTTTTCCTTCTTCCACTGTGACAGTTGCTTTGTCACTCCAGGGCTCTGTGCCGTTCCCTTCCTTTTCCAGATGCTATAGCAGATCAGTTTCATGAACCTAATAAGTTCTATATGATGCCCTATTACAGAGTTAAATTTTGGGGTGAGGGAGGGGAGACAGACATGTTATTTCAGCCTCCACCCACTGCATAAGCGCCACCTTCTTGAGACAGAGGCTTCTCAGTTGCCTGCAAATGTTAAAACTATGATCACATGGGCTGTGCTGGGCTTCACTCCCCTTTGGTGGAATTTTTCTACATCCATGTTGTTACCTCCAGAAGTGGCTTCTCCTTGGTGGGGTTCAGCTGATCCTCTCAGCTCAACTCCCTTCCCCTCATTGGGGCTTGGATGTTCTGCCAGGCTTTTTGGAATTAGCTTCTTCATGGCTGGTTTAAAAGAAACTAAATGGTAGCTTTCTTCTAAGTAGCCCCTGCTCAGGATATCAAAATGAGCTGTCACTCACATTACTTGGTGCAACTCTCCAGAATCTGAACCTCTCCTTTCTCACCTGCTTTGATCCCCACAGAAAGAGCAATGCTGATGTTTAAATTGTCATCATTGAACATCCATGTCCACACATCATGGAGATGAATGGGGGAGCTGACACCTGTCAGAGCTCTTGTCTCAGGCTCTCTGCAAACTCAGGCAGGCATTACCGCAAGAGTTCATATTTTGAAGGTTTCCTGCCCAATCATAAGGGTCAGAGATTTACTTTAAAAAAAATGAAAGCTGAAATTCTGAAGAATAAGATGGGAGATTGAAAGAGGTAACGGTACATCCTACTGCTCTGTAAGTCAGTGAGGAATCACCAACCTTGCTTTATTAACCCAAAAGGATCCAACTAAATGCACAGTGACTCAAACTACTCTCAACCACCCAGTCAGGATCTTACTCCGCCATCATCTTCCCCCATAATAAGTTGAAGCTATGAATAATATAGTTCAAAAGGTGCTCACATGACCTCTGGGGAAGGAGTTGTAGGTCCTCCCCAAACAACTATAGAATGCCTACTCCTAAAAGGCCCAAGAGCTACAAAAGCTGCACTGGGGTTCATACTTGTGCCCTAAAGCCCTGTTATGTGGCCCAGCACTAGTCCTGCCCAATTGTGGGAACAGAAACAACAAAAGGTTAAAAAGCTGACATAAAGAATGAGTATAAAACCTTGCATTGTAAGATACTGTCAGGCCTATGGGGAAATGGTACAATCTCCTACACAGACAGAGGACTATATACTGCATTAACTAATAGCTTACATTTCCAGGTGATCTTCACAATTAAAAAGGTTGGAAACTTTTCATTCCAAGCAGACATTAACACTGGCATTTAGAGAGTCCCAGAAAGCTTTGCTTTGATTTCTTGTGTGATGGTGGAACAGCAAGATATGCAGGAAATGCAATTACATCAGACTGGTTTAAAGGGAGCAAGCCGTAAAATAAATGCTAGTTAGAGCAGAAATTGTCCTGAAATGCACCCAACCCCTTCCTAATAAGCAGCCCAGGCTCTCACTCTTATTAAGATAGAAAACTGATCACACAAAGTCCAAAGTGAAAGAAGGCAGAGTACACCATGTGTAATTACTTCCTCTGAGCAATGAAGAAATATAGAAATCATCTCAGCAAGTTCGCAGATGACACTAAACTGGGAGGAGAGGCAGATACGCTGGAGGATAGGGATAGGATACAGAGGGCCCTAGACAAATTAGAGGACTGGGCCAAAAGAAATCTGATGAGGTTGAACAAGGACAAGTGCAGAGTCCTGCACTTAGGACAGAAGAATCCCAGGCACTGCTACAGACTAGGGACTAAGTGGCTAGGCAGCAGTTCTGCAGAAAAGGACCTAGGGGTTCCAGTGGACCAGAAGCTGGATATGAGTCAACAGTGTGCCCTTGTTGCCAAGAAGGCCAATGGCATTTTGGCATGTATAAGTAGGAGCATTGCCAGCAGATCGAGGGACGTGATCATTCCCCTCTATTTGACATTGGTGAGGCCTCATCTGGAGTACTGTGTCCAGTTTTGGGCCCCACACTACAGGAAGGATGAGGAAAAATTGAAAAACGTCCAGTGGAGGGCAATAAAAATGATTAGGGGACTGGAACACATGACTTATGAGGAGAGGCTGAGGGAACTGGGATTGTTTAGTCTGCAGAAGAGAAGAATGAGGGGGGATTTGATAGCTGCTTTCAACTACCTGAAAGGGGGTTCCAAAGAGGATGGATCTAGACTGTTCTCAGTAGTAGCAGATGACAGAACAAGGAGTAATGGTCTCAAGTTGCACTGGGGGAAGTCTGAGTTGGATATTAGGAAACACTATTTCACTAGGTGTGTGGGGAAGCATTGGAATGGGTTACCTAGGGAGGTGGTGGAATCTCCTTCCTTAGAAGTTTTTAAGGTCAGGCTTGGCAAAGCCCTGGCTGGGATGATTTATTTGGGGTTGGTCCTACTTTGAGCAGGGGGTTGGACTAGATACCTCCTGAGGTCTCTTCCAACCCTGATATTCTATGATTCTTGCTGCAGTGCTCTGATGTACCAGGTCCCAGATTTTATTCACCTGCCTATTCCTCCTTTTATAATAATAATAGTAATATTTAACATCCACCCCAGCATGTGGCAACATCACGGGACTCAATCCTCAGTTGTGACTGGTGCTTAACAGAACTTGGGTTGGGGGCCTTTTTGTTACCTTCCCACACACATACCCACCCCTGGGCTGGGTTGGAGTCAGTTCAGTTCAGCCCTCAGCACAATATACTCATGTCCCACTGCAACGGCTTCCAAGGGGCTATTCCTCCTGCTCTGATTAACAAAATGGGTCCCAAAATGTTTTGCAATGTCTTATGTGAGCTGGTATGCAGGATTTGAATTGTGATACGGTGGTACAGGATTGTGCATGGAGGGCTGTATGAAGTTTGCACGCACCTTCCTCTTACAGCCATCCGTAGCCAGGCTGCAGTGTGGTCTAGTTGCTAGTGAACTGGGGTGGGGTGCAGAAGACCTGGGTACTATAATCTGACTCTGTGACCTTAGGCAAGGCTCTGTGCCTCAGTTTATCCATCTGTAAAATGGGGGTAATGATACTGACCTTCTTGATAAAGTGCTATGAATGAAAAGGTGAGATAATTACTAGGTATTCTTATAAACCATCACCTGGGATTGAGTCCTTTATAGCAACAAATCATGAACTAAAGAACTAGGGTCCAGATCCTCAAGGGTGTTGGTAACTCTCATTGATTTCCCTAGTCCCAGGGTCCTGGGCCAAACACCACTATGTTAATGAGAGGCTTTTCATTGATTACAAAGGGCTTTGGATCAGGCCCTAAGCCCTCTGCTTGGGAGCTGTAGCAGAGCCTGTAGGTAAGGCACCAAGTGAACTGCACATCCTACACTGAACAATGTGTTAGTCACCCGTGTGCTTTATAGGTGTGGTCAGCGACTTACCCACCAGTCAGCAACATCATGCTAGCAATAAAGCCACAAGGACATATTCCAGTCTCTCATCTTAACATGAGCAAAGCTCAGTTAATTAAAATGAAAGGCAGCAAATTTAAAATGGAGCAAAGGGAATCCTTTTATACACAGCACATGGAACTCATTGCCACAAGATGTCATTGAAGCCAAGAGCATAGCAGGAGTCGAAAAAGGATTGGATGTTTGGGCACTGCAAATGGCCAGAGTTACATTAGAAAGGGCTGGGGAAAAGAAACTCAGACATTTCAAAGGGATACAAAATCCTCATGCTTCTGGGTATAAACTAATTGGAGGGTAGGAGGGAACTCTCCCTGTGGGCATGGCATTTTATAATTGCCTACTTTAGTGCTTTTTGCACATTCCTCTGAAGCAGCTGATGCTGGCCACTGTCAGAGACAAGGCACAGGGCTAGATAGACCATGGGTCTGATCAAGTATGGAAATTCCCTTATTCTAGGCAATTATACACTAGAGAGAAATTCTGTAGTCCTAGAGACGAGATAAAAATTCTTATCAGATGTAAAGACCCGGGCCCAACTGGTCAACTGGTGTCAATCAGCAGAGCTCAAGGTGTGGTCCGCTTCAACCACCCGTCAGCTCGCCTGTCTTCTAGATGCCCTTTATGGTCACTTTTGCCAACACAGGAGAGGACAATGGAATCTGGTTGGCATAATGAGTGGTCAGCGATTACAGTCATTAATCACTCTCTCATCACCGACCCAACCATCTGCCCACCAGGTTTTGACCTGCCAACATACCCCTGGCCATCCCTGAACCAGTTTCGAACAGGACAGAGCAATTGTGCGGCCAATCTCTTCAAAGAGGTTTTCTCTAATGCTCCGCGATGCAGCTGCAGTCAACTTCAGACTATGTCGTGTCTCCTTGATGAGTGCCCACTGACTTACTTCGACGGTGGGCTATGGGCTCTCTACCTGGCTGGGAACACTGGGCATATGCTGAGAGAGAGTGGTTAGAGCAGCGGGCTGGATGTCAGGAGATTTGAGTTCACTTCTTGGCTCTGCTACAAACTCCCTGTGTGGTTTTTGGGCAAGTCACGTAATCTGCCTTGTTCCCCAGCAAAATGGGGATGCTACTAATCTAGCTCACGGGGAGCTTGTGAGGGTAAAATCAGTTGAGCGTTGTGATGATCTCAGATTCTGAGGTGATGAAGGGGGGATAAAGAACCTAGACAGACAATTCTAGTGAAGTCAATTTCAGAGTAGCAGCCGTGTTAGTCTGTATTCGCAAAAAAGAAAAGGAGGACTTGTGGCACCTTAGAGACTAACAAATTTATTTGAGCATAAGCTTTCGTGAGCTACAGCTCACTTCATCAGATGCATCCGAAAGCTCACGAAAGCTTATGCTCAAATAAATGTGTTAGTCTCTAAGGTGCCACAAGTCCTCCTTTTTCTTTTTAGTGAAGTCAATGGGGCCGGATTCCCAACTGGCATAGCTGCACTAAGATCTGCATTCTCCCACTAATATCTGTTGGCTGTGATCTGGTGAACCCTTTACTTGTGCTAGCAAAGACACCCTCTCTCTCCTCTCTCCCAGTTATAACCCTGTGCTGTATCTTCAAGTGCCGGATTCCACGAACAAAGAAAGAGATTGAGGCCCGGTATGCACAGCGGCAGGCAGCCAAGACCTATGCAGACAAACTGGAGACTGTACCACCACTCAGCGAGCTGACAGAGATCCCTGGAGGTACACCCACACCCCCGTTTCTTCGCCCAGGGTTTCTTTGTGCATGCACAAAGCGCCAGATTGTCCACAGGCACAAATCTGTGTTGCTCCAGAGAGTTCAATGGCAATTTGCACCCATGGAAAATCTGGCCCCGTAATTTACTGTGCAAAGCTCCTCTGCTTTGCTTGCACTCTTTGTATCATTTAACTTTTGTGACCGAAAGCACTATCATTAAGATGAAAGGGCCAGATCTGCAGCTGGTGTCAATCCGCAGAGCTCCATTGAAGTCAGTTAGCCCAGATCCTCAGCTGGTGTCAATGAGCACAGCTCTACTGAAATCAACAATTTAAAGTAACTGAGGATCTGGCCCCATTACTTTTCCATTCTAAAGGCCAGATTCTGAGGTGAAGCACAAGGGGTAGCAAATGAGTTTCACCTTTTTGTTTTGAAATGGCACTTCGTCTAGATATTTTGCTTTTATTTTTTTTCCCAAAAAGGGGTGGGTAAAATACCAGAGAAAAACTCAAAAGAAAAAGAAAAACTGGGAAAAAAGTTCATTTGGGGTTGAGCAAAGCATTTTGTTTGACCCAAAATGAATTTTTAGGGGGGCGGGGTTTGGCCTCCGAACTGAAAAATCAATTATTCACTCAGCTCTATTAACATTTCCGCTGCCCCTTAAATGGCCTGCCAGTCCAGACTGCCAAGTGCATCTCTGTCACTGTGATCTTCTCATGGTTTCCTCTCCGGTCACTCACTTCTCCTAATTCTATACTCTAGGCTCTACTGAAAGCCTCCCAACTCTCTCTGGTCATGTCCAGTCCAGACCTCTCAACTCTCTGCCTGTGGTGAAGGAAGAAGATGAAATGGCCCTACAAGGAAATTAGGGGAATATCTGTCTGTCTGTCTGTCTCTGTGGTGTCTCCTTTCCATGGCTTCGCAGAGGAGATGTGGACTTTGGAACTCACTGTTCTCCTTTCCTTTCCTCTGTTTCACCTTCACTCTATCTTCTTCCTAAGGGTTTTCTTTTTAACATTGCTCTGTAAGCCCAACCAATAATCACTAGGCTTCAGAGGAGCTTGGAGCTTCATTGCCCCAAGCTTAGATCTTCAAAGGTATTTAAACTGCCTAACTTCCATTGACTTCAATGGGAGTTAGGTGCCTAAATATGTCTGAGGATCTAGGTCTCATAGTATCACAATCCCGGATATGTAGGGGCATGGAGAGGCAGATAAGGAAACGGAAAGAATTCAGGCCCCGATCCAGCCAAACTCTAAGACCAAGTCCAACTTTAAGCACAGAAGATCTGACCCAAAGCCCACTGAAGCCAATGGAATGATTGTAGGCTAAAGTCCATGAGTCTCCCCATTTAAATCAATGAATCAGATCCTCAGCTGGTATAGCCCTATTGCACGCAGTACAGCTATGCCTATAGACCTGGCTTCATGGGATTGCTCACATGCTCAAGTGCTGTGGTTGGGCGGTGTCCTTAATGAGTCCACGCGAATTCAACAGACTTTGGGTCACGCCCCATTCCTCGTTATCTTGTGGAAGTCAATGTGCTGAATCCAACCTCAAAGTAAGCCCAATGAAATCAAGGGATGCATTCGGCCCAGTGGGGTTGGATGGGTATAAATGACAGCAGAACTGGGCTAGTCATGGAAGTAGGAAATCATATTGAAAGGTGTCTCTGGCTGTGTTACTAATTACCCCTGAGATCATTACAATGGGAAGATGGGAAATGTCCAGGGCTCGGTTATCTGGTACTTTGCAGCTGATGTCAGCATTTATAGCTATGCGAAGAGAGTGTCAAATCTCCCATGCTGCCTTCGCAGTGTTTTACACCTAATCTGCCCATGTATACATGATTTCTTCATTCGGTCAGTATAATTTATTATTTATTTGCATTGCTGTAGCACCCAAACATAGATCAGGACCCCATTGTGCCAGCTGGTGTACAAATATACAACGAAAAGACAAGTCCCTCTTTTGTACAATCAGTGTCACAAGCTGCAGGGCAGGGAGGAATCAGGCCCTCCTGTTTGTTTTTCCACTTTTTAGGCTGTGCGTATTCTCTTCTTCTTTGCATTTTACTCAAGTTACCAGAATAACTGGTCTGGTCAGTTGCACTTTCTGAACCACATCCTTGGCTGTGTAAACTGATGTAGCTCCATTGACTTCAAGATTGGGACTTTTATCTACCAAATTGTAAGACGGGAGATTTGTTCCATTCACTGCCATGAACAATGCTGATTTACACCAGATGGGAACCTGGCCCTAAATGGGTGAAATTTGCCCTGTGCCGAGGTCCTGAATGAGGTTTATGCACCACTTACATAAATTTAGTTAATCTGGTTTCAAACTGACTTAACAGAGCAAAATTTAGCCCCAAAATATGTAGGAACAAACCCTCAATGGGTATATATTAGCATAGACCCACTGAAGTCAAAAGACCAGTGTCAAATTGCACCAGATGAGTTTTTGCCATGTAGTTTGATGGTGCATTTATTCTTGTGAACAAGCAAGAGAACAAAGTAGTTATTTTAATGAATGAATGGTCATTAAGTGCTTTGAAGTTGAAAATTGCTACTTAAGTACTAAGTGCCTATCTCATTATGATCATTAAACACTATTAACAATTATTGCTTGTTGTTATTTGAACTTCTCCATCCCACTGTTACTGCTATAATGGAATGTACCACCTGATGGCTGGTTCTCTGAGGACTTCTTGATTGTACAGCATGGGGTGATGTCTCTTCTGGACAAAAACAAGAGATGATTTCAGATTGTGCATACAAATCTTGCTCGCCTCATTGATATGTGTCATCTTGCTCACGTCATGTGAGCAATACAAGCAGGGTTTGGCCCTTGCTCTGACTGGCGACGGGACTGCATGTTTTAAGGACCTGATCCAGTTTCCAGTGGCTTGGCTGGGAGCTGGATTGGTTCCTGTAATGGTAATAAACAAGGAGGCGATCCGTCTTTCCCAAACTTTTCTACAAGGTGTCTGCATTTCCCTCCAATTAAAAGAAAGAGGCTGCATTATTTTCACTTTACTCTGCAGATCCCTTTGAATAATTACCTTGTAGATACATTATAACTGCTGTGTATTGATCACAAACTTCCATGGCCAAAATATGTTATTTTTCTATAACACATTGTGTGCACTTGTGGTGACTGCTTTGGGGTTAAATTAACACAATAAAGACAGGCCAGATACTTAGCTGGCACAAATTGGTGTAGCTCCATAAATCAGTGGAGGAGTAATGGACATTTAAACCTGCCAGGGATCTGATTCTACAGATTCGTTATATGTAAGCTTTTGGGCAGGAATGTAACCTCACAAGAAAGGTTCCAGGGACACATGCCTCCATCTAACATTTGGGATTGTCAGACGAGGGGTTGTGACAAAAAGGTCATTTCTGGCAGATCTTTGTCACCATTTTGTACAATTATGTGGTGTGGGAAAGTGTTGATTTCCTGCCTCCCCCCCACCCCCCCCGAAATGTGAAATTTCATCTTTGAATGTTATTTCATCATTTGAAATAGAAATTCAAAATGTCAAACTTTGTACTCAAAAACCCAGGAGACAAAAACAAACCCATTTTCTTTTAAAGAAAATTGTTCATTATTAAACCCTTCGCCAGAATTAATGACAGGTTGACACAACTAATACTTAAGGGCCAAATTGTGACACTCTTACTCCTGTTGAACAGTAGCCTACTTTATTATAGTAACATCCTAGATTCTTCAGCCAAGATCAGGTTCTCATTGTGCTAGGTGCTGTACAAACACATAGTATGCAACAGTCCCTGCCTCAGAGATCTTACAGTATAAACAGGCCCAGAGAAGTGAACTGATTTGCCCAAGGTCACACAGTAGGTCAGTAACAGAGTCACAAATATTAGCCAGGTCTCCGAACTCCCAGTTCAGTGCCCTTTCCACACTGTTTGTGGAATGAGGTGCTAATTGAGATGAGTACGGGTCTCAGAGTCTGAGCCTAAATAAATAAGAGACAGAAGGTGGCGGTTTGCAGTTCCTGCTCTTTCCTTGTACTGTAGTTGGCATTGAGGATTCCAAGCAGAACCGTAAAGTGTTAACCAAAGACCTCCCTGGGACCCCAGAGACCTTCTGCTTTATCTTACTGTCAAGACAACAAAACAGGGTCAAATCTTCAGCTGGTGTCAATTGTGTTAACCCCAGTGAAGTCAATGGAGCTATGCTGCTTTCAACCAGCTGAGGATTTGGCCCAAGGTAATTGTGTATGCAGTGCTTAATTTGTAATGAAAGAGGTGCCAGGACTCAAGCAGGTTTTTTTTACATTCATAACTGAGGCAGCAAGCCCAGAGGTGCTGGGGCTCTGCCCTGGCAAGTGCTGGCACAAATTAAGCACTATGTACATGTAGCTACAGTTAACTCACCTCGCTATCTAGATTCCTAGTTAGAACGATTAAGGAGACAGGGAAATAATATGAATGTTTCATAGTTACCACTAGTTTAAATGGCAGAAGTGATACAGGGTAGTCAGCAATCAGGGCCGGGTTAAGACATTTAGGGCCCTAAGCACTGAAAAGATTATGGTGCCCCCCCATATGTAATTCAAAATAAAAACAATACTATACCGTAAAATAAAAAATTATTTTTAGAAATGACACATAACTTACCTATATGATGAAATTAAAATAGCTTCTTTCTAGATTTTCTGATTGCAAAATTCTGGATAAGTTCATCGAATCTGACTTGATGAAGCATGGCTGCTTCCATACACAATAGGGAAAGTGAATCAAGTCTATCCTGACACGTTGTTCTTTGAGGGTTTTTTATTCTTTTCAGCTGAGAAAGAGTGTTCTGCGGAGTACTTAGTAATCAACAATGTTAGAAAAATATGTAGTGCGATCTCTACATTTGGAAATACACATTATATTCCATCTTTCAATATTGTGTCATGAAGATCAATGTGGCAGAATTTCATTTTTCCTGTTTCATTAAACTTTGCGCGAATATAACAGTGGAACTGCCGAACTTCTCCACAGAGATTCATGTTCAAGTCAACAGGGTATGAGTCAACTAGCTTTTGGGAACCTTGTGAATATTGTTGGTCAGATAAGTCCATATTGTTTAGAAAAGAAAATCTACTTGATACTTCTTTCAGAGTAGCAGCCGTGTTAGTCTGTGTTCGCAAAAATAAAAGGAGTACTTGTGGCACCTTAGAGACTAACAAATTATTAGAGCATAAGCTTTCGTGAGCTACAGCTCACTTCATCGGATGCATTTGGTGGAAAAAACAGAGGGGAGACTGATATACACACACAGAGAACATGAAACAATGGGTTTTATCATACACACTGTAAGAAGAGTGATCACTTAAGATAAGCCATCACCAGCAGCGGGGGAGGGAAAAGGAGGAAAACCTTTCATGGTGAAAAGCAAGGTAGGCTATTTCCAGCAGTTAACAAGAATATCTGAGGAACAGTGGGGGGTGGGGGGGAGAAATAACATGAGGAAATAGTTTTACTTTGTGTAATGACTCATCCATTCCCAGTCTCTATTCAAGCCTAAGTTAATTGTATCCAGTTTGCAAATTAATTCCAATTCAGCAGTCTCTCATTGGAGTCTGTTTTTGAAGCTTTTTTGTTGAAGTATAGCCACTCTTAGGTCTGTGATCGAGTGACCAGAGAGATTGAAGTGTTCTCCAACTGGTTTTTGAATGTTATAATTCTTGACTTCTGATTTGTGTCCATTCATTCTTTTATGTAGAGACTGTCCAGTTTGACCAATGTACATGGCAGAGGGGCATTACCTTGCTTGTCACCATGAAAGGTTTTCCTCCTCCCCCCCCCCCCCGCTGCTGGTGATGGCTTATCTTAAGTGATCACTCTCCTTACAGTGTGTATGATAAACCCATTGTTTCATGTTCTCTGTGTGTGTGTATAAATCTCTCCTCGGTTTTTTCCACCAAATGCATCCGATGAAGTGAGCTGTAGCTCACGAAAGCTTATGCTCTAATAAATTTGTTAGTCTCTAAGGTCCCACAAGTACTTTTTTTCTTTTTGATACTTCTTTGTACACTTCACCTCTCCTCTTCATATGAGCTTCAAGTGTATCAATTATAGCATAGTAAGTAGATACACAAAATTTGTGTGTAGGATTCAATGCTGTTTCTGTTGCACCGCTATCATTTGCTTGTTTTTTCCTGAGTCGCTTGCGGGACTGGGCTTCTTTGTAGTTAGTATCATGCAAGATATCTTTTGATATGTCTTCAAATCTTTCAAAATCATTCCTCAAAGTGTGTAAGTGGTCTGCTAATGATTGACAGAGGTCTGCACACATTTTCAAATCCAATTCTTTTTCTTGGAGAGCTTGACTTATGTGGTAAAAGTGTTGTAAAATTTCATTCCACATGGTCAACATGAATACAAACTCTAGTTCTTGCATCTTGTTTGCAGTGTTTTCTGCCTCTCGTCTAGTTTCTCCCTTTTGTGATTGGTCTTCAGCAATACTGTCTAATGCATCCACAATCTTCGAGAAGGACTCCAGAATCACACTTGTTGCCACTGCATGTACCTCCCAGCGAGTATTAGAAAGAGATTTCAACACATGATCATTGCCCAAATATGTTTTAAGAACTGCCCATCGGTGTGTTGAGGCAGAGAAAAATGTATAACGTAACTGGACTGTTGAGAAAAAACTTATTGCCACCGGACAACAATTAACAGCACTGCAGCCAACAAGATTGAGAAAGTGTGCAGCACATGGTATGAATATGGCATATTTGTTCTGTTCTAAAAGCTTCTTCTGCATTCCTTGATAACGCCCTGACATGTTGGCAGCGTTATCAAAAGATTGACCTCTGCAGTTTGAGAAATCTATTTTGCAAACTTGGCACAGATAATGCAGTACTTGATTTGCCATTTCTTCACCAGTGTGGCTTTTCAAATTGAGGAATGTTATAAACTGTTCAACTGGTTTTCCATCTTTGGGAGACACATATCTTAGTACAATACTCAATTGAGCAATATGTGAAAGATCAGGTGTAGAGTCGACAGAAAAACTGAAGTACCCAGCAGTACTTATTTCATCCACAATAGCTGAACGAACTTTGTCACTCATTAGACCAATGAGTTCATCACATATTGTCTTGGATAAGTATGATGGGTTACCTTTGCCAGCATTCCCATATTTTGAGATATGGCCAGCTAAAAATGGGTCAAACTGAGCCACAAGCTCCAACGATCCCAAGAAATTTCCATTCTGCAATGATCCAAATGTGTCATTTGATCCCCGAAAAGGCAGACCACATTCAGCTAATGTTTGAATAACAGCTATAACATGCTGCAAGACATGTTGCCAGTATTCACATTCCCCTTCAATTCGTTCTTCCAATTTTTGTGGCAATCCAAAGTCCTGTCTTCGATTTAAATATGTCAACATTGAATCTCCGTGAGTAGTGCTATTTTCATGTTGTTCAATTAAAACAGTATTCCGCCAGTCACTAAATCCATCTGCAGCAAACCGGGATGTTGAAGGCTTATATGCAAAAAGTTTGCAAACAAAACAGTACACAGACCCTTTTGATGGTGAATACAGTAGTCATTCTCGAGTGTATTTCTCACCATTCATTTTCATGCTGAAAAATATTTTTTGTGGACAATATCTTGTTTGTTTGCCATTGGTAAAAGTCCAAAGTGATTTCTCAAATGGCCCTGTGTGGTGCTGACAGTCATTTGGTCCGTGATCTATCCAGTAAGCTACATTATCGGTACTGAAAATCCACACCCCAGGATCTTTTCTCCTATTATTTACAGCATGAGCAGGTTCAGTCTCTGACACATTCACACCTTCTAGAACAATGTCTGTTTTACCACCAGGAGTAGGATGATCAGTTACAGTCTCTGACACATCCACATGTTCTGGAATGGTGTTTGTTTCACCAATAGAAGAATCGTCAGTCTCTGAAACACCTACAGGTTTGGAACGATGTCTGTGCTACTGAGAGAAGATGTTGCTTCTGGTGGATTTGCTTTGAAAAATGATGTCAGCTTTGGAAGATTTTGAAAAATGTCACTAGTTTTTTGTTTCTTTTCTTCTGCCAGTTTACATTTCTGTGCTCCACTCTGTTGGTTATGTTTCATCCTGCCCCTTATCTCAGTTATCTGAATTTAAAAAAAAAACAAAAAGAAATTAAACACGTACACTATTTTTATGTATATATATATATAATATAAGAAAGAAAAAAACGAATCAAGTACGTATAGCTCAGAAGAATATATCAATAATAAAACATACATTTATTGCAGTACATGAAGGATCTGATTTCCTTGCATTATTTCGATCTATGTTAGTAGGAAGCCCCCCTGGTTTAGGTGGGGATAAGTAATAAAAAGAGAACAGAAAAACGGGGAAAGAGTGTGGAGTGGGTGTAAGGAAGTCTAACAAAGTTCAGATTTTTCCCATGATGACTACTTCGATGCTGGTTTTGAAATATCAAATATCAAATTTTTTCCAAAAAAAATCTCATTTTTTTGGTGCCGCCTGCTTTGCTGGTGCCCTAAACACGTGCTTAGTCTGCCTATTGGGTAATCCAGCCCGGTCAGCAATACGGCTGGGCAGGAACCAGATTACTCATGACATGGGAAATTCTGTGATTTAAATATTCCTATTACTAAATAATAATTCTATTCCAAAAAGGAACAAAAACAAAAGTGACATTTCCCACGAAACAAGTTTCTGAAATGTTCATTGCATGTCATTCAAAACATTTTGTTTTAATAAAATGGAAACATTTTGTTCTGGTTTTTATCTTTTAACTTTTAAGCTAATGTTTTATACAAAAATAGTGAGTTTGATTTCAAAAACTGTTTTGAAGCAAACAAAAAAAAAATCAAAACATTCTGTTCCAAAAATGTCAGCATCGTTGGAACACTTCATTTTGGGGGTTTGGAATGAAATGTCATCCCAACTGAAATGTTTTTCTAAACAGCAATTTTCACTGAAAAATGGCTTTGATAAAAAAATCCCCAGTCAGCTGTAGTTGGACCAGCTCAAGCAATCCATTCCAGGATTGCTTGCTCTGGGCCAGTAACATCATGCAGGGCAAGACTTGTTCCTCACTCTGCAATTCACAGAGCCAGGTTGAGATACCATTAAGGATGTCTGTCTATCTGCTCAGCATAGTAAAGATTCTTCCTGTATTCAGAACAACCAAGTCCAGTCTCTTCTCTTTTGCAAGGTACATGCCACCCCACAAGAAAAACCCCAGTCAGGTTTTAAAACAAACAAAACAATGGGGGTTCTGCTGCTTCCCTTGGGACACTGTTCCACATTGTACCTTACTGTTAGGGAAATCTCCTTGATTGTCATCCTTGGGTCCAATCCCAGTCCCGTTCAGGCCAATGGGATTTTTTTGCCACGGATTTCAATGGAGCCAGGATTATGATTAGCTGCATCCCATTCCTCCTAATATACCCGTAGATTAATAAACTGATGTTTAAATACAGCAAATCAGGGAGCCAAAGGGAAATATGCAGGGTGTTGGATTGTTAGATTAAAATGATTTCTGATCTCCCAGATTTGCATGTGGGATGCAGGAATTGTCTCTCTTATGGTGAAAGTTACCCCAAAGTAACTTACTTTGTTTTCTTTCTTCAATCCCTACAGCTCATGTGGCAGAAGAGAAGAAAGAGGAGGTGCCCACCGTCTCAGGGAAAGTGGACAGGGCCCAAGGCAAGAAAGAACGTTCCAAGGGATCCAAGAAGAAAGAGGGCAGAAAGGAGCAGAAAGAAGGGTCCAAGAAAGAGGGGAAAGATGAGACCAGAAAGAAGGAAGGAGGAAAGGGTGCAGGTGAAAAGAAGCAAAGAGGTGGAAGGAAAGGTGAGAAGGAGATGGACACAGCTAAGGCAGGAGGCAGCACCAAGGTTGGCAGCAAAGCTGGGGGGAACACCAAGTCCTCAGCAAGGAAACCCCAGCAAAAGAAGTGATCAGACCAACAGCAGAACTGCTGATATCCCCTCCCCCAAGCATGCAGACCTGATGTGGAGAGTGCAGTGCTAATGCCTTGGACCTGGCACGGTGGGAACACGGAGGAGATAAAAGCCTCAAGTTGTGGAGGGACATCTGGAGCTACTTGATTGATTTCTTTAAAAGCAAAATCGCCATTTCTACAGAGGTGATGTTTCTGCCAACGGAGAATCTGCCTCGTTGGCTAGAAAGTTACTGGTGAACAGAATGTCCCGTACAGTGCTGATTGTGTTCCAGCATACAGATTGGAGTGAGAAATAGGAGCACAGATGGACTCATACCAGCACAGAGCTGCCAAGAGCTAGAACATCAGGAGCGAGTCTATCTTGCAATCAGAGGTGTGACTGCAGCAGGTCTAGACACACCTGAGCTAGCTTCGATTTAGCTGGCTCGAGTACCAATAGCAGTGAAACTGCAGCAGCAGGGGGCTGTACAACCCTGCCTGGGATCCTGGGTATATACTTGAGTGGCAAGCTCATGCTGCTACCCAAGCTGCTGTGGCTTCACGGCTTTTGGTACCCAAACTGGACAGATCAAAGCTGCCTCGGGTATGGCTACATGTGCTGCAGTACGTCTCTGACTGCAGCATAGATGGACCCTGGGAGAATACCTGGCCCATTCTATCTGAGATCAAGATTCTCGACAAGCATTAGCTAAGCCTCACACCAGCCTTCTGGGGTATGTGGCATTCCTTAGAGGCCATGGGTAGTGGGTATCACAGGCCAGGGGAGGCTGAGCCTCCCCAAACAGCCAGGTGTGGCCCCAGCCATGTTCTGACCCTAAGTCCCCTTCTGCTTCCGGCTCTTCCCCCATGGCCCAGGCTGTGGGCAGTGGGCAGCTGGGGCCAGTGCTCATGCCACCTGGGCTGGGGGCCGTGCCACCCAGTCCTCCAGGCCTGGGGGTGCTTGGGCAGCCCAGGGCTGGAGCATAGGGCCAGCAGCCTTGGGGGGGGGAGGGGAAGCTTTGGGCTCAGGTACAGGAGTGGGGGTGGAAGGGAGAGGCCTCAGACAGAAGGGCCTGGGCTCCGGGCTAGCCTCCCTGAAGGGCAGTTCACATGCTGCCCACGATAGAGGGCTAAACTCAGGCACCAAATAATTGCTGGAAGACACAACCCATAGGATGAAGCTCTCTAATCCATGGCTATATTAGAGATGTCTTGGGAGAAGGCTCTTCTTCCCCATGCATCTCTTCTTAACTGTTTGGTGTTTCTCTCTGTCTCAGAGATGCCAACAGAAGCACTTTCCCGGCATGAGCTAAACACACTTTCCAACAGCCTGCCTTATCCTCTGTTTTTTACCAAAGGTGTCATATAAATGAAGCTGTATGCCAAATATAGAATAAAGAAACTGACATCCTTTGGATGTGTCTTCAGTTCTTCAGGTCGTACTCATCATGGGTGTGATGCTGGCAGACCAACCAGCTCATGCCAGAGCCTCAGGCCAATTCACTTGTGTAATAGTATAGATCAAAGTGATTGTTAAATGTATGAGAGTGTATTTGGTGTTTAAACTTCCTGAAAACTAGTGGGAGCTTATTTTCACTTCTCTGTCTCCTGTGATAATGTACTAGCAAACATTCACATTGTGTATACCCCTGTGATTAAATAACCCATCAAACGAGAAAGAAGCCTTGTGGAATGCAAATGAGGGACTGTAACGGAAGAGTGCTCATTTCAAAGCAAGTGGTCAGTGTGTGTGATGACTGGAAGTCAAAGACTTCAAATACATTCCTCACTCTCTGTTATGATAGAAACACTGTCAGAAAAAATTATAAATATGGATTCCAGGAAAGATCCTGCATCTCTGGGCTGTTTGGACTCTTACAGGAAAATGTATCAGATGCAAAGCAGAGATCCCCAGAGACAATCTGCGTACCCTGAAAAGGCTTTTGGGAAACTGGGAGTTTATTACATCAGTGCCACCATTTGGAATTAAACTGTGACTCACCTGTGCATATATTTTACCAACCACTCAGTTACGTGTCTAGATTTAAACAAAACCCTGCTGCAAAATGCTTCAGAGTTCGGGGCACCAGCCGGCTTTCTGCTCCTGGGCTCAGCTTCTCCCAACCCACACAGGGCATGTGGCCTTCTGCAAAGCAGCTGCCCTGACCACTCGCCCTCGTGGAGTCTGACCCCAGCAACAGGGAACCTACTGGAGCAGACCCAAAACTACCACCCCCGATTCCAGAAGCTTCTAGATGTGGAGTGCTAAATCTGCCTAGCAACAATGACCCAGACACAACTCACTCCTTTCTCCCCACAATGGGTCTCTTAAAGAGATATCTTCCTATTAGCCACACGGGTTACATAAGATCTGTTGTACCACTTGATCTGGGAGTAAGTGACTGGAAGCAACCTAAATGCGATGAGATTTTTGGTATAGGTGGCCTTTTATCCCAAAGTGCAGTTTGTCTGGGTGGCAAGGCAGGAGATTCTAAGGGGACTGTCTGTGACTCCATGGAAAGACAGGTGTGGTGATGCAGGAGTTCACTTTTGCCACAGGCTTGGTGAAATTGAATTATAAAACACACAACCAGTTTGGGCTCTCTGCCTGTATTCTGACAGTCTTTTCCTGACGTCGACACTCAAAGTCATGAGACACTTCAGACAGCCTGGAGGTGACAAGTGCTCCCAACTCCCACTGAAGTCAAAGGTGGTTGGGCACTTTTCTATAGAGGGTCAGCATCTCAGGGCAGCAGACTATGTGTTGACAAAGTGTACGTTTGCTTGCTCACTCTCTCTGTGTCGAAGCTAGTCTTTTTGCTCCAGTTTTAACTTGTTGGTTGATTACCAATTTCTGCGTGTTAGCAGACACATTTGTAAACACCAGTCTAGATGCTCCACAAACGTTTGTGTCCTGAAACAAGTGTTTGTGGAGCATCTGGACTGGCATTTACAAACACATGAACTAATTTGAGTCAATTGGCACTTAGTTAACATGAGATAAAAAGGGCCTAAAGCTAATACCCTCTCTAATACACACACACAGTGTCAGAGAGAAATCATGCTGGGAATCCAACCACCTCTTCAAAATACGCAGCCAACATATTTCCCAGTTGTAACTTTTTGACTTACTTCTTATTCAGCTTGTGTAGGGGCTGAAAGTAGCATCTTTAGGGAGATGTCCCGGAAACTCACAAGTACGTACCATTCCCATTCAGCCTTCTCTCCAATCTGCATCTTGTGGAAGATATTGGTTGGCTTGTATAAAGCATTCCACGCCTCTCGCTAGCTACCTAGATCCCCACTCTCCCTCACCACAACTGAGCACCGTACAAACATCCGTGTATAAAGTCTCACCACCCCCCTGTGTCAGGATCGTAACAAGGGCAGTCAGAGCCAAGGGTCAGAGCAGGGGCAAACCTGAGGCTAGGAGTAGCCGAGGAGTTCGTAGTCAGTTCCAGGCCAGGGTCAATACCAAAAGTGAGAGTCCAAGTGAGGTTTCAGGATCTTAGGAGGCAAAGTCCAAAACAAGTGGAGGTCAACCCAGGAGTTCAAGAGCATAGAACAGGACCAGTCATGACAGCTACACAAGATCTACACTGTTGCCTAGACACTTCCTGGAACACCTGTTGGGTTTATATAGGACAGGGAGCCAATCAGGAACCACGGGGCTGCTGCCTGTCAAACTCTAGAGGTGGAACTTCCCATGATCTGTGTCCGCAGGAGCTCATGGGAAATGGAGGGGAGGGTGACTATAGATGAGTGGTAGATGGGAGCTGTTAACTAGCTCATAGCTTTATAGGCCTGGGTTCTAGACCCATGGGACCTTACACCTTGTGAGGCCAATAACTTTCTCATTGTAGCATAAATCACTGTGAGTCATTTGAACTATGCTGATAGATACCAATTGTCCACAGGCAGGATTGAATCTGGGGCCTCTGGAGCTTAATGCATGAGCTAAAACCCACATGGCTCTTAGCCAAGGCTGTAGCAGACTCATCAGTCTCTAGATGGTCTAGATACCACTAAAGGGGGACAAAGTGCCACACCAAGCAGGCCTGGGTTACACTGACCCACAGCAGCTGGGTTTCTGGCCTGTTATCTCTGTTTTACAGCTGGCCCACTGAGGCACAGAGAGATTAAGTGGCTTGTTTACATCACACAGGAAGTCTTAGAGCAGAGCATGGAACTGAATGTAAATCTCTACCTTCATATCACCATCCATATGACTATTCATAGAATCATAGAATATTAGGATTGGAAGGGACCTCAGGAGGTCATCTAGTCCGAAACCCCTGCTCAAAGCAGGACTAATCCCCAACAAATCCTCATCCCAGCCAGGATATTTGTGAGCCTGACCTTAAAAACCTGAAAAGGAAGGAGATTCCACCACCTCCCTAAGTAACACATTCCAGTGCTTCACCACCCTACAGTTTTTCCTAATATCCAATCTAAACCTCCCCCACTGCAAGACCATTACTCCTTGTTCTGTCATCTGGTACCACTGAGAACAGTCTAGATCCATCCTCTTTGGAACCCCCTTTTAGCTAGTTGAAAGCAGCTATCAAATCCCCCCTCATTCTTCTCTTCTGCAGACTAAACAATCCCAGTTCCCTCAGCCTCTCCTCATAAGTCATGTTTTCCAGTCCCCTAATCATTTTTGTTGCCCTCTGCTGGACTCTTTCCAATTTTTCCACATCCTTCTTGTAGTGTGGGGCCCAAAACTGGACACAGTACTCCAGATGAAGCCTCACCAATGTCGAATAGAGGGGAACAATCATGTCCCTCGATCTGCTGGCAATGCCCCTACTTACACAACACAAAATGCCATTGGCCTTTTTGGCAACAAGGGCACACTGTTGACTCATATCCAGCTTCTCATCCACTGTAACCCTTAGGTCCTTTTCTGCAGAACTGCTGCCGAGCCACTCGATCTGTAGCGGTGCATGGGATTCTTCCGTCCTAAGTGCAGGATTCTGCACTTGTCCTTGTTGAACCTCATCAGATTTCTTTTGGCCCAATCCTTTAATTTGTCTAGGGCCCTCTGTATACTATTCCTACCCTCCAGCGTATCTACCTCTCCTCCTAATGCCCTGAGAGCAGGATCACACCCAGAAAAAATAACATAAAGCATTCAGTGCTAATCTTATCTTCCATCGGCAGGGACAGCAGCTTGGTTTAGGAAGCAATCTATATTTGGAAGGATTGGGTTTTTCTCAGTAAATGTCGGTAAACATCGATTTCACTGTACGCACATGGAAAAATATTTCCCTTAATAATAAAAGAAATGTACAAACAGGCAAAGTAAGAAACATGCTGCTTGAGAACTTATTGGAGTTTGATTCAAGGATCTTTGCTTTGTATACTTTGACACGTGATGTTGACAATTTGTATTTTAATGATTATCAAGCTTTAACTTTTTGAATCTCAACATCTACTGTTGTTAAATAATTATTACTTGACCTCCCCTTTTAATTTCCCTCAGCTGTGAAAATTCTAATCAATGAAAATAATTTTAAAAACAGCTTAAACCCCATGCTTTTGCACTACTGTGAAAAATTAAATAGATACATCCAGAAAAAAATGCTTCAAAATAAATATTATTATCCATCAAAATTATAAAAAAATTAATATTGAATTTCTGCCAAGCTTACCCAAATTCCTAGCTCCTGTAGTCAGTCAGAGGTCATTGATTTCACGTCCCAGGGAAGCCCTGATTGTGAACGTGAAGCAGCAGTAGCTATAGTCTACCCCGAAGACTTTCATTTAACTGACTTCACTTTCAGTGAGTGGGAAAAATAAAATTAAAAAGGTGAGCAAAAGTTTTAGAGCCTGATCCTGCAGACCTTACTCACATGGAGCCAGATCCTCAGCTGTCATGAATAGGTGTAGCTCCATTGGCTCTACACCAATGAGTATCCAGCCCCTGGTGCATTTTGAGGGCTTATATGATGAGCAGAGGCATTGTGAATTTCACTCCACAGGCATAAGTGCTGCAGAATGTGGCTGTTCATTCTAGTCCTCAGCTGTGCTTCTAGTTGGCCAAAGATTCAGGGCAACCTGGTGAAAACACCACTGATGAAACTTTGTTCAATGTACACCCACTGAAGAGCTGGCCCTGAGCTAATTGTTAAGTATATGTGTCACAAAGCATCCCTCAGAATATATTTTTTTCCCTTCAAAAAAACCAAAACACAACCCGGGACTACTGGGGCTTTTGCATACCCCTGTGATTTTGAGATAAATATTCATTAATTTAGGACAAGCTTAAAAGGAACACACATTCAGAACACAACTTGTTAGGGCATATTAATTTTGTTTCCTATCTCGTGCAACACAAACAAGCTGCAATGTTAATTTCAAAGTGATGTCTCTCCTTTGAGAAGAACCAAACATGGATCACTTGGGGATAAATCCCAGAATGCTTCATTACATCAATCAACCTGTCTCTTGTTAGTGGGAGCAAGAGTGTGTGGGCGGATTGATGTGTAGTATCAGCCCAGTTCTCAAATCAGAATGAACATTGCTCTGAATGAAACTTTTCCTTAATTTTAAAAACTCTCATCTAAAAAGATTTGAAGGGGACATGAAATCAACAGCCCATTACCTACTTAGCCATCTAGCTGTCTTTCTGACATCACTAGCATTTATTTATACCATGCTCCTGGTATAGAATTTGAGGGAACAGAATCTCAGCTGGTACAAAATAGCCTTGCTCTATGACAGTGCTCATTTACAGTAGCTCAGGATCTGCCCCTGAGCAACTACGTGAGATTGTGTAAAAATACACAAACAAAGCTTTGTAAAATTGAGCATTAATTTAAAAAAAATGATAGACGTTTAATTTGATGAAAATTAAAGCATTAATTGTCCCAATCTATTGAGGCCAAGAGTTTAGTAAAATTTAATCCAAAAGGATCAGACACCTATGTAGATAATGGAAACATCTATAGCTACATTAGACAGGGTTGAAAAACAACAACAACCCTAAAAAGAATATAAACTCCAAAGCTTCGGAGCACTAGCCTCCCTTAATTGACAGGAATTTGGACAAACCTTCTCCCATCAGCACGTTATTCCATAATTGCCCACTAGAGGGTTTCTTGTTCTTCCTCAGTCCTAGCTGCTCTGAGCAAGGTTTAACCCTGGTTTCTGCTGAACGCAGTTTGCCTTATAGGTGAAGTTAAACAACGCCCAGCGGAGGCTTAGCTGCACCTGTTGTGAAGGCCTAGTTTGAACAAGGCTCTAGAGGCCTAAGACCTGCCTGGGAGACTGTCTCTCTCCCAGTGCAATGCTGCCCACTGGGATGAATGCAGATTTCACTAGGAGGGTGGTGAAGCACTGGAATGGGTTACCTAGAGAGGTGGAGGAATCTCCATCCTTAGAGGTTTTTAAGGCCCGGCTTGAAAAAGCCTTGGCTGGGATGATTTAGTTGGGGTTGGTCCTGCTTTGCGGTCTCCTGAGGTCTCTTCCAACCCTAATACTCTATGATTCTATGATCCATGAGCGGGAATCCGGGAGCTGCTGGCTGGACAATTTCCACAAGAGAACTCTTCAGCTTTGGGACTCAAAGGGATGTTAGAGGGACAAACCCAAGAGTCTCACTGACTTTTATGGGTGTTGGATCAGGCTAAAGTAGCGCTAGTGTGGTGACCTTTAGGGCAGGCGGACAGCTGGTGGTCTGTGGTAGTGCTGGTGCTTGGTTTCCGTTCCTGGTTGGATATTTTTTGGTTTGGGAAGGAGATCCCCATATATTGACTCAAAAGCATAGCCAGTTGTTTGACTACCCTTGTGGCTCATGGTTAAGAATGTCCAAGAGACCAGCTAACCATGCTTAGCCAAATTTATGGCCTAAAGACAAAACAGTACATGTGGAGTGATTCTTACCCCCTTTAAAACTGATTTTCAAACCATTTCACCTGCCTAGCTGGGGTGACTGTAGCTAACCAAATAAGTCCTATTTGTAGCACTAAATGCGCATTGATTGCAAGAGATTTCCCGTGACACGAGAATAAATTACTTAACACTTTTAGCAGCTCTGTATGGACAGCTTTAATGCGTTTGGCAGTTTGGTGCAATGCGTTCTCCTTATTGTGGGGCTGGGGGTTTTTTTTGCACAAAGTTGTGATAAATTCAAAGCAGCATCCAGCTCCTCCTTCCAGGAAGCCATTCTGATCTTGCAGCATGTTCACCTTACACAGAAGGTCTGCTTCAAAGGTAGACCCTCAAACACGCTTCTAGTTACACTTTGTTTTTTTTTATACTCTAAAAGCCACCTGTTTGTCACTTAAAGTTTAAGTTTAGCCCACCAGTTTGTGCCAGTTTTGTTCTGGGTACCTTCCTGTACCTTCCCATATCTTGTCTGGAATGCTACATTTCTGGAGTTGATGAGCCATGAAAGTATGCCCTAGTTCTACTTGGTGCAAAGTATTCCTGCATCTTCACTCTGACAAGTTTCCTCTTTTCTCATGCCAGAGCTGACTTCAGCTTTGCAAAGGATCGGGAGTGCCTGACGTGGGTGAACAGGTTTGTGGAAAGTGTGTGATACATTCAGTTAACATCGCTTCCCAACACGTACATACATAGGCGATGTGTACGGAGGGATGTGGGGTCAAGTGCCCCCCCCCGATCTCTGCTTGGCCTGCTGGGTGTGGGGGAAGGAAGGGAGGGAAGCCCAGCCTTCTCATGGTGTCCCTGCCAATGCCCCAGCCAGGGTCTCTCTCAGGCAGCTGCTGTGTTGCACAGAGTCAGTGACCCAGAGATCCAGATTCAGCCTCTCCCAGTCCGGGCCTGGCTGCCAGGAAAAGCAGCTGACGGGGTGGGGAGGGGCCGCAGGAGAAGGACAGACGCCCCCCCATCCCCCGCATAGGTAACTTTGGTGGAGAGAGCCCGGCAGCCCTTGGCTGGGCACAGGGCGGGGCATGGAGATCGCTGGGCAGAGGAGACACATGGGGGGTCACATGCCCTCGCCTGTAGATTGTATGCCCCCAGTATCAGGAGGCACAAATCATCTATGCATAATGTCTGTTAATCCCATGCACATAGTGATAATTAATGTGCTGTATGCTACCCTGAACACACTGGTATTGGCTAGCACCATGATGCTTTTAATGTACAAAGAAAGCAATGAGGGGCCCGGGGCCAAATTCTGTGCTGAACTCCCAGCGGATACAGCACAGAAGCTTAGCCCGGGGCTGGGAAAATGGCTTTAAACCATCTTTGTGCCTCCCAGGTTGTGGCCAGCTCTGAGAGACGAGGCCCCTGGCATATGTTAGAGCAGCCCCGTGAGCTGCTGCAACTTCCAGTAGCTGCCCCAGAGCTGTCATTGGGCTGTTCTCAGCGCAGAGCCTTCCTCCCACTCCTGTCCCTCCTCTGGCGAGGGCTGTCTGGGGCAGGGAGGTGTGGGGCTGCACTGGAGGTCCTGAGTAGCATAAAGGGGCCTTCGCTGAGGGCAGAACCTGCCCCTTGGGTTGCTGCTTTGTTGCATTATATGTGCAAATAAATACCCTGAATGGGGTTGCTTGTGATGGTGGGGGGCAGGGCTCAACAGCCCTGGGGTTCACTTTATGTCTTATGTTCTTAAAAGCTTATGCTTCAGAATTTCAGCCAGACACCTGCACCAGTGTATTCTAGGAGGTTTCTTTTATACCTCCTTCCTCCGAATCAGGGATGGCCATAGCTGGAGATGGGACACTGGGTGGGGTGGGCCAGGGCTCTGAGGTGGTCCCGAGCATTCTCTCTCTCAGGTGCTTTGCTGGCTGCTTCTTGTTCACATGCTTGGGGTCTAGCTGATCCCCTTATGCGGGGCTGGCAAGAAAGTTCCCTCCAAGTCAGACCAGCAGTGACCTTGGGGTTTTTTCCACCTTCCTCTGCAGTGTGTGGGTCACGTACCAGGATTATCTGGGTATATCTCACTTAACCATTCCCCTATCATGCGAGGGACTCGGGCACTGGTGCACTTCAGTCCCTCCTATTCTCAGCCTGTGGCACAGGACAGTCCACTCTCCTGTGGGCTGTGATACTTTGGTGTTGGTTCAGTGTGTGGCTGCTGGGTGGCGTCGGTGGCCTGTGAAAGCCAGAAGGTCAGATCACGTGCACCACTAGCTACACCGACCCCTTCTATTTCAGACACCATGAGGCAGCGTTCAGTACGTTTTCTGTGCTGCTGAAGTCCATGTTCCCTTCCTGAGGCGCTCTGGCCTTGCTGAGAGATGACATGGCCATCGCCTTGTTGAAACTCCCTCTCTTCTCACTCTAAAACTGCCTCTCTGAAGTCATTTCATGGTCAGACATTTCTACTTGAGGATCGATCTACAACTGAAATGAATTCTCACTTACAAGCTGTTGGCATGAAGAAAGAGAGAGAGCTCACGATGTTCCTGGGGAGCCAACGTTGTTTTGTTTAAAGGGAAGTTGAAAAATCTTCTGTGAGAAAAAAAGAGGTGGAAATCAGTTGCCACCTGCCGTCTCTTGTGTTTGTGTCCAGAGCTTTCGGGAGGATGGAAGACAAAAGCTTTACTACTGCTGATTCTTCAAGCGACAGGTATGAGCAAGTAGGAGGCTTTTGTCTTTGCTGGGGTCAGCCACCAGTGGGCGACATGATCACACGCACTAAGCCAATGTGCTGAGATTGCCTCTTCCAGCCATGAGAGCAATCTGAGGCAGACCTTCAGTGAAGACACAGGGGCGGTGCAGAGGAATTTATATTTGACCCCTTTTGGAGGGGCACATTCTGTGCCTCCCCCGAGGAGCTTGCTCTCCCCCCCCCAGCCCCAGGAGGAGCTCGCTGCCCCTCACCACCAGACGCTTGGTCTTCCCTCTCCCACCCCCACCTAGGCCCTGGAAAGAGCTCGCTCTTTCCTTCCTCTGCAGCCCCGGGGCCGGAGAAGTTCTGTGCCCACAACAATTACTGGGGGGCATGCCCCTGCTTGTCCGCTCTTGCGCACGCCCCCTGAGGGGGGTTAGCAAACCACAGCCTCGTGTTGCTGAAACTTTGCTCCACTCCTTCAGTTCTGCAAAGGACGTGGGTCATCACAGCTGCCGAGTCGGGGGAAAGGTCACAGCTTCCCTCTAGTTTTGGTGGGGACGCTTGCAGGGAACGGCAAGGCTCCGCATTGCTCTCAGCAGCAACCCCAGCCAGTCGTAATCCTCCGGCCCCCTCCTGCCACATGCACTGAACGCTCAACTTCAGGGTTTGGCAACTTTTCAAAGCTGATGCTGGGGACAATGTTTGCCAATTGTACAGACGCAGGGTCAGCCTGGGCCAGGCCCTCAGGAGGCTGGGGACCTCATCACAGCACACCGGCAGCGACTGGTTAAGGCAGAAGAACAGCGAACGGGCACTGGGTCTTCTGTACAGCAGAGGTTGCATGATTTTGTCCAATAAAGTCCACTGGCCTCACTCAGACCACAGCAGAGTGTTTGGAGAGGGAGCAGAAATATAACCACAGCCGACCTTGGGCTGCGTCACTGACCCCTGTGTGTGTGAGGCTGCTGGCCATGGACATGTGCCTTAGATCCTTGCTGGAGGGCGAGGGCTTCAGACACCGCCGGGTGGCGGCTGCGCCCAGGTGGCAGCTTCCTACCCGTTCCCTGGGGAAAAAAAAAATTAAAAATAGGTTGTGCTAGATCAGAGTGGTGCTGTGAGACTCGCAGTGCGGCATTTCCCTGGCTGACCGCAAAGGCGAGGGGGTGCTCCGGACGCCGTCGCGGGGACCGATGGTCAGATGACGGACTGCATGTCTGGCACAGCGAATTGGGGGGACCAGCAGCAGCACCACCAACCACGTGCTCACCCTTAGTCGACAGCTCACCACGCTGGCCACGTGTGGTTTGTAGAACAGCGCCGTGAGGCCGGCAGACGAGGTGCCCCGACTGAACGCTGACAATCGCCTTCTTGAAACTCCCTCCCGCTGGGCTCAGCCTGGCTGCCCTGTGGGTTGGTATTGTTCAAATCGGTATTAGGATTAGAGGGAAGTGTTTAGACTTCATGGAATGCATGTGAGCTGCTGCTTACATTAATCTCACTTACATTGTGCGTTTCCACTGTAAGCTTCTGTCAATGGTGTAAATCACCAGCCAGGAAAGAGACATCGACTAATGTGAAATGCTGGCCTCCAACGGAAGATGTTATGTCCTGCCCGACAAGGAAGACCCATCGGATGGACTAGAGTGGAACTTCACAAGGAGAAAAGACTTTGGTGTTTACTCTCCCTCACCCTGAAGATGAGTCTTCTAAGTGAATCCCTCCCATCAGCTGAGTTTGTAGCTCAAAGCAGAAGGGGGGGAAGGATATAAAAACCCTTAACAAGGAGGAACTATATCTTTATGGGTGACAAGGATTACGAGGCATAAGCAAAAGATCCCCAGTGCTTAGCCTGGGTTAGCCCTAAAGCACATATAGAGCTTGCTTATAATTGACACTTATCTTACTTTTTGAAATATAAGATTGGAACTTATTTATATATGTTTTCCTGCTTTAACCTTGTAAATAACTCTCCTGTTTCCTTTTCCTCTATAATAAATGTTTAGACAGTTATTATAAGATTACTTACAAGTGTTGTCTCTGGTGTGGAATCTAGAGTGCAACTGACCTGGGGTAAGTGACTGGTCCTGGGGCACTGGAAGTAACCCGCATGTTGCTGTGATACTTAGTGGAAGGGACCATCTGTCCCGAAGGGAAGCTCACTGGGGTGGCAAGAGAGATCAGAGTACCCAAGGGGACTGTCTGTGACTCCATATCAAGGCTGTTCCAGTGTCTGAGGAGTTTACACTTGATAATTGGTTGGTGAAATTTAAGTATAGACAATTTGGCAATTTGGTAGGGGTGGGGGGGGCCCTGGCTCTTAACAGTCTGCCCTGCGGTTGTGACTCATGCTCATGAGCCCCTGCAGGACAGCTTGACAAGCACCAGTCCGGGAACGTTTTGGCCCCAGCGTGTGCTGCCACGGAGAAGCAGCGAAAGCCGTTCGCTCTCTTTGCTGGCAGTGGCCGCTGGATTGAACACCACAAAGGCAGGGCGCCGTGGTGGCTTCCCGTGTGTCCCTGGCCTTGCTTGCCACCTGGGCCTGGTTGCGGAGGAATTTCTGGAGAGGGGAGGCTCAGGTGGCAGGCTCCGTTCTCAACAGCCAGGAAGCTCCATGGCCAGTTCTGCCAGTCCTGTTCAGCGCCCCACAAGCTCAAGAGCTGCAGGTCGCGTTCCCTCGGCCAGACCAGCAGAGGTGACCGGGTGAAGTTCCTCCTTTGACACGCTGGTATGTGAGTGCAAGCAGAAAGCAGCAGTGCAGGCATTTTGCCACCATAGGTCCTCTGAGCACAGACGGACACCAGCCTCCGCTTGCCTCCCTCCCGCCCGCCGCTCCTGGAGAAGCTAATCAATATCTGACGGCGCTTCGATGAGGCCACAGAGCTGGCCAGCAGAGACGATGGAGCAATCGGCCAAGTAATTCCCTTCTGCACCCGCTGGGGAGAGAGCTGATACATGTGCAGACCCTCTTCCACCAGCTGAATGAAGGCCCTGAGAAATCCCTGCTGGGAGTCATGCTGTCTGCTCTTCTGGGAAATGTCCGTCTCCCAAGCCATCAGGCAGAACAAGTTGTTGATGGCAACACAGCTACCCCCTCCCCTCCCCAGTTCAAAAGCACCATGGCTTCCTTCTTTGGAGGTAACAGGGAGGCCGGTGTACTCCCCTTGGAAAACAGCTTGGGCGCCACAGTGCATTGCCGGTGGCCCTCCAAGACATGGACATAGCATCCCTGCCACCCAGAGGCAGTAGCAGGGAAGTACCACCAAGGGAGAGAGCAACAGGTCCTGTTGGGATAGCCTGGAGGTGTCTCTTTAGATGCTATAGCTGCTGACAGGAGCACACATCTCTTAGCAGGGTATGTGGAGAGGCTTTCATGCCCCTGAATGAAGATGCTGGCTTCCCCAGGAGCGCACTCTGACAGAGGACACCACTAGCAACCTGGTGGAAGACCCTGAGAACAGGGCTGGAGAGGAGGAAAAGGAGACCGTTGAGGGGATTGTCATGCATTAGGTCCTCTTGGGGGCTGGGAGGTGTTGTGTGAGCCAACACACTCCCCTGCCCTCTGACTTTGGCTTTTTGTTTTTTAAATAATGTGAAACCAGCACTTGGGTGTGCGCCCACCAGCTCAGGTTTCTGTGCTGTTCGGTGTAGGCCTGCCAGAGAAAAAACTCGACTCAGAGATTTTTTTCAGACTCTCTCACATCTGGTCTGGCTCTGGTTTCAGTGTAGAAGCCGCAGCAGAGGTGGGTGGAGAGTAGGCATGGATTGGTTAGGTGTGTTGGGATGACTTTGGCTCCTCTGTCGAGTAACGGTAGCCCGCAACTCAACAGCAGAAGCGACAAATTTCCTATTTGTTGTTTTAGAGAACAGCTCCCTAAACATGGCACAAAAGCTGATTTGCCATGAGGAATTTGACACAAGAAATGTCTCTTAAAATTGTCTTTAGTGTTTAAGTAATAACAGAGAAACAGAATTAACATAACTATTAACTATTAACGATCAACAACATTTAACAACTAACTTTTGTTTTAAATAAGCAAATGTTAAGGAGAGGAACCATCCCCCCTGGAACTATTAAGCCTCCCCTCTTCCTCCTCCAAAGAAGGGCTAGATTCATCTCCCCACATATCTGGGGCAGAGGACAGACTGGCTTAGAAGACTACCTCCTGGCTGAGCAGCTCATAAGTAGGCCTCCCCTTAAAAATTCAGGGTCACCTCTTGTTCCTGTGGGTATTTCTCCAGAGTGTGCTTGTGGGTCCCCACTGTCCGCTCCTGTTCTAGCAGCGCTCTGGCCTAAGCCTGCAGTTCCTCCCTCTCCTGCTCCATGGTGAACACCAGCTCTTTACCCTCCTCCCTCGCAGCTTTCAGGAGTAGTTGTGCCTGGCCTCACACTGCGAGGATGAGACCCAGGTGAGTTCTTAAAGCCTGCACCTGGGGACCTGGGGGAGCAGGGGCTGGGGAGCCAACCCGATGTTGCGGCGGGCAGCGGTGGCTGCCAGCTCTGGGGATCGGGTGCCTCGGGTGCCCCTGCACCTGTGGGTGCCTCTTGTGGAGGATACTGATCTCTGATTCTCTCCCTGTGACCACAAGGGAGCGCTTCTCTTGGCAGCAGTAGAAGGGTTTTCCCCTTTTCCTGCCTGTCTCAGTGACTGGTGATCATCTCTCTCAAGGCACTTGCTCAGCCCTGTAGGCAGCTGTTCCTGATAGAATACCATGCTCCAAGCGCTACGTGGTTCCTCCCTCCATCAACAGCCATGGAGATGGAGGTGGGTTTGCCAGGAGATGCTTCTGGAGGCCTGTTGTCCCACAGGGTTTGTTTCCTGTGGGCTGACAAGGCAGGTTATCCCAGGAGACATTTCCCAGTGATGACACAACAGACAGGTTGCATGGCATCTGGCTGGCCTTATTCTAACAGGCCCATTGGAGTCGTAATGGGGCTCAGCGAGCCCTGGCTTTCCTGCAGCCGGGTAAGAGCGAAAGCGAAAAGGGCAAAATGTGTGTTTAGCCCATTCATTAATAACCAGAAATCCACAACACAAGTAGCCCTTAGTGCGTCCCCCATGCAGCGTGTCAGCTATCCCCATGGGCACACCCATTACTGCACATTCCAGCTGGGATGGGGCTTGGGCCCTACACAGGGGTTTTGTCCTTTCCCAGCTCTCTGACTCATCAGACAGAAAGCCACAGAAATGAAATGATTCGTCTCTATTTATGTACACATGGGCCATTTATCCCAGGGCCTGTTTTATGGGCTGGGGGATGTGAATATATTTCCTATATAAAGTCAAGCACTGTGTGTGAAATTCTAAGCTCCTGTTTCACTCCCCCTATATTAGACTCCCTGTCTTCTTACAGGAAGCTCTAATAAAGTCTCCAGGGATGTTTTAAATGATTTTTTTTTAAAAAAAAATCCCCAAATGGAAACACTAATGTTGCTAAGACACCCCACTGTGCGATAACACCGAGCCAGGGAATATTTGTAGGGCAGTAAAATAAACTCATTAAATCAATATTCTGAATGCACTGTCTATGACACAAGCATGTGGCAAGTATTTGGTATCTCTTGATTGAAGGGAAATGGTTGATTGGATGAGGAGGCCATCACTGACAAAGATCAGATCTCGTTAGCCAAATGGGTTGATTAGCTAGAAACAGGCCCTCTCTGCAAAGTGTGTCACTGGATTTAAACTACGCCGAAGTTCAGGAGCTTGGCTTCGAGATCCCCCCCACAAATCACCCGTTGCGATCAAAACCAATAGAGCTGTTCAGTCCGTCAGAGCCATGCTTCTCAGGGGCTAGAGCCTTTTAACACAGCTAATACTGACTACGAGTCTAGAGCATTTGCAGAACGTTGTAAAGTTACATGGCAATTCACAAACGTATCAGCCTGATCCTCAACTGATGTAAACTGGAGTAGCTCTACGGATTTCAGCTTACATTAGCTGAGGATCTGGCCCCTGGATTGCAACATATCTCCTGACCCAAGGAGCTTGCAGTAGAAGACAAGGTTGTGAATTTCAACTGCACAGCTAAGGTTAAGTCTTAGGCCCTAGTGGGGGCTTGCGGAAAGGTACATACACCAGCAAAGTGGAAGGTTGCATAGAGCAGGGCTACCAAAGGAGCTGATGGTTCCTTGCTAACCGCTAGGCTAGGGAACACTCTGGTGTGGGGTTCCCTCAATTGCTCCTATTGGAATTGTTCCACTTTCATTAAATAATTTAAATATTAATTAGAAAAGAGTTAGAAGGCCTCTACTGTCTAGTGGTTAAGGCTTTCGCTGAGCAGTGGCAGATTCTTTCTCCTCATCGGGTACATAACAGGACTCAAACCAAGGATCTTGCACATCCTGGCTAGTGTATTAATCCATAGGCTAAAGGGCATGAAAGGGCTGCCTATCAGTGTTCCCACAAATATTTCCCACCCATGTGTGGAATGAATTTTGTTATGTGCACCAATATGGTGGTGATATGTGATGGGCTGGGCTGGATTGGGGCTGGGGTGCCCGTCCCTTGGCTGCGGCAGATCCAGGCCGGGGCTGGGTTCAGGTCGGGGGAGGGGCGCCTGTCCCCCAGCTGCAGCAGGTCCGCTGGGGCTGGGTTCCCTGAGTGCCTATGCGACACTTAACAGGCTGTTGCGTGGTCGTGCAGCTTACAGGGAACTTAGCTCCCTGGCTGTTTTATGTGGAGTTAGGCACCTACTGGATGGGGCCTTACATGTAATTTAGGCAACTAAATGCCTATTTTCCCCGATTCCTGAATCACAAGCAGAGACAGCTGCTGAACACTGGGATGGGGCTTAGCACACACCCGTCTGGTTAGCATCTCCCACTGGCTAGCTTGGGCAGATCTCCGGCCAGTGTGCTGGCTTTGTGAATCACATTCAGAGGTGCCCATCTCTCCCTGTTCATTGCACAGCAGCCTAGGCACCTAGCTCAGGCTCTGTGGATCGCAAGGCTGTTCCTGAGATTTTTCTAGGTGCCTAAAAGTTAGGTGGTGTTATTCTGGGCAACAGAGACAGAACTCCTTAAGTCTCTTACATGATGGGTTTGAAGGGTTAAGGAAGAATGAATAACTGAAAACCATCCTGCACCTGATCATTACAGACCAAAGGGAGCAGAGAAGCTCGTAAATGTATGTAATAAATTAAAACCTCTTTTTTATGTATAGGACACCCAAAAAACCCAGCCCTAACAGAAACACCGTATCATGTCTGATCCACTAATACATCTTTATTCTTTCAACAATTTCTGCAAATCAGATAGCTCTGCTATTCTCAAAAAGACTGCTATAACTTTTCAGAGAAATCCTTCAAACTGCATCATTTATTCTCTTATGTACTGACCCCCACCCCCGTGCAAAAAAACCCCTAGCTACAGTTGTTTTTATTCTGCTAAAAGGGCATACATGCAGTGGTTTGGTCTTTGCGTACTTTCAGAAGAGCATGTTGGAGGCATAGGAAGGACAAACCACAATTAACCTCTCTAAGGGATTAAAGGGGATTTGAAAAAATAAATAAATTCCAATTTATTTGGTCTTTTGGCCTCAGCAGTATTCTAAGTTTCACACTTGCCACTAATTTTCTTTTGGGTTTTAAAGATCGTGTGTTAGTTTGACTGAAAAGGAGCCTCTGGAAACTGCTTGCATGGTGTAGTGCAAATGCAAAGGAGCCATGAATGCTGATGAGAAAGGGTTTGATTGATGCCAATGTGTGAGGAAGAAGAGTTCACCTTCAGCATCTGGAAAACCTGGTAAGTCAGATGCTCGATTCAGAGCATATGACCTAGGTGAGCAAAATTATGTGACCCTTCTGCCAGGTGGATCCAGCAGCAATGAGGGCCGGGTTCAATATCTAGGGGTTCCTTTTGAACAATACAACACAAAACCAGCTCGAGCCCCCACCCAGTGACCTGGGACAATTACACACCACCCTCTGGGTGCCTCTAAGAGGCTATACTTCCCCTCTTGCAAGAACAGAGTCTGAATGTAGCAAAACCTTTTAATAAAAGGAGGGAAGTGACTCAGCATTAATTTGGGAAAACACCACAACTAGGGTTCATTAACATAAACCATGAGTAAAAGACCCACCCCCAAGTAGGTTGGGCAGTGTCCTTTTCCCCTCAGGGTCTTAAGTCCAGAAACCCAAAAGTCCTTTTAATGTGCCCGTCCCTTCTCTGCATCTCACTCACAGTTGCTGTCCTTGGCCAGTGCAGCCCCAGAGTTCAGAGGTTCATCTGTAGAGTTCACCTCCCGCCCTGTGTGGAAGAGGGTGGTAAGGAGGCACCTTACTCACTCTGCTGTTCGGGCACTCACTCGTCTCCCCAATGGCCAATTGCCACACCTCTCTGCAGGGCTTTGCTCTGACCCTCTCCGCCAGGCTGGTCACTCACCAAGATGTCTTCAGGGTCCCTCATTTAACACAGCTCTTAATGATTTCAGCTGTTAGCAGAGGAGTCTCACTGTTAGTATACATGGGGAAGTAGAGACACTGTCTCAAAGTAGGTCTAATACTTAGATCTAAGTATCAGTGATTTCAGCTCTGCAGTATGTAACAAGACTCTCAATTGAGTCTAAATTAGCTCCTTTATTATACCATGGAGAGAGGAAAGGATCAAATATCACCTACAACCCCTGAACACATGTACATGCACATATAAACACCCCCACCAGCTTTTCACTTATTGGGTGTTGGAACCCATGTCGCCTGCCTAGAGAGTGCTGTTCAGTTGAGGGTGAGTCCCTCCATCAGGGTGTGCCCCGTACAATTCTGCTGCCCTTTATTCACACATCAAGGATAACACCCCTTTATTACTCCTGCCCCAATAACAAGGAGACTGGGCATCCAACACCAGCCACAAGTGATCATTTGGGCAAGCAATCCCATCATGTTGAGCACCTAGACAGGGTGTGTGTGTTCATGCAAACAAGATCGGCTCCTGAAGTCTTTTCCCACAGCTCACCACTAGATATCAGGGGAGAGCTTATCCATGCTCTGCTTACACTTACACGCAGCAGAGGAATGTGTTACCAGGCACACATGCACTCTACGGTCCTGGCAATCCCATGGGTTCAAAAATCATGAGTCAGACTCTCCAAAATTATGTGACTGGTTTAAAAATCATGAGATTTTTAAAGACAATAAAGCTGGGGTTCTTTTTATTTGACTCTGAGGTTTCTGAGACTTCAGAGGGCACTCACTTTATGTTTTCAGGCATTTCCCCACAACCATGAGGGCTAGAAACTTTATTTTTTTAAGCGAAAGGTGAGACTCTCCGGTTCCAGAGCTGGGGCTTTAAGAAAAACAGGAGATACCTTGAGATTCATAATAAAATCATGAGACGGCAACTGTGTTTGCTAAAATATACATAATCTGTGCAGTCACTGCCTTTGTGTGTGCAATGGCACATGCCCAAACTTTCAGTCAATTCCAATCCCCACAAATAAACTCTCTCTTATTTCCCAATGTTCACAGAGCTCAAGGTTATAAACTTGCTCCAGTTGAATTAAACAGGAGCAAAAGGCTGCATGGACACTCTTATTTGGGTGTACTTTATGTCGATTAGGACCAGCTTTAAGCTAAACTGAAATGAAAGTCCGTACAACTTTTTGCACCTGTTAAAATCACACCGGAAGTTAAACCAGTGCCATTCTGGATCCTGACAAGTTCTAAAACCTTGTTCATGCTGGGAAAGTTTTCTCCAGAAATGCAAAATGTAGTAGGACTATACTACAAGGATGATGGTCCAGTAGCTAAGGTCTTAGTTTAGGCCTTCAAAGATGTGGGTTCAAGTCCCCGCTCTGCTATAGGTTTCTTGTGCCCTTGGGTAAGTCACTTAATCTCTATACCTCAGTTCCCCATCTGTAATACAGGGAAATAGCACTGCCCTGCCACGCAGGGGGTTGTGAGAATAAAAATACATTAAACCCTGTGCAGCCCTCAAATGCCACAGCAATGGGCCCAACAACGGGCAAACAAGGTGCTGCTGGCAACTGGTTTAGTTGAGCCTCGTGAAAGGAGATTGAAACAGGTGTTAAGGATGGTTCTGGTGGCTGGAGACTTGTCTAGATAGTAACTCCAACCCTGCCTGGGGGGAAACTTTCACACTGTAGAGAAGACCATGTTGAGCCTCTCCCCGCAAGATGCCTACAAATAAATCACCTTCCCCCAACGTCAGTTTCCCTTTGCAGACACTCATGTAATGGCTGGCTCAACTACTTCCCCCTCGCCCAGTACCTGTCAGGGGCTGGTTCTGGTTCCCAGTACTGCCAATGCTCAGCATTCAAAAATCATGAATCAGCCCCCCCGCAAACCCATAAGGCGGACCTAACATCCACAAGATGATTGGGGGAGGGGAAAAATAAATTATGTATGTTTTGTGTGTGTGTCTCCTGAGTCTTGCACGCCCCTGCCCATCCCCCAAGGTGTGTGAGACACAAAAATGAAAGCCGGGGCTCCGCAACTCCCTTCCCCCACATTGCCCCAAAGCCCTGCATGCTCAGACCCCTCACTCCCTCAGCCCCCAATCTGGCCCCTCCCACTTCCTCCAGCAGGTCCCTCCATATTCCCCCAACAACAGACTTCCTTAGCAGGGTCCCAAAGCTCTCCATTCCCTCCTTGGCAGTGACTGAGCACCCCTAGATCCTCCAGCAGCCTCGTGCTGCCCCCCCACTCCCACAGCGCTTCCCCGCTGCACCCAGCCACCCGAACACCTGGCTCTGCAGCCCCTCCCACTTCCCCCCCACATGCCTGGCAACTGCAGTCCCCTCCCCTGCAATCCCAAAGGCTCCAATGAGAGCTGCAGAGCTGGCGCTTGGGGCAGGGGCAGCACACAGAGCCCCCATGGCTGCCTCTCCACCTAAGAGCTGGAGGGACATACCAGCTGCTTCCTGCCAGCCCCACCAACCTGACTTTTAATGGCCCACTCAGAGGTGCTGACTGGAGCCACCAGAGTCCCTTTTCGACCGAGTATTCCGGTCAAAAAATGGACACCTGGCAACCCTACCTGCGGCCAGACCAGACCAGGGGCTGGGATGGGAGGCACAGGTGCTGGGAGGAAGGGCTGCCGCATCCCCTGGCTTGTCATTGTTTCCATCATCTACAGGGTTTACATTTTGGTTAAATGGCTCTGAGCACCCCCACTATATAAATTGTTCCAGCAGATTCCCCCTGCAGGACTGGGTGGGAGAGGGCTATCCAGCTGCTCCCTGCTCTGTCTGGGTCAGGGGGAAGCAGCTGGGGGAGCAGAGGTTGGCACCAGCATGGGCAGGGCAGGGAAATTAGAAATGGTTCTGGCGAGGAGCTGGAGTCATCACAGAGCAGGCTAGAAAGTGGCGCTCAGATTTGCAAACGCTTGTCTAAACCTGGGTCATCTCTCCCCTTGATCCCTGCAACCCCCATCTCTTTGGGCCCCCCTGATTCTCATGTTGCACCTTTGGTGTTCAGGGCTGGCTCCTGGCCAGGGGAAGACCTCTGCTTCTTTCAGTGTCAAAATTCTAACAGACCCGCATTGTCTGGCAGCCTGAGTCCCTGCATAACACAACAAGTGGTTGCCACTGGCTCTTGCCAGAGCTTCCTAAAGGTACAGTTCCCCACATCATCCTTCCCCCACCAAACAAAACAATGACAATTAACCATATACAGACTTTCAAATGTTCAGAACAAAACTACTAACCAAATGCTGTTCAATTCATCTCCCAGGTGCCCTGCATTGTGGTTCCTGCTTGTCTGAGAACTTCTCGGGCAAGACGACAGAACCCCTTGTCTCCCTCCCTTCTGGGATTTGGAAAAGGGGTCACTTGGTCCTCCATCATACACATCCGTCTGGAGTGACAACCTCTGTCTCCTGACACGTCTGCAAGTCCCCAGTGACTCAGACTTCAGTTTCTAACAGGGCAGGCCTTCTTGCTATCAGTTTTCTGTTGAATAAAACATCAGAAGGTGAGTTTCTTTGCTGATTTCCACAGTCACAGAGTTTGCTGTTTGCCCTTTCATTCACGAGTACATTTGCAGTTCCAGAAACGTTTCACGAGCTTTAGCATGAGAGCTCATCCACCCAGATCTAGACTGCAGAACTCAGATCTCCAAGGGAAAAGAACAACTCTCACCGGTGTCAGAACCAATCACGAAATATTGAACTTCCCCTTCTCCTGAATAGCTCTTCAACCATAGACACTGACAGCCTCACCCATTTGAACACACTCCAATTGGACGGCCTGTTCTAGTTTTCTCCTCCTACAGGAAGAGGAAAAAATATAATTTATTATTGTAATTCTTATTTTTGTTTTTTAATTGTTTGGGAGGTGCTCAGATAATATGGTAACGAGAACCATGTGAGCAACCAGAAAGAGTCAGAAACAAAAATTCATACTAGAATATGTGTTTGACATTATTTCCTGTTCATAGACTCATAGATGTTAAGGCCAGAGGGGACCATTAGTCCTATTGGTCTAGCCTCCAGTATAACACAGTCCAGAGAATTTCACCCAGTTATTCCCCAATAAGTTGTGTGTGACTAAAGCATTTCTCCCAGAAAGGCATCCAGTCTTGATTTGAAGGCTTTGGATTGGAGAATCCACCACTTCCCTTGGCAGTTTGTTCCCACGCAGAATCACCCTCAATGTTAAAAATGTGTGCCTTCTGTTCACTGTTCTCTATAAGTCATTCAGGGGTTGTTATTTGCCTCTCTAAAAAGCATCAGACAATGAATCAGGGAGCAGAAATAATACCATGTGATGCTGCCAAAGTTTGGATCCGGATGCTACATATAGGACCTGATCCAACCATCTTTAGTATGGGCTGAACCAAAACCAAATTGAAATTTCCAATCTAGATCCAAAGTTTGCAGTTTAAGCATAGTTTATTGGTTCCTGCTCTCTCTCTCAATTAGTATTTTATAGAGAGTTTTATATTGTTGGTGTTAGCATACAAGCCTGTTTGTCAGCCTGAGATAGAATTTTTGGTTTGACCTTTTGATACTCTTATATCTTATACTAATATGTGTGAACAAAGAACAAAGACACTGTGTGTGTTGCTTCTCCCTGGTCAGATGCATTTGTTAGTACAATGGGGAGAGATAAGGGATAGAGCAGTTCAGATGTTACAGGGCATGGTGGGAGTGTAATATATCAGCACACTTGAAGACTGCTTCAACCCCTATCTCAAGGCAAGGTCAAGCAACCAGTTGGGAGGGGCAAGGAGGCGTTGGGGGAAAGGTATAAAACACTAAATGGCTAAAGAAATGCCTGGCCCTGACTACAGCACTCCCTCACTCCTCACCCCTCCCATTGGATACAAAAGAGGTGGGATGAAGACCCTAGACTCCCGACCCCCCCTAAATGGAACATGACCATAAATTGTAAGAGGTGGGACAGTGGGTGTGCATTGCGGGTATATTTGAGTCTGCTAAGGAGGAGGAGGTGGGAATGGGGACATAGGCAAGGCTCTGCAGCATCCGATCTGGAAAGGGGGGCATGGGGTAAATGCTCTGCAGCGTCAGAGCTGGGAAGGGGAATACAGGCAAGGCTCTGCAGCATCAAAGCTGGGAAGGGGGACATGGGGTAAAGGATCTGTGGTGTCAGAGGTGGAAGTGGAACCCTGGGAAACAGACTCTGCCGGCGTGTAGAGCTATGGATATGCTTGTTTGGAACGAACCCCAATAGACATCGCATTGCCTGAGCTTCAGACTTCTGGTCTTCTGCTTTCTGTCTGCGTGACAAGAACCAGGGGAGAGGGTGAAGGGAAAGCCCCTAACAGTTGGTATCATGTCTTGTTTCTTTAAACTAATTCAAAGAATTCCTATGGCCTATGTCAGTGGCTCTCAACCTTTCCAGACTACTGTACCCCTTTCAGAAGTCTGATTTATCTTGCATACTTCAAGTTTCTCCTCACTTAAAAACTACTTGCTTACAAAATCAGACATAATAGTTCAAAAGTGTCCCAGCACACTAGTACTGAAACATTGCTGACTTTCTCATTTTTACCATATAATTATAAAATAAGCAATTGGAATGTAAACTCTGTACTTACCTTTCAGTGTATAGCATATATAGATCAGCATAAATAAGTCATTGTGTGTATGACTTTTTAGTTTGTATTGACTTTGCTAGTGCTTTTTATGTAGCCTGTTGTAAAACTAGGCAAACATCTAGATGAATTGATGTACTCCCTGGAAGACCTCTGCATACCTGCAAGGGTACACGTACCCCTGGTTGAGAATTCCTGGCCTATGTTATACAGGAGGTCAGACTAGATGATCAGAATTGTCCCTATCTGAATTTATAATCTATTAATCTATATCTTTATTACTGATGCTAGATACCATGATGAATGCTTTACAAATGGCATGGACAGACAGATAGATGCCAAATTCACCAGCCTGGAAACAGATATCCTCTCCTTATCCATAGAGCAGATTTCATAAGAAGAATTCTGTCTTACCCTGAAATTTGAGGATGAGTATAGAGAGGCAATGCATCTCCTGAACCATTGGGACTTTACAAATTGCACCTGGACCTGTCTTGTCTTGAGAGAGGTAGGCAGGTTTTTCAAACACGCCCTTCGATTCTGAGCAAGCAGGAGGAGCAAAGAGGGAAGAAAGGGACAAAGAGGAAAGAGAACACAAAGGATCCAATCCTGCTCCTTTTGCAGTCAATGAAACGGGGGGGGGAGTTTGGATTAAGCCCCAAGAGTTGTTAGAGGGAGTCTGGAGGCCTGATTGAAGCCCACTGAAGTCAGTGGAAAGACTCCTATTGACTTTTAAGGATCAGGCCCATGTTCTAGTGACTAGAGCATAAGGAGATGTGCATACGATTCTGGGCTCTGCCACAGATTTCCTCTGTGTCCTTGGGCATGCCCCATGATCTCTCTGTGCATCACTTTCCCAAGCAGTAAAAATGAGGGTAATTCTTGCCCATGTCTGTGAAGTGCTTTGTGTGAGAGTGAAGGAAATGAGATCAGAGCTTAGGCTGGAGTAAAAGCTGTGCAGAGCTTTGAAAACAAGAAGAGGGCTTTTAAATGTGAAGTGCTAGGGAAGGGGCGATTCCAAGGGAGGGAAAAGGGGTGGGGCGGTGATACAGATGTGCAGGAAAGAATATTGAGCAGCCCCTTTGTGGCTATACCGAAGAGAGGAGAAGATGGAGGTGTGGAGGAGGGCAGAGAGAAGGAGGTTGAAGTAACTGAGATTGGTGCAGTCAGGTGCATGGATGAATGTAAAAGTTGAATAAGAACCTCAGATTTGGGCCCACACTGAATATACCTTGCACACAGTTAGCAGAAGTAATATCTGATGGCTGATTTAAGTATTAAAGCTCCAAACAGCTGGGTTTGAACTTTATGCCAATTGAAAGTTCATGGGCTAGATCCTAAATGGTTTATCATAGAATATCAGGGCTGGAAGGGACTTCAGGAGTTCATCTAGTCTAACCCCCTGCTCAAAGCAGGACCAATCCCCAACTAAATTATCCCAGCTAGGGAGGAAATGACTCACCCCAAGGTCACAGCCAGGAGGAGAACCCAGGTATTCTGAATCCTAGCCCAGAGCCCTAACCAATGGACCAAGGTTTGACTCAGCGTCACTGCATTGAAGTCTATTGGTCCAGAACCTGGGCTGGTGCAAATTACCATTGTTTCATTGACATCAACAGAGCTATGCTGATTTACGTGAGCTGAGGATCTGGCTACACATCTGAAAAGACTTTCTATCAGCTGGCGAAGTAGAGGGAATGTACTTCTGCAAAGCCACCTTAAATCAACCTTTGTGTTATGTTTGTGGGGGTGGACAGCCGGTTAACAGGGAACTGTTTTTTCTACTTTTACCAGTGGAATGAGGTACCTACATTCTAATGCTATTTTATCAGCTGATTCCTAGGTCTCCCTCTCTGGAGACCTGGTACTTCCGAATTATGATGTTTATCTGTCCAACTTCAGGAAATTCCAGCAAAGTCGCAGACCAATAAAGTCTTTATTAGGAAAGCAGCAAATCCACATGTAATTAAAGCCTGATGCTCCAATCCTCTTGTCCATGTCTGTAACTGGAGTCAATAGAAGTTCTGTGTTTAGAACAGCTGCAGAACGGCTATTTGTTTAAAATCAATCAATCAATCAATCAATCAGAGGAACAGGTGTTTGAGTTTCTCAAGAGTACTTGTGGGAAGAGAATTATAATGGTCAAATATTTGCTGAATGGAAATTTGAAATCGTGCCCTTGATTAAAACATTTGCAGGCTGGGCTGTTCCAGTTATTTACATCAGTTGTCCAATCAGAGAGCAGAAACAATACCACATGATTTACGTAACTAGCCAGTATCACCTCGCAGCAAATTGTTTACAAATGATCTGCAGATGAAGGCTTATTCCCGGCAGAAAGTGGCAAATCATTTTCAATAACAAGTAGTTTGGAGAATTTTGCTTAGCTTTAGCTGCAAATTGGAGAAGAAAACCAAAGACAGATGATTCCTCATGCTGAATGTGATTGCAAGATGAACTCTAGTGCTACAGGGTCAGGTGGCCCTTTATAGGACCTCACTTGGGTCATAGAATCATAGAACCATGGGGTGAGAAGGGACCACAAGGGTCATCTAGTCTAACCCCTGCCAAGACTCAGGATTGGTTGTGTCTAAATCACCCGAGATGGATGTCTATCCAGACTTCTTTTGAAAACCTTCAGTGAAGGAGCTTCCATGACCTCCTTAGGTGTCTATTCCATTGTCCTACTGTTCTTACAGTTATGAAGTTTTTCCTGAGATTTAATCTAAATCTGCTCTGCTGTAGTTTGAACCTATTGCCTCTTGTCCTGTCTGGTGGATTAATCACCTCCCCAGATGCAGGCAAAGGTGTCATGTGCTGGGAGCCCTCTGACTTTTTTGTCTTTGCTACAGGGTTAGCCCAGTGATGGGCACCTGGATCTGTGCACCCACCTTAGCCTTGCCCGGTGTGAGAAGCTCTACTGCAAAGCTCTATAGTGTGTCCTCACTAGTGCTGTGTCATCACTAGTGCTGTATTCCAGTTTTCTCTGTGTGTGTCTCTAGGACTTCAGGGATCCTATAGTGTCACAAACATGCCGGGGAGGGTAAATTACATCTGCATCCAACCAGCATCTCAGTATTTCACTTAAGGAGTTTGAACAAAAGCTAACAACCAGCTGGCTGCTTGTATGAAAAACATTTTTAGACTTATGTTACCAGTAGAATATTAGTTTGCTAAACGGGTGGAGATGCAATTTGTCACTAAGACAGGGTGGGTCTCAGAGCTGATTCTGCAAACATTGAGTTCCACTGATATCCATTGATCCAGCCCAGCCCTGTGTTCACAGTCTGGGGAAGATGCAGACTTGAGCTTTGACAAAGACAAGGGTCTGAGAGTGTCTGAGAGAAGGAAAGAGGGCACACAAGTGTAATCCATTATGGAGGCGACATTCTGCCAGAGGGAGTGTATCACGCAGAATAGATCCCTGCTTTTTGGACAGTAAGAAATACCATTAAATGGGACTTATGAACAAGTAGAGGCTCAAGATTACTTTTCATGGTTTCTTTTACCTGTAACCTTCTGTTTCCAAATCCTGTCACTGTCTTTCAGTTAAATCTTTAATTCCAGCTTAGTTAAATAAACTTCAGTTTGGTTTTACTATGGACATGTCAAGTATCTTTTGCTAAGGAGAGCATTGAATGGAAGTGAAGCCACAGAGCCAGTGGATCGCTGTATGATGCGGGTGCCCAGAAGATAAAGGACTGGGCACTGGAGCATAACAAAGTGGGGTGTGTAAATTGTTAGCCTGCAGAGAGAAAGAGTGGGGCTTGTGGAGCCGAGAGTGGAATGCACGTGCTGCCAGCAGAGTTAGGAGGATTTTCCCTGGTGGGCATGGATGAGACTCTCTCATGCTCTAAGCAGGTGATAGTGATTTGCCCCGAACACCTGAAGTGTCACACTCTTACCATGGTATTTTTCATAGTAGTGAGCTGAGCCATTGTATGATTCTCTCCGAGTGAATTGTGGGACAACTTGTCTGGGAAGGCAATGGAGGACTATCAGCACTCAAAGTCAGTTAGCCCATGTCCACACAGCAAAGTGGATGTGTTACAGAACCCAGGCTGTAACCCACAACCCTGGTGGCGCCTGCTACCCTGGTTTGAAAGCATCATTGGAACTGAGCGAATAATGGATCTTTTTGGGTTGGCGGCTGAACTGAAAAACCCGGACCAAAAATTGTTTCCATTCAAACCAAAACAGAGGGGTTTTTACTTGCCAAAAAAAAGAAGAAAAAGAAAAAACTATTGCTGTGGGTGGAACGAAACATTCAATTTGATCCGAATCTAATTTTTTTCATGTCAGTTTGTTTTTTTTTTAAATTAGCTAAATTCAAAACGAAACTCTGTTTGGAAACAAAGTTGAAACTTTTTGTTTCAAAATTGTCAAAACCAAACACTTCAACATTTCCAAGAAAACCAAACAACACAATTTTTTCCCGACTGGAACTATTTGCCGAATTTGTGAATAGTTTGTTCCCCCCCCCACATATACAATGGCATTTTAAGCACATTTACTATTTGCCAAAAAAAAAAAAAAGCCCAGCTCCAAGCACCACTAAACTTGGGCAAGAGGATTTTTTGTCTGTATAGTAGTGCGGTTGGGGGTTAGCCCGGGCTAACTCGGCAGTAAAGTCATACCCTAGGAACCAAACTTGTGAGGAGATGTAAGGGCAGCCCATGTTAAATAAGGGAAGACATCAAGGGACAGCAGGCCTGGGAGTGAGCGCTCCATTAAAGAGCTGGGAGAAGAGCCAGGGAAGGACACTGAGGAGGCCTGGCTGAGTGCACCGGAAGAGGCCCTGAGAAAGAGAGACAGGGAAGTTTGTGTGATAGGGGTTAGATAGATTGTTCCCATGGCTAGGAACCCATAGGAGTGAGTGAAGCTGAGTAGCTCTCCAGCGCTCCTAGGTAGAAGGCGTGGGAGAGACTAGTGTAGGGAGCAGGAGCCAGCTATGGATGGCTAGACGGGAAGGGGAGCAGAGCCTCTGTAGGGACTGGCTCAGATCCCTGCATCACGGGTGGTGAGCCAGCTAGGAAGCTTGGGTGGAAAATCTCATGGTGTTGTGAACTTTATTTTAATAAACCAGACTCCCAAATGGGGAGGGTTATTGAAAAAACACCCACTGTGGGAGTTTGGTTAACTGAGCAGGATGGGGAAACTGTGGCAGAGGATGGGCTTGAGGCCAGATTGCTTAAGGCCCAGCTCTTACTAATGAGCAAAGAAATTTGGGGTTTAGGAAGGAATTTTCCCCTAGGGCACTTTGGCAGGAGCATTGGGGGACTAGTCTGCTTCGGAAGCGTTGGATTTAGAGAAGATGGGTGTGTTGCGCTTAATCTCTTGCTATCAGAAGAGGGGTGTTGGAACAATTTGTACAGTCAGGGTGCTGAGAGCCATTGAACCAAACTGTAAACCTTGCATATGATGGAAACCACTACAACCACTGCTGCAGCACCCCCACTACCCCTAGTTCCAGAACCTATGATCACGAGGGTGAGAGACAGGAATCGGTGGACTTCAAAACTTGCTGTCTCCTTCTGTGCTTCAGCTTTGCCATGATGGTGAAAGCAAAACAAAAAGGCCAGATCTTGTAGGCATCTTATACATTCTAAGAAAAGTGCACAAAGAATCAAGATTGTCAGAGACTTGCTTTAAATTCACACCCTTGAGCACAGAAATAGGGCAGATTCTCTTGCAAAAGTCTCCGAGAGTTGCCCTGTACATAAGTGAAGTGCCATGCATTTAAATCCAAGGCCCAAACTTTAGGAGGAGCAGCCTTGCTCCATAATGACAATGTTCTAGTGCAACATTTAGAGAAGGAAAACAGCCATAAATGTCATTGCTGGCTGAGCGCACACAAATTCCTGGCTTCCAAACCCTTCCTCCCACGGCCAGCAACCATTCACAGACCTGACCAAAAGACCTTTACATTACGGTGTAGATCTTGACATTAAAAAAGTCCATTACCTTGAAGCGTAGGCATTCACCTGAAAAGTCACTCTGTGTAAATAATGCTGTGGAGTTCTATATTTTTCTCACTATAGTTTTCAGATCATATCCATTTGGTTTACAAGATGAAAGATGTTCTATTTCCCTCATTTCCAGTGGTTCACACTTAACATGGGATCTAAAGCTCATGCTAGACCCTTTCGTGACTCCTCTGTCCAAAAAGTCTGCAATCAGAATATAGCCAACAATTTTGCTGATGATGCATGAAGTAGAGTAGAATCCAGCTTGTTTTTCCACTAACTGCTTTGGCTCTGTAGGACTAACAGGAGTCAAATATTGGCTCTGCCTGCTAAGCAAGCAGCTAAGACTCAAAGACATATTGAAACAGATGTTTCGGATATGGAGCTTGCAGTTTTACATAAGAACATAAGAACGGCCATACAGAGTCAGACCTAAGGTGCATCTAGCCCAGTATTCTGTCTTCCAACAGTGGTCAATGCCAGGTGCTTCAGAGGGAATGAAGAGAACCGGTAATCATCAAGTGCCCCATCCCCTGTTATCTAGTTCCAGCAACTGGCAGTCAGAAGCTTAGCCATCTATCCTCCAGGAACTTATGCATCCGATGAAGTGAGCTGTAGCTCACGAAAGCTTATGCTCTAATAAATTTGTTAGTCTCTAAGGTGCCACAAGTACTCCTTTTCTTCCTGGAACTTATGTCATTCTTTTCTTAACCCAGTTATTCTTTTGGCCTTTGCAACATCCCCGGCAATGAGTTCCATAGGTTAACTGTGTGTTGTGTGAAGAATTACTTTCTTATGATTATATGAAACCTGATGCCTATTAATTTCACTGGGCGACCCCTGGATCTCATGTTATGAGATGGGGTAAATAACACTTCCTTATGCACTTTCTCCATGACATTTATGATTTTATTGACCTCTGTCATATCCTCCCTTAGTCGTCCCTTTTCCAAGTTGAACAGTTCCAGTCTTTAATTTTTTCTCATATGGAAGCTGTTCTGTACCCCTAAGCATTTTTGTTGCCTTTCTCTGTACCTTTTCCATATCTTTTTGAGATGGGGCAACCAGAACTGTAAACAGTATTCAAGGTGTGGGTGTATCATGGATTTATAGAGCAGCATTATGATATTTACTGGTTTATTACATATCCCTTTCCTAATGATTCCCAACATTCTGTTCGCTTTATTGACTTCTGTGCCACTGCATATTGAGTGGGTGTTTTCAGAAAACTATCCATTCTGTTCTTATGTTATGTTCTTAAGTACTCTAAGTATTGTAACTTAGCTGGCAGCGACAAGGGCCGGGTTCAATATCTAGGGGTTTCATTCCAATAACACAATGCAAAACCGGCTTAAGCCCCTACCTAGTGACCTGGGACAAATATATACCACCCCCCCCCAGGTGCCTCTAAGAGGCAATACTTCCCCCTCGCAAGCACAGAGTCTGAGTGTATCAAAAGCCTTTTAATAACAGAGAGAAACAATGTGGCATTATGTTGGGGAAACACCACCAACAGGATTCATAACACAACCCATGAGCAAAAAACCCCATCCCTTTGGTGTCCTTTCCCTTTGGTTCTTGAGTCCAGCAACCCAAAGTCACCCAAAGTCCAACAACCCAAAAGTCTCTGTCCCTGGTCAGTGCAGCACCAGAGCTCGAAAGTTTATCTGCAAAGTTTTACTTCCCAACCTGGGTGGAGATGGGGGGGGTTTAAGGGGCACCTTACGTGGTCCAGAGCTGATTGCCCCACTCTCCATGGGGCTTCGCTCCACCAGCCATCCCACAAATGACTCCTCTCTGCCAACTGTACCCCATGAGCTGCTCCAGCCATCCCACAAACTGCTCCACTCCACCAGCCACTCTACTCTACCAGCCATCCCACAAGCCACTTTGCTCTGCCAGCTGTCCCACAAACTGCTCCACAATATATCTTCAGGCTCCTCCACTACTTAACACAACACTCAGAGATTTCAGCTCTTAGTAAGTTTAGCTCTTTTGAGATTTTAGCCTGTAGTAGGAGAGCCTCAGAGCTGGTGCACCATTGACCCAAAGTAAATTCAGCTCAGCAGCCTGTAACTAGACCCCTAATAGAATCAAAATTAGCTCTAATATGCCACAGTGGAAAGAGGAAGAAGTGCAATTAGCATGTAAGGCTCCCACCAAGAGCCCCATACTACCAAGTACATACATACACTCACTGAGTTTTGGAACCCATGTCCCTTGCCTAGGGAGTGCTACTTAGTTGATGGTGAGTCCCTCCATCATAACAAAAGGCCGAGTACAGTTCCACTGTCCTTGATTCACATAATCAGGATACTTACAATTTATTCTTTCTGCCCCAATAACAGAGAAACTGGGGATCCCACAGCAGCCAAAGTGACTATTTGGGCAGCTATGGGCTCATGCTAGGCGGGGTAGGTGTGCCTATGCAAGTGACATCAGCCCCTGAAGTTCTTTTCCACAACTCACCACCAGATGTCAGGGTGAAGCTCATCCTGACTCTGCTTACGGTATATTCAAGTCCCTGCTTGAAAACTAAAGTAAAGGGGTAAATATTATGTTACATGATCACTTTTCTATCTATAATCACACTTTAACTCTCAAAGCAATGCACAGAGGTGTGACGAATGCCGTTATAAAGAGTCAGAGGGCTAAAACCTGCTTTGGAAGTCTCTGGGCAAGCAATGGTATATTGTCAGAAAGATGTGAGGGCTTCATCTCTTTAAAATGTTGCTCTCAGCTAAAACACAACCTTTTATTTTTAACAACTAACAGGACTGAAGATTTAGGTTAAGTTTGGATTTTGATAAGGCTCTGGTCCCATTCAGGGTATGTCTATACTACCCTCCGGATCGGCAGGCAGCAATCAATCCAGAGGGGGTCGATTTATCACATCTAGTCTAGACGCGATAAATCGACCCCCGAGCACTCTCCCGTCGACTCCGTCGCTGCGAGAGGTGCAGGCAGAATCGATGGGGGAGCAGCAGCAGTCGACTCACTGCAGTGAAGACACCACGGTGAGTAGGTCGAAGTACAGGACCTCCTCACTTAAAGTCATCCTGGTTAATGTTGTTTCATTGTTACGTTGCTGATCAGTTAGGGAACATGCTCGTTTAAAGCTGCACAAGGCTCCCTTATAACGTCCTTTGGCAGCCGCCTGCTTTGTCCACGGCTTGCAGGAAGAGCAGCCCGTTGCAGTTAGCGGGTGGGGGCTTGGAACCAGGGTGGACCAGCAGCCCCCCGGCAGCTCCCCTCTATCAGCTCCCCGCTCCCCTAAGTGCCCTGTGCAGCAGCTGCTCAGCAGGCTACCAATTGCTGGCAGTTCAGCTGTCCCTCCCCCCACTGCCATGTGCTGCTCCTACCCTCTGCCTTGGAGCTGCTCCCTGAGACTCCTGCTTGCTGTGTGTGGGGGGAGGGGAAGAATAGGGGGGCTAATGTCCAAGTGTCCCCCTCCCCCCTGCTCCTGCACCCCGCTAACCCCATCTTCCATAGAGCCGGGGGGACACACGGAGGGACGGAGGGAGCTGCTGCAGCTGCGGTCAGGTCTCAGCTTGCTGATCTAATGAACAAGGTAGTGTACTTCTGACCCCATGCTTCATACTTAAAGGGGAAATGCACATCTCTATCTCTCAAACTCACACAGGGTGTGTGTCTCTGTCTCTGTCTGCCCTCCCTCCTTTCCCACTGCCTTGTAGAGTGTGGGAGTTAACCCTTGAGGGCTCAGCCAATTGCTAGTTCAACATTTAGCGGAAAGGCATTCCCTGGGAAATATCCCAGCCTCTGACTCCTCCACCTCAACCAAGCTTCGCAATCATCATCACTGTATACCAGTATTAAATTGTTTGTTTAAAACTTATACTGTGTGTGTATATATATTGTGATACAGCATGGCCAGAGGGTAGCAGGAGAGTGTTAGAAGGAAGCCTTACTTCCTGTAGAGGGAAAAAAGTTTCCTATAGATTAATTAAAGCACCTGAAGCCAATTAAAGCACCTGAAGCCAATTAAAGCACCTGAAGCCAGCCACCTGATAAAACCCCCCAGCTTCAATCAGACAGGGGAAGGAGTTGAAGCAGAGTGGATTGGTGTTGGAGCAGAGAGCAGTTTGGAGGGAAGCAGAGGAGAGTTTGGAGAAGTGCTGTGGTGGGCTAAGAAGACCAAGACCCTAGGTAAAGGGACACCTAATTTGTGCAGAGGGAGGGCAGGAAGCCCCACAAGCTGAAGGGCAGGAGAGGGAAGTAGCCCAGGGGAAGGAACCGCTAGCTCAAGCGGTTTACCGCTATCCCTAGGGCTACTGGGCTGAGACCCAGAGTAGAGGGCGGGCCTGTGTCCCTCCTTCTTCACTCTCCTCCTCTAGGACACTAGAGGGGCAGTTAATACCCCAGTTCAGGGGTGAGAAACGGTGCCCTGAACCCTCCCCAAGAAGAGAAAGCACGAGACCCATCAAAGTAGTGCCGGCAATTTGCCACAATATATATATAATATAGTCTTTTGTCTGGTGAAAAAATTTTCCCTGGAACCTAACCCCCTCATTTACATTAAGTCTTATGGGAAAATTGGATTCGCTTAACATTGTTTAGTTTAAAATCACATTTTTAGGAACATAACTACAATGTTAAGCGAGGAGTTCCTGTACGTCAACTTCAGCTATGTTATTTACGTAGCTGAAGTTGTGTAACTTAGATCGATCTCCCCCTCTAGTGTAGACCAGGCCTCAGTGAGTGCAGGCTCGAAGGCCAGATTCTTAAAGGACAGGATTGAGGATCTGGGTGTATATCCTTTGTCTTTACTAGAAAGAAAGGTGCTAACTAGCATGTGGTAAAGAATGGCATATCTCTACACTACAAACTTTTGCTGCCACAAGTTACTTTAGCATAGAGCCACCGCATACTTGGCTCCATGAGTCAGCATTGTGCATACTCACCAGGAGTGTTTGTTTCAATGCACAGTGTGGTGCACCATGCTTAGGTATCCCAGCATGCAATTTGCCTTTTCCACTGCACTGTGTTTTGGGAAGTTTAGTCAATGTAAGGTGGGGCACAAACAAGTCACGCTGGGTTGACTGGGACTGCAGGGTTAAGTTTCCATCCCATCATGCAACTTTCTCCACCCCATAATGCCATCTCAATCCCATAATTTTCACTCCTATTTTGAAAATCCCACAAACCCATGCAGGACTTGTTGTGGCCACCATCTCTGACAGAAGCATGGAGCCTGCACACCTCTGCACAATTGTCATGAGCATTGCACACACAGGAGGCATGTTCATCTGGCATTTGCAAAGCTGGAAGAAGAACCAGGGGGAACAGGATGATTTCCTGGAGAGCACATTGCTGTGGGACATAGCAAGAACCAATTCTAGGTTATTGGTGACATTCACAGATCAGGTGCAAATGGTGGAGTGCCACTTCTGGGCACTGACTGGTGGGATCATATCATGATGCAGGCTTGGGATGACAAGCAGTGGCTGCAGAACTTTCAGATGCCACATTCCTGGATCTGCATGCCAACCTTGCCCCAGCCCTCCAGTGCAGGGAAACCAAAGTGAAAGCTGTACTGACAGTGGAGGAGCGAGTGGCAATTGCACTTTGGAAACTTGCAATGCCAAATTGCTACTGGTCAATGGGAAATCATTTTGGAGTTGGAAAATTCACAGTGGGGGCCATTGTCATGAAAGTGTTCAGGGCCATTAATTGTCTCCTGCTATGCAAAACTGTGACTCTCAGCAATGTGCAGGACATCAAAGATAGATTTCCAGCAACAGGGTTCCCAAACTGTGATGGAATGATAGACAGCAACATATCCCTATTTGGGCATGAGACCATGTTGCCACAGAATACATCTACAGAAAGGACTATTTTTCTATGGTTATGCAAGCATTGGTGGATCTCCGGGGGTCCTTCACTGACATCAGTGTTTGCTGGTCAGGGAAGGTGTATGATGCTCACATCTTTAAGAACACAGGAATGTTCAGAAAGCTATAAGCAGGGACTTTCTTTCCTGGCCAGTGGATTATCATTGGCAATGTTGAAATGCCAATTGTGATCCTGGGGGACTTATCTTACATTTTGCTCCCCTGGCTCATGAAGCCATACATCGATCACCTCGACAGCACCAAAAAAAGAGGTCAATACATCTTAGGATGCAGAATGACAGCTGAATGTGCCTTTGGTGGACTGAAGGAGTGCTGGTGTTGTTTAGTCACAAGATTGGATCTCAGTGAGAAAAATATCTCAATGGGTATAGCTGCCTGTTGTATCCTACATAATATCTGTAAAGCAAAGGGGGAAAGTTGCCATCATGGTGGAGGCTGAGTTTAAACAGCCAGACACAAGGGCAATCAGAAGAGCTTGACACAGAACTATATTGTATAGGGAGCTATGAAAGAGCCCTTTAACTGTGAGTCACAGTAATGTGTTGTGGTGTACTGTGCTCTACCTGTCCCTGCGGCTTGGGGGCCTGTTAGAAATTGTGTGATGCTTGGTGCACATCTATGAATATAATATGGTCAATGCACTTATTAATTTTGTGATACTTGCTATACATTTATGATCATTACACTCTGTCACTGATTCTATGAGTTGTATCACAGTGTACAATAACAAGTAAGTGGGTACTTTCACTACCACCAGGCATTCTGCAACATATGTTTGGAAAATAACTCATCTTTATTTGTTCCCAACAATCCAGTTTTATTGAGTAACAAAAACACTTAAAAATTCTGTACAAGTTAAAAGCAAATACATTAAGACCTTAACAAATTTATGGAACAGAACTTAAAGAAGAGGAAGGAACATTCGCGTCCATTTTAGCTACACAAACACAAACATCAATGGCCATTAGCTAAGATTGCTAAACCTCTGACTGCCAAGTGCTGGGACTGGATGACAGGGGATGGATCATTCAATAATTGCCCTGTTCAGTTAATTCCCCCTGAAGCATCTGGCACTAGTCACCATTCAAAGACAGGATATTGGGCTAGATAGACCAGTGGTCTGACCCAGTATGGCCGTTCTTATGTTAACAGTGGCTCTCACAGGTCAGTGCATGTGAAGCTGTGGTTGTCCGTAATGTCTCCCAGGGTGGAGTGGTAGGAGTAGGGATGCAGCCGCTGATGCCATGTGGAACGTTGAGGGGGCTGTAGGGAGGTGCTGTAATGGAGTTCTCCATGGACTTGAAATGGAGGCGAGCCCACGATTATTTAACCTGTAGGTCCAAAAAGCCTGCAGCATCTGTCTTTGCTGCCAGAGAAGCCCCATTCTGTCCTGGTGCGTCTCCCTCTCCTTTTCCTGCACTTTCTCCTGTTGCTCTTTTCTTCTCCAACATTCATCCTCCAGGCCCTCTGTTCACAGTCTGATGCAGCACTGGCTTGCAGGATCTTGCTGAACACGGCATCCCGAGTCCTCGTCTCTCTCTTCCTTATGTGGCTCAGGTGTTCCATGCACAGCTACAGATAAAACACACAGAGGTACCATTTTTGGCATAATCACAATGGAAAGTGAAAGTTAGGATTCAGAACTTCCCTCCCTTGCTTCCCTAAAGCTTTAAACAAGACCTTTAAACAAGATGCTTCTGCCTCACAGTACATGTGAATGGCGCCACTCACAACACCAGCGATGGTGAGTATGGCCCGCCAAGGGTGAGGAATTGTGGAGGGAATTGCTTGGTTGCCTGTAACTATATGGGAGTCTAGTGCAACGGCACTGAATACTGGCACCATTTTTCATAGGCAGAGGTGATTTTAGCTGATATCCCACTCCTGAGGATAACAAAGGCACAGAGAGCACAGCTGCTGCTGGCATCCCGAAACCACTCAGGCCCGTTCACTGCTAGCCTATGTACTGCGATGGTACCTGCTGAAATTATCATTAACTGGGATGGGAAGTTCCTCTACCACAGAAGAAGAAATAAGGCAGCCCTCCTCAGAAACCTTCGGGAGAACATTGCTTAGTTTAGTATCTCTAGGAGAATTTCATCGAGATCTCTCAGGAGGATCCAAGGGATATCCTCGTGTACATAAACATACTGCTCCCCATGGCCCCCCTCCCTTCCTAACTGTATAGGAAAATGAAAAGCCCATAACACTACTCTTGTTGTTGTACCACTAACTCTTCTAGTATGAGTAAATTAGTGAAAAATCGACAGCTGTTTCCTGTTAATTTGGGGGCGTCATCAGTACATCATTGTAATGGGAAATACATTTACACACTTACCCGAGCTTCCTTCCCCAGCATCAGGCTTGCCTGTACTTGACTGCTGGGACTGACTGGACTGCGGTGAAGTCTCAAACTCTGGCTAATGGCACAGTTGGATCCCCCAGTTGGATGCCCCTCATCCTCCTTCTCTTCCTTCTCCACCTCCTCATCCTTGCTGTTCATGCCAGGGGCATGTGACTCGGCTCCTCGGAGGTATCCATGGTGCTGTTCAGGGTGGTGATGGGATCGCCACCAAGTATGGCATGCACCTGTTTGAAAAAGAGTCAGGTCTGAGGCTCAGCACATGATTGACTGTTGGCCTCCCTGGCCTTCTGATATGCTTGCCGCTGTTTCTTCGCTTTCACGTGGCACTGCTGCCGGTCCCTGTCATACCCCTTCTCCTTCATCTCCCATGTAACCTGTTTGTAGATGGCCACATCTCTATGGCTGGTCTGTAGCTGTGTTTGCATAGCCTCTTCTTCCCATAGGTCCAGGAGATTCAATATCTCCTATCTTCTCCAAGCTGGAGCATGTCTGGACACTATAGCCGGCATGGTCAGTTGGGCAAATGCACATAACAGCGGAGAGCTGCTAGGTGTGCTCATCAAGATGGACAATCAGGAAAATGCATTTGAAAAGTTCACAGGGACTAGAAGAGGTGAGGGGGCTTTCCATTTCCATGATCCCAGGGCAGTGGGGTTCACAACTGTGACCGGAGAGATCAATGTCAGTCATTGTGGGATAGCTGCTGAAGAACTGTTAGGGTCAACATATGTAATGCAATGTCTAAATTCACACTGTGTTGACCTGTGCACATCTACCATGGCTCAACACTGTTCGGGGAGGTGGTGTTTCTGTGTTGGCGGAGTTCTACTGGAGTTCATACTGCTTCAGTCAGCCTTAGTTCCTATGTTTGTATATCCAGGGGGTCAGCAAAAGTTGAAGCTGCAAGTATATTATCCCTTATTCCACCCATAAATCTATCAACAACCCACTGTTACCTGGGGTTTTCAGAACCCCACAACAGTGGTAACTTAACTATTTCACTCCAAGTGGTGTCAGGAATAAATCAATAGGAACACAGCAAATCTGTCTGATCAAGGATTAGATGCAAGTCAGCATGCTCTTGTTTAACACTGCAGTTTATTAGATTTAAGCACACACAAACATAAGCAATAGGTTTAGAACATCCCAGATATTTACCTAACCTCTGGAATGGAATTGAATAAGTAACAGCAGGTTCGAAGTTGTCAGTTGCTCACACATCAGGAGAAAAGGTGTCAGGAAAAACATCTCTCAAGATGGCTCTAGAGGAATGCTCCAAAGTACACTCTATTATTTAAACTTTTTATAGCTAACTTCTACAGAACACATAGGTCATAATTGTTGGGATGGTGCCAAATTAGTGTGGCCATGCTGAATGAATAGAGTGAGCATAACTTGATATGACTTAAACTTGGCTGAAGAACTGCAAAGGATCCTGGGAGCAGGGCCCCTTTAAGCAGAAGCAGATTTGATAAAGGACTGGCAAAGCCTGCACGTGTGATCGATATTGAACCTATTGGTTGGCAAATATGGGCCCATGCAAAAGTAAATATCACATGCATAAAGTTCCAGCATGGAGCAGAGGCTGACCTGGTTACAGTGACCCTACAGCAAGGATGCCACGCAGAGAGCCAGAGTGAATGATTGATGAGTGAGTAAACATGGAGTGTTCTTTGTTCTGTACCCCCCAGCCCCTTCCAAAATACTAATCAGACAAAATTAATAACCGCATGCCCACTAGGTATGTTTTTGAGACATGTGACTCCTTTGAGGAAAAAGAGTATAAGAATCAAGCAAAGTTAATTAATGTCAGAGAAAGGAGAGAGGAGATTCCTTAATTAACGCTCGAAGAAGCAATGCTGCTAGACAGAGTAGCCAAAACTCTGCTCCATGGGCTTGGGTAGGACTGCGCCCAGAGGGGTTTGCAGGCAGACAAGACCTTGCCTTGAGGGAATCTGAGACAGACCAGAGGGCTGAGGAGACCAGACCTGGAGAGAAGAAGTTTTTCATAGAATTGGTAACCACCGTCTCTGTTTGCCAAGCGGGAACTGTGTGAGGCTAGCACAGGGCCTGTTTGTGTATGTTTGTGAAAGAGAGGCTCCCTAAGAGGAATGTATAGATCTTAATGTATAGTTTTTAATGTCTAACACAGGAGTTATGTGCTTAATGTAGCCCTTTACTGCTTGTGTAATTCCTTTGCAAATAAACTGCTGTGTATGCAAAATAATTACTGTCGACCTTTTTCACTGGTATGACAGTAATTACACAAGCAGTAAAGGGCTACATTAAGCACATAACTCCTGTGTTAGACATTCAAAACTATACATTAAGATCTATACATTCCTCTTAGGGAGCCATTAAAGCTCCATTCAGGGGTAGTAGCCCCCTGGTGCCAACACTAATGACCCCTACTGGATCATCACTTTTCCTAACTTTCAATAAACTTCTAATATCAGAGGAGCCCAGACTCAAGGTCTTCCACTGATTTATCTTCTTTTCAGTCTCAGTTGTTGACTTGTCTTTCTCCTTCTCCTATTCTGATTAGCAGAAATTGCCATTAGATTTTGACCTTGCTTCTGAAAGCTTGTTTCCAAATTAACCCTTAACTATGTGGTGTTCTATTTCATTACTTCATGGTGGCTGATTGCACATAATATGGTTGCAATTGGCTTAATCATATTCTGGGGTATACACATCCCTCAAGTCCAGGGCAACACCACCCCATAGAGATTCAGTGGATGGGCAGGGGGTTGGGGTTGGGAGAGCTATACCTGAATCTCCTCCGCATGTGGTAGCACTGAGAACCATCTAGTCCTACATTTGGAGCCTGAAACAAGTTCACAATGTACTTGGCTGATTTATATTGCTGCTTGAGCTTCACTGCTGACTCATGCATGTTACTCCATATGCGATAGCATTCATTTGAGCTCTGCTGGATGTTTAACAGCCTGCCACTTGAGAGAGCAGCAGCCCCAGGACATTACCATAAGGGAAGAGCATAATGGGACATGTGATGGGTTTGCAATGTCCCAAGGGACAAGAATAAATTATTTGTGTTATAATGGCAAAGCTGACCTAGTAAATGACTAAAGCAAAGCCCCCTGCTTCTAATATTTTTAAAAAGAGATTGCAATCCATCTGGTTTTAAATTGATTGAAATGATCCCCACAAAATGGAGAAAGAGGTTTAAAAAAAAATGAATGCAGCAAACATTTTTCTGAATAGCAAGAGCAGAGCTGTGGGTAGTAGTCCAGAGTTGTACAGCTCTGCAGAGAGTTTAATGTACTCAGAATATACATGGCTTTTTTGCTGGATGCACCAACACTAGATTTGACCAGAAGTCATTTCTCAAGCACCATTTCCAAGAATTTCAATTAATAAATAATAATGTATTGCTTATGTTACAGCAGCACATAGTGGCTTTGACCATCATTAGGCCCCCGTTGTGCTAGGTACTGTACAAACACATAGAAAGAGACAATCCTTGCCTTGAAGAACTCAATCAAAATAGACTGAGGATGCTAGAAAGGAAACATTATTATGTTCCTTTTTGAGCAGGGAAACTGAGGCACAGCAAGATCAACAGATTTTCTCAAGGTCATGCAGGGAGTCTATGGTAGATGCAGAAATTGAACCAACTTCTCATGCGGTGCTTTGATCCCCAGAGCATCCTTCCTGTCTGTTGAGATGTCGCCTTGGCCAAAGGGTATTAGCAAAGTTGTGAGTTTGAAAGTGTGATTATTTGAACTCTTAGCCTCCTGTGACAGGTTGGATCACAGAAACCCCCTTGGCGATGCCAACAGATGTGCCAAGACTACTTCTACCACTGCTTTCCCTCTCAGCTTAGAACTCCAGCAACCTGTCTTGCTGAGCCAGACATGCCAGTCTGCTCCAACACAGACCCAGGGTCTGAACCATGTGCCCCAAAGCTGCAGACTTAGCTGATAGCAACTTAAGAAATGTTCCTATCTTTAACACTCAGATGCCCAACTCCCAATGGGATCCAAACCCCAAATAAATCTGTTTTACCCTGTATAAAGCTTATGCAGGGTAAACTCATAAATTGTTCACCCTCTATAACACTGATGGAGAGATATGCACAGCTGATTGTGCCCCCCCAGGTATTAATACATACTCTGGGTTAATTAATAAGTAAAAAAAGTAATTATTAAATACAGAAAAGTAGGATTTAAGTGGTTCCAAGTAGTAAAAGACAGAACAAAGTGAATTACCAAGCAAAATAAAATAGAACACGCAAGTCTAAGTCTAATACAGCAAGTAACTCTGAATACAGATAAAAACCTCACCCTTAGAGGAATTCCAGTAAGCTTCCTTTTACAGACTAGACTCCTTCTAGTCTGGGTCCAGCAATCACTCACACCCCCTGTAGTTACTGTCTTTTGTTCCAGTTTCTTTCAGGTATCCTTGGGGGTGTAGAGGCTATCTCTTGAGCCAGCTGAAGATGAAATGGAGGGGTCACCCAGGGGTTTAAATAGACTTTTTCTTTTGGGTGGATACCCCCCCTCCCCCTGTGTAGAAGTCAAGCTACAAGATGGAGTTTTGGAGTCACATGGGCAAGTCACATGTCCATGCATAACTCAGAACTTACAGGTAGCAGCCATGGGTCACATGCTACCTTGAACGTCCTCAAGTAGACTTCTTATGTGGATTGGAGCCTTCCAAGGTCCATTGTTCCTTAAGTGCTTCTTGATTGTGCACTTAATTGGCACATTCTTTTCTCAAGAAGCTGACCAAATGCTTTACAAAGGCTATTTAAAAATCAACCCAGTACACAGCCAATATTCATAACTTCGAATACAAAAATGACACATGCATACAAAGTGGATTAATAGATTCAGCAGATCATAACCTTTACAGAGATATGTTACATGGCATATGTAGCATAAAACATATTCCGGTTATGTCATATATACATTCATAAGCATATTTCCATAAAGCATCATGGGGAGCACCGTCACACCTCTCTCACCACAAGAGCGGAAACTCCTTTCACATTAAACTAAGAGAAAAAAATATTTATTGCAGGTAATTGAAAGTCACCTAGAATAAAAAGGCCTGGAAATGCATTTAAATTTCATTCAGTGAACACTCCATTTACTGTTTATTCTCTGTACATTAGCAGGGAGAATTGGCAACACTGTGAAGAAAGGATGTCATTATCCAAGCCTCAGACAAGTGGTATATGTCGAAGTGATGCAGGGGAAAGTGTGTTGCAATTACAGCTCATTATGATTCTATCCTGGCTGCGACATACAAAAGGGACAATGTTGAGGTGCATCCAGTGTGACACCACTTGACAGCTTCTTGGAATCGAGTTATTTCAACACAGAGATCAAAACCAGAGAGATGGCAAAAGAGCCAGGCTTCTTAGAAAAATAAGCTTATGGTCTTTGGTTTGGATTTTTTGTACCAATGTGATAAATCTGTCTCTGTAGGTATTTGTATTGCATTTGTCAACTTGATGTCTGAGACCCCCAACAACTGGAAGAAGAAAAGGCCAACCCAAGGCTAGAGACTGAGATTTTTTTTTAAAGTGACTGGTTAAAAAACCCGATTTCATTTCCACAAAATAAATTTCATTTCAGTCAAAATGTTTTCTGGGCAATTTTGATTTTTTTGATGAGAAAAAAAAATGGAAAAAACCAAAAGTGTTCATTGGTGTTGAATTGAAATTTTTGCTTTGTTTTGGGACTTTCAAAAATGGTAACAGACAGAAAATGTCAATTACAAAGTAAGTGAACAATTTTGTTTCCTTCTGAATTACTTGAATTGAAAAAAAAGTTTCATTAGAGAGGGCTGTGAGGTCCTTGAGAGAGATCTAAATGAGCCAGGTGAATGGGCAACACAATGACACATGACATTCCAAGCTGATAAATGCAGAATAATGCACATTGGAGGAAAACACTTAAAGTATTCAGATACTTTACAGCAGTGGTTCTCAAGCTATTTACCACTGAGGCCGCATGTGAGGCCCACAATGTATTATGTAGTCTGCATCCAATACTACCTGAGGATGTCACATGGGCCGCAGCTCTGTGCTGATTGGGCAGCAAGCAGCCCATGGGCTGCAGGTTGAGAATCACTGCTTTACAGGGTGCTAAATTAACCCTATCAACTCAAGGAAAAGAGCTGGGTATCTTTAAATACAGCTCAATAAAGACCTCTTCACATTTTACATTTCGGGCTTGCTACATCAGTCCTTACATATAGAATCTGTTGAACTCAATCGGAGTCTTTCGTGCACCAGGATTGGGTCATCGTACCCTGTACGATGCCCCAAAATCTTCAGTGGCTTAAAGCTGCAGCTGAAAAGCTTTTAATGATCCTTCCTGTGAACGCAAACTGAGATCTGCCTCCACTGTCAACATTCCTAGTCCTCATTATTCACACTGAGGCTTAATTAGGAAATTACTCTGCTTTTACTGTCTGAGTTTTGGTGCCTGTCTATTCTTATTTGCACAACAGCAGTCTCAGAGTCATGAAGCAGGAAGTCAGCTTTAATTATTTTAATGGCTCTCTTTATGAATTAGCACAGGTCTTTCTTAAATGTGAACATTGGCATTTTATTACTAGTGCCAGATTTTGACTTAATTTAGGCTCAGTGCAGGCCAGGTGACTGAAGTTGGCCTTTCTAGCGCCTTTCATCTGTTTATTTCAAACAACTTTACAGAAGTGGACGAATCTTCTACTTGGTTTAAAAAGGAAATTGAGGTACAGAACTTGAGTGATTTGCACAAGGCTACACAGTGAGTCAGTAGTGGAGCTGGGAGTAAAACCTAGTTCCTCTAACTCTTTGTTATCACTAGCTCATAGCCCTTCTGTTCATAGCAAATAAACCTTAAATTTCAACATCTGAGATGGAAAAGGAAAAGCACCTACCTGGAACTGGTTGCAGACAGATGGTGAAACTAGTGACTGTTGAACTTCTAGAGGTTTGGCTCTGATAAGTAACAACTGAGTGAAGTGTTCAGGATGAAACCCAAAAGCACGTGCCTGCTCTAAGGTTGCATAACAACATTACTTTGGGGAAGTTCTCTATTATACTAGAGTCCAGAGAAGATGGTCACAATGGTCCATCTGGCCTTGGAATCTATGAATCTATGGCAACTGCCCAACCATGCTTATCTGTAGATCCCATTTTCACAGAAAATTAGGTCAATTTACAGTTTAACACCAAAACTTAGCTGAGCTTTGTCCAAATCTGTTAGGCCTGCAGAAGTGACCTGGAAAAAAACTGTTACCTACTTTTCCTTAACTGTTGTCCTTCTAGATGTGTTGCACATGTCCAGTCCACTGTAGGTGTGTGTGCGCCCCGTGCACAGATGTCGGAGATTTTTCCCCTCAGCAGTGTCCGTTGGGGAAGCTTGGGATCCCTTTGTTGCTGCAGGCTACTGTGTACTGATATGAGAGCGGAGTCACCCCAACTCCCCCATCAGTTCTTTCATACTGGACAGACTTTGATAGAGAGGGGAAGGTGGATGGGTCGTAGAATGGTCATGTGCAATGCATCTCAAAGAACAGCAGTTATGGAAAGGTAGGGAACCGTTTTTTCTTCTTCCATTGATTGCACATGTCCTTTCCACTACAGGTGACTCACAATCAAACACCCATGCAGGTGGGTTTGGAGTCTATCTGAACAGTCATCATAATAAACCGTCTGAAACTGGCATTGTCATTGGAACGACAGGAAGTGGCATAATGAAAAGTGAAAGCGTGACGTGATCACAACATTTCTGCTTTACAAATGTCTATGCTTGGCACTTGGGCCAGAAAAGCTGCAGAAACTGCATGTGTTCTTCTAGAATGTACCAACATGCTAGCTGGTGGGATTGTATTAGTCAGTTGGTAGCATAAGTGAATGCACAAAGGGATCCAGGAAGAGATTCTGTGAGCGGAAATTGGTTGGCCCTTAACTCTGTCTGCAGCTACCACAAAGTGTTGTGTAGAGGATATGAAAGATTTAGTCTGCTCCAGGTAGAAAGCTAAAGCCTTTCTGGTATCCAACAAATGAAGCTTTTCCTCATACCTTTGTGTATGAGAATTTGGGGAAAAAATGTGGGCAAATAGAGTGATTGGTTAACATGAAAGTTAGAGACCACTTTTGTAAGGGCAGGTGAGGGCAGAAAGAAAGTTCATCTTTATGGGCAACTGCATAAGGCATTCTGACACTCGAGCTTTCAACATGCCCACCCTTCTTGCTGAGCTAATTTCCCCTAGAAATGCCACCTTCATAGAGAGGAGAAGGAGGGAACAAGTTGCAAGGGGTTCGAAGGGAGGTTCCCATCAGTTTTTCTGGGACTAAGTTCAGATCCAAAGGAGGGATGGGATCTCATACTTGAAGGTACAATCTGGCCAAACCCTTTAGGAATCAGGCGAATAATGGGCTTGGAGAAAGGGATCCATTATTCACCCAGATGTGGAAGGCCGAAATAGCTGCCAGATGCATCCTTATATAACTAATAGTCAGGGTCTGTTTTAGATCTAGAAGATAGTCCAATATGAGGTCCACGACTGCCCACTCTGGAGACACACCTTTCCAATGAGACCAAATGAAAAAGCACTTCCACTTAGACAGGTAAGTGTACTTCATTGAGAGTTTTCTGCTATTCAGAAGCACGTATTGATGTCATTCATGAAGGACTTTTTGAAGGGCATCAGCCATGAAGCATTCATTCTGTTAGATGGAGAGCTTGGAGGCAGGGATGGAGCAGCTGCCTGTGGTCCCAGGAGATTAGTAAAGAACACATCAGAGATCTTCTGAGTAATTGGAATGATTTCAAGTCAGCAGGGCCAGATGCTATTCACCGTGGGGTGCTGAAGGAATTAGCTGAAGAAATCTTGGAGCCACTGGCAATAATATTTGCAAACTCATGGATGACAGGCAAGATCCCGGAAAACTGGAGAAGGGTTAACGTAGTGCCCATCTTTAAAAAGGGAAAAAGGAGGAGCCAAGGAACTATAAATGAGTCAGCCTGACCTCTGTGGAATAGGCAAATATTTTTGCCAGTTTCACAAGAACTGAAACCAATTGACTACAGCCAACATTTTGAAATGCAGGTGTCTAAAGTCCTGATACAAAGGCCCATTGCAATCAGCGGGAGTCTTTCCCTTGACTTCATTGGGCCTGGATCAAGCTACAGATGCATATCTTTGAGGCTCTGAATCCTGTCATCATCTGTTTTCTCTGAAAATAGAGAGAGACATTCGAAAGGGAGGAAAGTGTCCAAAGAGAGGAGTCTTGGATAGTCTTTTGGAACTCTAGGGGTAACCCAGATGACTGCAACCATGAACATCTTGTCATAGTAATGGGTGATGCTAGGATTCAAGCAGCCGAATCTGCACTATCCAAACTGTCTTGAAGGGCAGTCATGGTGACCAACTTCCCCTCCTCAGCCATTGCTGAAAACTCTTGTCTACAGTCCTCTGGTAATTTTATCTTTGAATTTTTAATGGCCTCCCAGAAGGTGAAGTCATATCTACTCAGGACCACCTGTCAGTTTCCAAGCCTGAGTTGCAGGCTTCCTAAAGAATGAAATTTGCCACCAAACAGATCCAGCCTCTTTGAGTCTTTGCCTTTTGGCCTTGAAGCTTGTTGTCCCTGTCTTTTCTGCTCCTTGGTGACTGCCACCACAAGAGAATCCTGGGGGTGGGGGAGAGTAAAAATGTTCATACCCCTCAGAAGGGACAAAATACCTCCATGTGGCTCATTTTGCTATGGGGGGCAGGAAGAAGGGTACCTACCACAGAGTCTTGACTGGGTTCGTGATGGTTGCATGAATGGTAGAGCCACGCTAGCTGGGGTTGGGATGTGCATCAACCTATGAGCGCTTTTGGATATGTCTTCTGCCAGAATGTTGGGAAAAGAGCCCATTCTTTTTAAAAGACCTTAGTATCATAGAATCATAGAATATCAGGGTTGGAAGGAACCTCAGGAGGTCATCTAGTCCAACCCCCTGCTCAAAGCAGGACCTAATCCCCAACTAAATCATCCCAGCCAGGATTGGCTCTGGAGTCCTCCAGTTGTGGTGAGAGACTTGATGGCTCAATAGCTTCATCTGGTGATGAAGTCGAGGACACAACTGAGGGGGTGGCTGGTCCATAATTTGCAGTGGAGAGGCTTCCTGAGTGAGTTTTGGCTGCTTGGTACAGGGTACTGGAGAAGGGTGCTATCGGTGACTGGAACCAGTCTCAGCATCGGGTACTGGTGGGATGGTGCTCTCGGTGCCAGTGTCTTCACTGTGCCGTCCATGACTGCACTTGAGAAGACTTATGGAGAGGATCTGTCTTGAGGTGGAATGTCCCCCAGTAACCAGAATGGCCACTGAGATGGGCCTGGAATGCATCCTTTTCTGGGCCATTGACCTTTAGCAGGAGGCCAATGCTAGGGTTGCTGCATAGCCCATGGTGCCAACCACTCTGACTGGGGTATGGGCCATGTCCTGGACAGGAGAGAGAGGACCGCACCTGTGATTCTGAGGAGGAGGACTCAGAAACTTCTGACCCAGGAGGGGCCAATCCAGATGGGACTGGTGAGAGGTAGCCTGAGCCCAGAGATGTTACTACTGGGGAAATCATGGGTGGTTTTCCTCTCAACAAAACAGGCTCCTGCAGAGGTTTGGGTAATGGTACCACAGGATCTCAGTGTGATGAGGTATAAGCTGCAGGTATCAGCACCAGCTGCAGGCCTTCTGCTGCTGGTGATACCGGTACCGAGAGACTAATCAAGTCTCTTGCGACGCATATGCCTCTGAGGTCGTTGGGATTGGCAGTCTGCACAAAGCCTCCACAAAGGTCTTTCAGGGGACAGCCTCAACAGACGTGGCACAGGCTATAGAGACAGTGATCCCCCCTTTGGCATTCTAGGGTGAACCTCTCTCCCAAACGCTTTGTGGAGTCTCTGCCTCTGTCTTGCTTCAGTATGGACGCAAAAAAGCAAGAATCAGAACCTGAGGAAGGCCCAAATCTTTTCTTCAGTACTGGGGAAGAGGACTGAGGAGCTGTGGATGTCTCTGGTGGGGCACTCCATATCAACGTTCATATACTTGGGGCACTCTCCTCACGCAATGACTCTGATGAAGGTCAAAGTGCTGCTTCCATGAGCAAGTGCTTAAGGCTTGCAGCCCTATCTTTTTTTGAGTGGGGCTTGAAATCTTTACAGATGTTACATTTGTCACTGACAGGGGCTTCCTACACATTTCAGGCAGGTCAGACCATAGAATCATAGAAGCATAGAAGATCAGGGTTGGAAGAGACCTCAGGAGGTCATCTAGTCCAACCCCTTGCTCAAAGCGGGACCAACACCAACTAAATCATCCCAGCCAGGGCTTTGTCAAGCCAGGCCTTAAAAACCCATAAGGATGGAGATGTTGATGCAGGTTGCTGACTGCACAGGTCTGGCAGGATTGAAACCCCAGCGTGTGAGGCATTATTCTGGTACCGGTCCCAGAACCAAAAGAGAAAAATGTCAAAAGAGGCCAAAAAATGCCCTGGAAACTTCACCCTTAAACTTTCTAATATTAATTAAAACTAACAAACTACTAATTTACAACTATATACAAAGAAGAGTGAGGGAAGTACTTGAGCAAATCATGTCAAGCCAACCTAATAGCTTTCTTTGAAGAGTAACAAGCCTTGTGGATACAGGGGAAGTGGTAGCTGAGATATATCTTGACTTTAGTGAGGCTTTTCATACTGTCTCGCATGACCTTCTCATAAACAAACTAGGGTAATACAACCGAGATGGAGCTACTATAAGGTGGGTGCATAATTCATTGGAAAATCATTCCCAGAGAGTAGCACTTATAAAGTCTGCAGATGATACCAAGCTGGGAGGGGTTGTAATTACTTTGGATGACAGGATTAAAATTAAAAATGATCTGGACAAAACTGGAGAAACGGTCTGAAGTAAATAGGTTGAAATTCAATAAGGACTAATGCAAAGTACTAGATTTAGGAAGGAACAATCAGTTGCACACATACAAAATGGGAAATGACTGCCAAGGAAGGAGTACTGAGGAAAGGGATCTGGGGTCATAGTCAAGCTAAAGTGAGTCAACAGTGTAACACTGTTGCAAAAAAAGCAAACATCATTCTGGGATGTATTAGCAGGAGTGTTGTATGCAAAACCTGAGAAGTAATTCTTCTGCTCTATTCTGCCCTGATTAGGTCTCAAGAGGAGCATTGTGTCCAGTTCTGGATGCCACATTTCAGGAAAGATGTGGAGAAATTGGAGAAAGTCCAGAAAGGAGCAACAAAAATGATTAAAGGTCTGGAAATCATGACCTGGAGAAGAGAAGACTGAGAGGGGACATGACAACAGTTTTTAAGTACATAAAAGGCAGTTATGAAGAGGGGGAAGAAAAATTGGTCTCCTTAGCCTCTGAGGATAGGACAAGAAGCAATGGACTTAAATTGCAAGTTGGGCAGTTTAGGTTGGACATAAGGAAAAGCTTCCTCACTGTCAGGGTGGTTATGAACTGGAATAAATTGCCATCATTGGAGATTTTTAAGAGCAGGTTAGAGAAACACCTGTCAGGGATGGTCTAGAAGATAATACTTAATCCTGCCATCAGCGTAGGAGACCGGACTAGATGACCTCTTGAGGTGCCTTCCAGTCCTACAATTCTATGAATTAATCAAGTCTGGAATCACTCCGACAACCATCACCAGTGGTAAGAAGGAACTGAGGGGGGTCTGGAGTGGCTTCGCTCTCTTATACCAGCACATAGATGTAGTATCAGAGGGCACTGGAGCCACCCCAATGGGTAGCACTGAGGGAAAAAATCTCTGACATCTGTGCATGGGGCAAACACATGCCTACCATGGAATTGACTTGCAACCATTCAAAGAAGAATCTTGCTATCTCAAGATCTACTCTTCCAGATCAAGCTAGAAGTACTATTAGAAGAGACTTCCTCAGTATTTTTTGACTTCTTCCATTCATCTTAATGAGAGCTGATTGTCCTCAGGACCTCAGAAAATCAAGACATTTATTTAGGTGCCTAAATATGCATGTGTAGCCTGATCCACAGCCCAATGGAGTCAAGGAAGTCAACGAAGTCAAATCAGGCCTTTAGGCACCTATGTTTCAAAATGTTGGCTGTAGTCAACTGGTTTAGCTTCTTGTAAGCCTGGCGATAATACTTGCCTTCTCCACAGAAATGCAATGAGCTCTAATTAACAAATGTTTGCAAAGTGCTTCAAGATCCTTAGATGAAAAGTGTAGATGTGCAAAGCAATGTTATTAATAAGTCTATTTTATCTCACATCTGATACTGTACTGTAGCTTCCCAGTTCGGTAACAAGGACCGTGGACTTTAATGGGTTTCAAAAAGGCAGCGTGTTTGACAGTAATTTCATTCCTTTGAAGCTAATCAACATGTTGCATTGCAGCCAATAAAAACTGAGAGGCCGCTCCATCATGAAAGCTGCAGTCCAAGAGGGACTTCTTTCAAATGGTAGGTATTTTTCAAACCTTCTCATTAAAATCGCTGACTTTCTATCTGAAGCCACTGCTTATTTCAGCCCCCAGAAAAATCCTTCACTGAAAAGGATCAGTGCAGTAGCCAGATAAGGATAAAAGCGGCCACCCCAGAGGGGAAAGATGGAGGAACAGTTCTGCAGGGGCAGGCCAAGCCTCAGCTGGACTAGAACTCCATTTGTCAGACTAGTGGTGAAGGAGGTGACAGCTAAAGTGACTCTAGGCTCTAATAATTCAGTTCAAAATAAACCACATCTTCTAGACTCTAAGGTCAGGGGCTTCTTTATATGTGTATAAAGTCTGGCATACTGGGGTGCTATCAGCAAGAAATACTAATACAGACACCAGAAGAAGGTTTCTGCAAAATATTCCCTAGCCAAGGCGGAGCAAGGCAGATGGTAAATCCTAGTGTCCCATCTCTGTGGCACTGATGTGTGGCCTGCAGAATACCAGAATTGGCATTGCTCACTGGTGGGCTGGAGGTAACAGAGAGTTACTGGTTTAACTGAAGGTGTGCTTTTAAATGGGTTTAGTTCAACTGGTGCAGACTCTTGCTTGCTCACACTTCAATCATTTTCAACCTGGCCTACTGGCTTTGACTACTATCAAATTAGCTTCTTTTGGACGGAATGCAAGTGCCAGTGCAAGGGGGTGGCCCCAGTCCAACTTAATCCATTTAGAAACCAATGTTTCTAAACCCACCTTGCTAGAGTCTATGTCTTGGAGAGAGGAAAAAAACATGAGAAACTAGGTCCTGATCCTGCAAATGTAACCCACAGGTGAGCATGTGTCACAGCAACTGCCCTGTGCCTAATTCTCAGAGGATATGAATCTGGTACAGCACCAACGAGAGAGGTTTAGCTCAAGATGTAGCAGATTGTGCTTTTTGCTTGGGAGGTCCCTACTTCAATTCTCAGCATGACAGCCATTACGCAAACACTTACGGATGTGCATAAAGTTAAGCACATAAGCAATGTCACTAAAGTCAGGGCTCAACCTTAATTTGTAGGAGGCTGCACAAATTGCTTGCACATAACTTACAAGAGCAGCCTTCCCAGTGAATTCATGTGGAAGGTTTCAATTAAAGAATGGCACTTTGAATCAATCACATTATACATCTTAAGCAGCGCCTGGCTGAGGTTCGTTAGCTTTTGGCAATTATGTAAAGTAGTTCCATTAAAAAAAACCCAGATTATTAAGGTTTGTGAACTATGAGAGTAATCCATGACAGGTGTGATAAAGGAAAATAATATTTGTATATTTGCATTTTGATTAGCATAATGAGGAAACAACAATTTGGATAAAAAATAAACTAGAAAATCTAATGGGGTATATGAATTTAATTGCACGAAAAACTGAATCCTTACCAACGTTGGGGCTCATGAAAGAGAGGGACAAACAGCACTTGCTAAGTCAAATCAGGCATAGTATAGAAAGTCATTGTGCAAGTTTTTGTACGGTTTTAGAGTTAAGGGCATTGGACAGGGCCTCAGGAGATCTGGGTTCAGTTTTCATCTCTGCCACAGAATTCCTGTGTGATCTTGGGCAAATCACTTAATTCCTCTGGCCCTCAGTTCCCCATCTCTAGAAGGGAGATAATAATACTGCCTTGGTCATCTTGTCAGTACACTGTAAACAAGATCAGGACCTCTAATGCTAGCCACTGTACATATCACAAGAAATTGACATTTTCCTGAAGCTCTTGCAAGTTAAATCAACAAAGGCATGATTATAATCCCCCATTTTATATCAGAGGAATTGAGACACAGAGATTAATGGCCAGTTTTTAAAAGGTGTTTAGGTGCCTAAAGATGCAGAGGGGCACTTCTGAAAATGTGCTTGGTGCCTAATTCCCTTTGGCCACATCCACAAAGGGGACTGAGGCTCAGTGTTGCAATGCCTAATGTGTAGGTACCCACAGCCCTGAGTTAGGCATCCAGGCTTCCTATGCAATGCACCTAAGAGTTGGATCCACAAAAGCCAGCAAACTGAGCAGGGAGTTACCTAGGCTAGACAATAGGGTATGATGAGGAGAGGTGTGGGTCCTAAGCCACGCCCCATAAAGGAACTTACCTGCCTCCCTCCCAGAATAGAGACTAAGGCTGCATCTACACTACGAGCTAGTGGTGTGATTCCTCTGTTTGTGTACACATATGTACCCATGGGGTTCTGGCAAGTTTGTACTCTGCACCACTAAGCAGTGTGTCTATGGCCACTATGCATGCTGACGCTGCTTCACTTCTATTACTACTCGTGCTAGCTCGATGAGAGCTAGCGCAACTATGTGAACACAAGTGGAGGAATCAGACCCCTAGTTTGTAGTGTGCGCTCAACCTAAGGCAGTGGTTCTCCACCAAGGGTACGCATACCTTTGGGGGTATACAGAGGGTCTTCCAGGGGGCACATCAATGCATCTAGGTACTTGCCTAGTTTCACAACAGGCTATATAAAAAGCAGTAATGGATCAGTACAAACTAACATTCCATACAGACAATGACTTTATGCTATATCCATGTTTCCCAACCTGGGGGTGGCAACTCCCAGGGGATCACAGGATGGGTTGGGGGGGTTTAAAAACAGGGCTGGCATAAGGGGGTGGCAAACAGGGTCCCCGCAAAGTTAACATACATGCTGAAGCCAGAGTTCAAGCCCCATTGCCCAGGGCTCAAGCCGAAGCCCGAGCCCCACTGCCAAGGACAAAAATCAGACTCCTGAAAGGGATACAGGAGTCTGGAAAGGTTGAAAACCACTGGCCTAGGGCAGATCCGCAAGCAGTGTAACCTGATTTCAGTGGCGCTATGATAGTTTACACTTTGTTCCACTGAAGTTCATGGATCTGGGATGTTTACGCCAGGTGAGAATTTGCCCCAACATTGAAAAGAAGAACGACGACGCTAATGAGAAGGGTCACCATTCCGCATCAGGTGGAACTGTAAGCAAAAGCAAGCAGGATGGTGACAAGCCCAGGAAAGCACGTAAGCATGTACTTAACTGTAAGCACATGCTTAAATTAGGCCTCTTGATTAATTGCAGTTAACTCCTGCGATTAACTAAAAAAATTAATCATGATTTAAAAAATTAATCATGATTAATCACAGTTTTATTAATCACACTGTTAAATAATATAATACTAATTGAATTTTATTAAATATTTTGGATGTTTTTCTACATTTTCAAATATATTTATTTGAATTACAACACAGAATACAAAGTGTACAGTGCTCACTTTATATTATTTTGTTACAAATATTTGCACTGTAAAAGTGATAAACAAAAGAAATTACCTCATACCAGTACTGTAGTGCAATCTCTTTATTGTGAAAGCACAATTTATAAAGATAGATTTTTTTTTTGTTACATAACTGCACTAAAAAGCAAAACAATGTAAAACTTTACAGCCTACAGGTCTACTCAGTCCTACTTCTTATTCAGCCAATCGCTCAGACAAACAAGCTGGTTTACGTTGACAAGCGATACGACTGCCTGCTTATTTACAAAAAGAAAAGGAGTACTTGTGGCACCTTAGAGACTAACAAATTTATTAGAGCATAAGCTTTCGTGAGCTACAGCTCACTTCATCGGATGCTAATAAATTTGTTAGTCTCTAAGGTGCCACAAGTACTCCTTTTCTTTTTGCGAATACAGACTAACACGGCTGCTACTCTGAAACCTTATTTACAAAGTCACCTGAAAGTGAGAACAGACATTTGCATGGCACTTTTGTAGCTGGCATTGCAAGGTATTTATGTGCCAGATATGCTAAACATTTGTATGCCCCTTCATGCTTTGGCCACCATTACAGAGGACATGTTTCCAATGCTGATGATGCTTGCTAAAAAATAATGTGTTAATTAAATTTGTGACTAAACTCCTTGGGGGAGAATAGTATGTCTCCTGCTCCATGTTTTATCCACATTCTGCCAGATATTTCATGTTACAGCAGTCTTGGATGATGACCCAGCATATGTTGTTCATTTTAAGAACACTGTCACTGCAGATGTCACAAAACACAAAGAAGATATCAATGTGAGATTTCTAAAGATAGCTACAGCACTAAACCCAAGATTTAAGAATCTGAAGTGCTATCCAAAATCTGATCAGGAAAGGCTGTGGAGCATGCTTTCAGAAGTCTTAAAAGAGCAATACTCTGATGTGGAAACTACAGAACCTGAAGCATCAAAAAAGAAAATCAACCTTCTGCTGGTGGCATTTGACTCAGATGATGAAAATCAACACGCGTTGGCCAACTCTGCTTTGGATGGTTATCGAGCAGAACCCGTTATCAGCATGGACACATCCTCTGGAAGGGTGGTTGAAGCATGAAGGGATATATGAATCTTTAGCACATCTGGCATATAAATATCTTGCAATGCCGGCTACAACAGTATCATGTGAATGCCTGTTCTCACTTTCAGGTTACGTAAACCAGAAGCGGGCAGCATTATCTCCTGCAAATGCAAAGAAACTTGTTTGTCTGAGTGGTTGGATGAACAAGAAGTAGGACTGAGTGGATTGTAGGCTCTAAAGTTTTAACATTGTTTCATTTTTAATGCAGTTATTTTTTTACATAATTCTACATTTGTAAGTTCAACTTTCATGATAAAGAGATTGCACTACAGTACTTGTATTAAGTGAACTGAAAAATACTATTTCTTCTATTTTTACAGTGCAAATATTTATAATAAAAATAAAGTGAGCACTGTGCACTTCGCATTCTGTGTTTTAACTGAAATCAATGTATTTGAAAATATGCAAAACATCCAAAATATTTATATAAATAGTATTCTATTATTGTTTAACAGCATGATTAATCGCGATTACTTTTTTAATCACTTGACAGCCCTAGATTAAATCTGATTGGTTTTAATGGGAGTTAAAATTAAGCACATTAAGTTATTTTCCTGTACAGGGATGCTTTCCTGAATGAGGGTCAGGAAATGACTTTATCCTTAGAGATAGGTCAAGGAGGCCATTTTGAGGTTGGATGAGGCTAAGGGTCAGAGCTCAGAGTTAGGGCTCAGGTTCAACATTGTGAATTGCAGTGAGGAAACTGGCCATTTTTGGTTTTCCAGAATGAGGGGACTGTATCCAAGTATTCTCTTTAATCTTATCTCTTAGGTATTTATATCACATCCACTACCATGATATATGAACACAGTTAGATCCACCTGAACTTCAAAGAGATTTGGAATTGACATTCCTGTTTTGACTCACTTCTGCTTCTAAGACAAGCTACATCTAAAGTCACATGACTATTTAAAATGTCTCTTCTTCCTGATATTGCATCTACAAGAGACTGAACATTTCTTACTCGGCTTTATTATACCTACAGATTAAATGGTTTTGATGGGTCGTTCCTTTCTCTGTCTTCAAAGTGGTTAAAAAGCAATCTACAATCACACCAATGAAAGCAATGTTATTAAAAATTTTAAAAACTGAATACACAGAGACATGGGTAATGCAAATGCTATAATCAGGTATCAGAGTTTATTTAGCTCCATAGTTATAATGGAAACACTTGGAGTAGCGAATGGAACATTTAAATGAGCCTCTATCAGACACAAATTGTTAACGAATGTATGATATGAATATTTATACAGGCCTGATCCAAAGCCCATTGAAGTCAATGGAATGGTTTCCACTGACTTTAAGGGGGTTTGGGTCAGGCCCAGAACCCTTGGTAATTATCTACACTTTAAAAAAAAAATCAATTTTTTAAAAAAGACAGCCTTCTGGGTGTTGCAGACAAATAGGATAATGATCTTGCATTTATATAGCCCCTTTCACCCAAATTGCTCCCAAAGTCTTGGCAAACTTTGCTAACTGATCATACAGACTGTATATACTGCACTGATGAGTCCCTTTGCCTATAACTGAAAGGCAGCCACCTCTGAGGAGAAAAACAGCAGCTGTTAAACTTACCCTCCTCGGTCCTGTGTCTGCACAGGTGGTAATTGCCCACTTTATTTCAACTGGTCTCCTGCAACCTATGCTTAACAACCTGTTCCATCTTGTACAACTGAACTCTGTTTATCTAAGCCTCCATTATCCGGCTCCTCCATATTAACCAAACATCTAGAGCACACACAGGAATATGGGAAATTGATGTCACCTCCATGGCAACTCTACTGTAACTGTTGCGTGTTTTCAGCCTCACAACTAAGAGAGAACGTGTAGTGTCATTGGAGGCTAAAATTGAGTTTACTAATAAAATCAAAAAAGGAGAGTCACTGGCAAAGATAGCCCAAGTTTATAACATTGGTAAAAGCACAGGGTTACAAACAGTCAGATTTTTTCCAGTCATTATAAATGTGAGTGCTTCTGTACCTACCACTGTGCTATATACAGAACTGTATTTTAATTTGATTCTTGATGCATATTACATATTGTTATTGTTAGTTGTTACCATTAGTATCACTATTGCTGCAACTTAAAACGATCATTCTGCATTTTAAAAACCTGGTGCTCTTTACTAGAAGTAACAGTTTGTGTACACTGTAAACAAAGAAGGGGGTTTTTCAGGGAGGGGTCAGCTACTTTAAAAGCAACTCCACGTCTTCAAATAATGTATATAAAGCTCTTTGCCCAGTCTGTTAATTATCCAATCTGGCCCCGGTCCAGATAAAATAGGATAAACTGGATTCTACTGTATTTTGCTGCGACACTGTGAGTACATTCCCCAGACCTGAAGAAGGGCTCTGTGTCGCTTGAAGGCTTGTCTCTTCCACCAAAAAAAGTTGGGCCAACAAAAGATAGTATCTCACCTGCCTTGTCTCTCTCACAATTGTATATATGGCAGGTTAGGACAGGAAGTGAAGATGACCATAGCCAGTTGAAATGACGTGGGGGTTGAGTAGCCTGAATCCTGTGCTAAAAGTTGCTTGGCATTATTCATGACAAGTAGACATCTCGTTTGAATGGCCGCACCTTTGGCAGAACATAGTGTACTACTTATCGAATCACTAACACCGCTCCTTGCAGTACCCTGAGTCCCCATCCGAGGCTGCTCCCTGCCAACATTATAATCCGGACCCACTTAATTTGCAGTGTTTTGGCCGTAGAACTTCCATTGACACATCTTCCCAAGCCTTCAGCTTAGGTTGTTGTCTAGGAGACATCACTAGGGGCTCACACCACACTTGGTTGCTCAGGAAGGCTGAGGCCAGGTCTCCACTACAAACATATCTGTATCGTGATGTCATTCCGGGGTGTGAAAAAAACACATCCCCAAGTGACGTAGTTACACCGATTTGACCCCTGGAGTAGACAGCGCTGTATTGACGGGAGAGCTACAGAAGCAATGAAGTGTGCAACTCTCTAGTCAGCTGCGGCCATGTGATGTGTGTATGTCGCAGCTGGTGCCCTGTGTAAGTTCTGATGCTGAGATTCCATCCTATCCCTCCTGCAGTACAAAACCAGACCACTGCCCGCTGTGTCCTTCCCTCCTGCCCCCCAGTGCACAGGTCCTCACCCTCCAGTCTCCTCCCTTCTCTCCTCCATGTGGGGACTTCCTCTTGTCACACCTCTGCTGCTTCCTTCCTACTCCCAGCCTGACCTGGCTCCAGGGACACTGCCCCAGACCTGCTTCCTGCTGCTGCCACCTCCCCGATCTTCCCCTCCCCACTCACCACCTGCTTCTCGCTTCCCCACAGAGATTCCCAACTCAGAATGGGAGCATGGCAGCTGCTACCTCTGTTACCAGGACTTCTGATTGGGGGCAGTGTCAGCTCCCCTCCAAAGCCAGCCAGCTCTTGTGGCCAGGGGGGAGAGAAGATGGGGGTCACAGCCCTGGCTCCTGTGGCATTGGAACAGTTTTTGGACTGGGAGTGCTGAGCTGCACCCCTCTTACCCCTATCTGAGCCCCTTACCACCCCCTAGGGCTGTGGCTCCAGGACAGGGGGATGTAGACAGGGGTAAGGCAGCGGAGGCTGGAGCCACAGCTAGAGGTGGGTGCAGAGCCCCAGGTGTGGGACTGGCAGCCAGGATCCCGCATGCAGGGCCAATGGCTGGGACATAGTGGAGCCCCCAGGCAGCAGCAGGGCCGAGTGGCAGGGGCCGGTGGGCCAGGACCCTGGATGGCAGAGGTGTGGGGATGGCGGCTGGGATGCCAGGCACAAAACCTGCGAGTTCTGCAGCACCCTCTACACCCCTTCTTCCCATGCCGATGCATGGCTCCTTTCGCACCTCCTTCCCCACCTCATTTGGGGTGGCACAACAACTGCTGTTGACATGGCTCAGTGGGATGCCCTAGGTGAGTCGCTTGCATGGGGCTTGGCCCTTAGAGCAACAGTAAAGGAAAGTGGTCAGTCCTCATCCCTCATCTCTGTCTGACTAGCCTTACTCAGTCAACACAGCCACTGAAATCAGTGGGCTTTTGACTTGAGGATGGGTGGCAGGCGTTTGCCTATGGAGAATTCTATCAGAAATACACTGCACCACAGCCCCAGTCCAGAGCTCCACGCTAGGGAATGAGTCCTTCAAATGCAGCCTGCCCATTCCAAGGAATACCGCTGGGAATCTGAAGTTCAAGTCATAGGCCAGAATAATTCATGTTTTACTTAAACAGCTGAGCCTCTGGGGACTGCATCCGCTCAGCATCCCCATGGATAATGGATGTACATTTATGTAGCCTTCTCCAGCCATACACTTGTCAGGTTGCACGTAAGGGACTCATTCCCCAGCCATACGGTACCCAGGAGAGGAACTGAACAATACCTTCTCTGGTTAAAAATGAGGGGAGAGGGGGATAAGAACACAGGGTTAGGATGAGCCTGCAGGTTCAGCCCTGACGAGGGCAGCGTTGACCCCTCTCACAATTTAATCACAAGTCTCACGATACCTGGTGCTTTTGCTAAAGGCCCAGCTTGTGGATTCATGTGATTAAGCGAGCTTTCATTAAAAAAAAGAAGTACATTTCTAGCATTCATGGTTGAAGAGAACATAAAAACAACCATGCTGGGTCAGATATAAGGTCCATTTAGCCCAGTATCCTGTCTTCTGACAGTGGCCGGTGCCAGATGCTTCAGAGGGAATGAACAGGACAGGGCACCTATCAAGTGATCCATCCCCTGTCGTCCAGTCCCAGCTTCTGGCAAACAGAGGTTTAGGGATGCTCAGATCATGGGGTTGCATCCCTGACCATCTTGGCTAATAGCTAATGATGGACCTATCCTCCATCAACTTACCTAATTCCATTTTTGAACCCAGTTATACTTTTGGCCTTCACAAGATCCTCTGGCAACAAGTTCCACAGGTTGACTGTGTGTTGTCTGAAGAAATATTTCCTTTTGTTTATTTAAACCTGCTGCCTATTAATTACATTGGATGACCCCTGGTTCTTGTGCTATGTGAAGGGATAAATAACACTTCCCTAGTCACTTTCTCCACATCATTCATGATTTTTATAGACCTCCATCATATCCCCCTTCTAAAATGAACATTTCTAATATCCTTTTTTTGAGACAGAGCAACCAGAACTGCAAAAAGTATTCAAGGTGTGGGCATTATATAGTGGCATTATGATATTTTCTGTCTTATTATTTGTCCCCTTCCTAATGGTTTTGAACATTCTGTCAGCTTTTTGACTGCCGCTGCACAAGAGTGGATGTTTTCAGAGAACTGTCCACAATGACTCCACTCTTTCTTGAGTGGTAACAACTAATTTGGACCCATCATTTTGTATGTATGATTGGGATAATGTTTTCTGGTGTGCATTACTTTTCATTTATCAGCATTGAATTTCATCTGCCATTTTGTTGCCCCATCACCAAGATCTCTTTGTAACTTCTTGCAGTCAGCTTTGGATTGAACAATTCTGAGTAATTTTGTATCGTCTGCAAACTTTGCCACCTCACTGTTTACCCCCTTTTCCAGATGATACATAGATCAATGCAGATTCTTAGGGGACCTCGTTATTTACCTCTCCCCACTGTGAAAACTGACTATTTACTCTTACTCTTTGTTTCCTATCTTTTAACCAGTTACTGATCCATTAGAGGACCTTCCTTCTTATCCCATGACAGCTTACTTTGCTTAAAAGCCTGTGTGATGGGAATGGGCGACAGGTGATGGATCATTTGATGATTACCAGTTATGTTCATTCTCTCTGAAGCACCTGGCTTTGGCCACTGTTGGTAGACAGGATACTGGGCTAGATGGACCTTTGTTCTGACCCAGTGTGGTCATTCTTATGTTTCTTATGAGGGACCTTGTCAATAGCTTTCTCAAAATTCAAGTACATTATCTTCAGTGGATCCCCCTTTTCCACATGCCTGTTGACTCCCTTAAATAATTCTGATAGGTGAGGCATGATTTCTTTTTATAAAAGCCATGTTGATTCTTCCCCAACAGATTGTGTTCATCTATGTGTCTGATAATTTTGTTCTTTACTATAGTTTCAACCAATTTGCCTGGTACCAAAGTTAGGCTTACTGGCCTGTAATTGCCAGGATCGCCTCTGCAGACTTTTTTAAAAATTGGCATTACATTAGCTTTCCTCTAGTCATCTTATACAGAGGCTGATTTTAAGTGATAGGATACATATCACATTTGTTAGTCTCTAAGGTGCCACAAGTACTCCTTTTCTTTTTGCGAATACATACTAACACAGCTGCTACTCTGAAACATATCACATTTAGTTTTTCTGTAATTTGATATTTGAGTTCCTTGAAAACTCTTGGATGAATAATATCTGATCCTGGTGATTTATTACTGTTTAATTTCTCAATTTGTTCCAAAACTTCCTCCCTTGGCATCTCAATTTGGGACAGTTCCTCAGAATTGTCATCTAAAGAGAATGGCACAGTTGTGGGCATCTCCCTCACATCCTCCGCAGTGAAGACCAATGCAAATAATTCATTTAGCTTCTCCACAACGACTTTGTCTTCCTTGAGTGCTCGTTTAGCACCTTGATCGTCCAATGGCCCCCTGATTGTTTGGCAGGCTTTCTGCTTCTGATGTACTTCAAATTGTTTTGCTTTTTTTGTGTCTTTTACTTGTTGCTCTTCAGATTGGGGTTTTTTTTGGCCTCCTTAACAATATTTTTACACTTGACTTGCCAGAGTTTATGCTCTTTTCTATTTTCATCAGTAGGTTTGACTTCCAATTTTAAAAGGATTTCTTTTTACATCTAACCAACTCTTTTACTTTGTTGTTTAGTTATGGTTCTATTTTTTTTTGTCCTCTTACTGCTTTTTTTTTTAATTTTGGTGTATTTTGATGTTTTGAAATCATTTCCATGCAGCTTGCAGGCATTTCATTCTTGTGACTGTTCCTTTTGATTTTCATTTAACTAGGTTCCTCATTTTTGTGTAGTTCCCATTTTTGAAGTTAAATGCTACAACGGTGGGTTACTTAGGTATTTTGCCCCCTACTAGGATGTTATATTTAATTACACTATGGTTCTTGTTACTGAGTGGTTTGGCTATTTTCACCTCTTGGACCAGATTGTGTGATCTATTTAGGACTAAATCAAGAACAGCCTCTCCCCTTGTGGGTTCCAGGAGTAACTGCTCCAAGAAATTGTCATTAATGATGTCTACCAATTTTATCTCTGCATCATGTCCTAAAGTGACATGAAAAGCTTGAAAAGGTGATGACAGAATGCCAATAAAAAGAACCCAAATGTGTTTTTGTCTCGTGATTTTTAAGGTGCTTTCATGATTTTCAAGGCCCAGTGTATGATATTCAAAATTCTGGGGTTGAAAACATGGAGAAGGTGTGATGTAGGTTCCACCACAGGAGCAGCCCCGGCCTTAGCCATAAGACTGTCTTCCCCTTCACTTTTTCTGATATAACTCCATAGATATTAGTGATTATTTTTTTCTTTCATGTGTATACACCACTTAGTACAACAGGGCCCTGGTCCCTGATTAGGGCCTCTTGGCACAATCCAAGCACCGCCGCTACTAACAATACAAATCCCTTCATAACATCTGCTTCTTTCTGTAATGATTCCAGTCTTGGTTGCAGTGTTGAATTTACTTAAAGGTACCAAGTCCTCTTCAATATTCTTTCTGCCCCCATTTCCCCTTCTTCTGAAATTTTTGAATTTCATGAGTCCTCCAGGAATATCCCAGGTCTTGAACCCACGCCTAGTAGTCCCCAGATAGCTGCTTTATCCTGCCCTCTACTTAAGGTCTGCTGAATCCCAGTGAGCCAAGAAACTAGTAGGACTATTGCATCAGCCAAGGTGCCACCCCTGGGGCTCCTGAATGGAGGATTGCCCAGCTCCATCGATTGGTCCAACAACACTATTTAAGTCAGAAGGAGGCATAGGAAGTTTGTCTGGGCAACAAGGTGTTTCCTGCTGTTGCTAAATTGGATCCTGTTTGTGCCTGCCTCCAACGCTGCTCCTGATTCCTGTTCTGCTCCTCGCTCCTGTTCTGACAGTGCTCCTGCTCCACGCTAGATCCATGCCTCTCCTCTGGTTCCTGCCCTAATGCCTTGCTTCTGACCATGAATTACCAGTCCTGGCTCCAAGCCTGGCCTCTGACTTCTGATCCTGACTCTGTTTGGACCCCTGACTCTGGCACTTGGCAGTTGACTCTGGTGGTTTGTCCTCCAATTTGAATGCTTGCTCTGCCAGACACCTAGGCCAGACACCTGCTCTGACTCCACCTGCCTACATCCTGGTCGGTCACACTACCTGACAAAATGGTTTCTGTCTTTGTCTTTTATGTTTGGTCTACGTTGTTTGAAAGCTTTTGTTCTGGGGTGTTTCAAAGAGATGACTCCCCGGAGAGAACCTCTGTGCTTTTTAAACAGCACAGGAACTTGGCACAACTGTAAAAGTGAATAACACTTTATAAAGGAACAAATAAAGTCCCCCTTGGCATTCTAATAACCCAATCAACACTTTTGGATTTGGTTCCTTACTTTGGAAGGAACAATGAGATTTGGCAGTGTGTCTGAAGGATAATACCTGGGGAGTTTCTTCCTTTATCATAGGTACCTTTCCCTAATTGAGCTATTTCTGTCTGGCCCTTAGAATTCAACAGCTCAATTGGTAGAGGATCTCTACAAAGGCAAAAGCTCTGCTCAAGGAAATAAAAACTTTCTTTTTTCTTTCTTGGCTTGCCTTTGTTGCTGACCTATTTCTAACTATATGGGCTGGATCCTTAGCTGGTATGAATTGGTTTAGTTCCATTGATGTCACTGGATCTGGTCCTATATCTCTAACATAGGCTGAAGTCCTTGCTGAAGAATCTAAAGCTGATCAGGTACTGTTGTCTAGATGCCATGGTGCTGGGTTCATTAGACATGCCACAGATTAGATGGAGTAGGTAGCAGAAGGGAACGAAAAGGATCTGATCATGTAGGAGGTGGATTTCAGGGCCTCAGCATGCCAGTTTTAGCAGCCAGCCAGGAGCTCTCTCTAGCTCCCCTAGTCCCTGCTAGTAGCATTGCTCGGCACTCCTTTCTCTTGCTAGGAGCCTGATCTTCCCTCCTTGAGCTTCAAGCAGCTACTGACCCTGCTCTGCCGTTCAGCTCTTCTTATATGGGCCTGCCAGGCCCTGATTGTCTGCTCCTCACAGCCACCCTCATATTGGCTGCTTTTTGCGTAGCCTCTCTAGACTCTATTAAACTCTTGCAGACCAGTGTGGGGCATATGCCCCATCACAGGCTGTCAGTCACATGGTACCCAGGGTTATGTAAAACCCTTTGCTCAGGGGTGGGCCTATAGTGAGACACTGAGTTAGTACTGGAGGCAGTGTAACCTGGAGGATAGAGCTCAGGGGAGCTGGCATATCCGTGGCTCTGCCACTGGCCCGCTGGGTGACCTTGGGCCAGTCACTTCATCATCCCAATGACTCAGTTTCCCCATCTGTAAAATGGGGATAATGACACTGACCTTATTTGTAAAGTGCTTTGAGATCTTCGGATGAAAAGTGCTGTATGCTTGTTAGGTTTCAGAGTAGCAGCTGTGTTAGTCTGTATTTGCAAAAAGAAAAGGAGTACTTGTGGCACCTTAGAGTCTAACAAATTTATTTGAGCATAAGCTTTTGTGAGCTACAGCTCACTTCATCGGATGCATTTGGTGGAAAATAAGGTTGGGAGATTTATATACACACACAGAGAACATGAAACAATGGGTTTTATCATACACACTGTAAGGAGAGTGATCACTTAAGATGAGCCATCACCAGCAGCGGGGGGGGGAAGGAGGAAAACCTTTCATGGTGACAAGCAAGGTAGGCCATTTCCAGCAGTTAATAAGAACATCTGAGGAACAGTGGGGGGTGGGGTGGGGAGGAGAAATAACATGGGGAAATAGTTTTACTTTGTGTAATGACTCATCCATTCCCAGTCTCTATTCAAGCCTAAGTTAATTGTATCCAGTTTGCAAATTAATTCCAATTCAGCAGTCTCTCTTTGGAGTCTGTTTCTGAAGTTTTTTTGTTGAAGGATAGCCACTCTCAGGTCTGTAATCGAGTGACCTGAGAGAGTGAAGTATTCTCCGACTGGTTTTTGAATGTTATAATTCTTATAAGTCTTATATAGACTCCTATTACACCCCCACCCCTGTCCTGATTTTTTCCCATTTGCTGTCTGGTCACCCTAATCTATGCTCATGTAACAATGGCCCTTGACAGGCAGTCTACAGGGACCAAATCTGGGGCCTCTGGATTGGAAAGCATGATACTCTACTGATTACATTGTAGGACCTGATATTAGTCTGAAGGCAATAGCAGACTCCTAAAGCTTTAGATGAGGTCTTGCCACTAGGAGAAGACAAACGGCCACAATGTGGTGCAGGGAATCTTGTCCTGAGCTTCAGAAGTCCACTGCAGTTTGGTTAGGCACTGTTCAAATGATGCAAAGGAAACCCAGGGGGGAGATCATCTTGAAAGACCAAGCCCTTTCAAGGGTAACCCTCAGCACCTCTAAAGACAAGACTACTATTTTGTGGTCTTAGATACACGATTATCCTTTCTTCCTGCTGTTGTTTGCTGATAGACAGCTGGGTTGTTTATTGTCATGAGACACAACTCAGATCATCCCAGAATTGATTTCTTGCTTGCTTTTTCCTTTCACTGTATATAGCATTAGGTCTGACCGCAAGCTTTGATCTTTTAGTTCTGATTTAGTGATGATAACTTATCCCTGTGGCAGGGTATCTGAAATATCATAAAAAGTGAGCTACAGCTCACTTCATTGGATGCTGTAGCTCACGAAAGCTTATGCTCAAATAAATTTGTTAGTCTCTAAGGTGCCATAAGTCCTCCTTTTCTTTTTTGCGAATACAGACTAACATGGCTGCTACTCTAAAACCTGAGATATCATAGTGTAACCCACACACCTCCTGGGTGTGGTGTTGTGCCCCATCTAGTGGCACCAAGACCACTTAGTGAGAGATTAATGAGTTTGCTTTATAGCCTTAGGTAACAGAGAGAGTTGGCTTTTTGTTCAGGCGACAGAGGCTCATGCACTGAGCTCCAGAGATCTCCAGTTCAATCCTGCCTGCCGCCGACCGGGGTCTGTTGGTGTTACAATAATACAAACCAATAGAAGACAAAACGCCTGGGTAGAGCTGGGCAAAAATTTTTGTGTGAATCTTTTTTTTTTTTTTAAAGAAAAATGCAGATTTGGGTTGACAAACAATTCACAAAGTCAAATTTTGGCAAATTGTTTTGGTTGGAGGCGTTAAAAAAAGGAAAAAGAAAAAAACGGGAAAGGTTGAAAGGCTTTGTTTTGACATGGCTACAAAGAAATGATTTGATGTGTTGCTTGAGAAAGACATCTTGTTTTGGAATTTCCCTCAACTTTATTAAACAATAAAAAATGGCTGGAAATAAAATGGGGTTTTTTTACTACTTTTTTGGCTCACTAAAAACAAACAAACAACCCCCTCCCCCCATGTTCCCTTGTTTTGGGTCAACTTAAAATGATTTCCCCCCACCACCCTGATCTTGTGGTCCAATAAAAGATATTACCTCACCCACCTTGTCTCTGTTGGCTGAAAAATCACTCTCCCCCTTAGCTGCATGTGTTCAAGACCAGTCGTAATTTGTCCCATCATGTTCAGTGGTGTATGTAGGGCAAATCTGTAAAGGCAATGAAAACCAAATAACCAAAAGCCACAAGATACACACATACACCAAAGTTATTTCCAGTTAGTGCTAACGTGCCTGCAGCCAATTGAAGAAACCAGCACTTACAAGGAAATTTAATCCAGGTCTGGTTTATTAGAGCGATAATTTAAGATCACCTGTTACTTTCAGTGCACGTGCTTTTCGGTTTGTTACGGCACTTCCACCTGAAATGCCCAGTGGGAATTATTCCCACAGCAGAAAGTGCTAGAGGTAGGCAAAGCACAGAGACTTTTTATGTCACTGACAAAATTGTTGGTGCTCTGTCCCCAGAGAGCTGCGGTGAGATAGGTGCAAAAAATTGGCTAAAGGTGCAGTAGCATGTCTCCCTCTAGTGTCTGGCGTGCATAAAAGATTCTCCAACAAATTATTATTTATATTGCAGTGCTGCCTAGATACCCCAACTGAGATTGGGGACCTTCATTGTGCTAGACACTATTCAAACTGGCCAGTACCTGGAAGAGTTTAGAATACTGACAGGAAGTGTTATTATCCCCTTTGTGGCCACGTGAAATGAGGCCCTACAGTGTGTTTGCGTCAGGGAAGCCTGGCTGTTTAAAAATAGCCAGAGCCTCGCGAACCAGCTGAGCGGCAGCGAACCAGCGGAGCAGCGGGGACAGCAGAGCAGCTCACAGCAGGAGTTTGCCTGGGAGTTCGCCTGGAGGGAGCCCAGTGAGGCTTACATCTTGCCAACGTCTCTGAGGAAGCTCCGTAGTAGGTAGGTGATATGGAAGGGGGGGATTCAGCTGTTGTGACCTGCACTGGATGTGCCATGTTTGTCTTTCTTCCACAGGACAGAAGCGACTTTGTCTGTACAAAGTGCAAGCTGGTCTCCATATTGGAAGAGAAGATTGAAGGTCTGGAGCAACAGGTAACGACCCTGCGTTGTATACGAGAGACTGAGGATTTTCTGGACCAAACTCAGGATAGCCTTCTAGGGGCACAAAGCTCTAAAGATGTAGAGCAGGTTGCACAGAGGAGCCAAGAGGCCAGTGAAGAAGCTTGGCAACATGTGACCTCCAGAAGAGGTAAGCGGAATGTCCGGGTTCCAGTAACACAGACACAGGTAACTAACCGCTTTCATGTTCTCTCCACAGGTACCAATGCGGAGAGTGGACCAGATGATATGTCTGGGGGGAGAAAGCAGAAGGAGACCCCGCTGGTTGGGAGGCATGAGATGCGATGTCCTGAGGTTGGGGGTTCCACGACCACCACTCCCAAGAGGAGAAGGCGGGTGGTGGTGGTCGGGGACTCTCTCCTCCGGGGGACTGAGTCATCTATCTGCCGCCCTGACCGGGAAAACCGAGAAGTCTGCTGCTTGCCAGGGGCTAAGATTCGTGATGTGACGGAGAGACTGCCGAGACTCATCAAGCCCTCGGATCGCTACCCCTTCCTGCTTCTCCACGTGGGCACCAATGATACTGCCAAGAATGACCTTGAGCGGATCACTGCGGACTACGTGGCTCTGGGAAGAAGGATAAAGGAGTTGGAGGCGCAAGTGGTGTTCTCGTCCATCCTCCCCGTGGAAGGAAAAGGCCTGGGTAGGGACCGTCGAATCGTGGAGGTCAACGAATGGCTACGCAGGTGGTGTCGGAGAGAAGGCTTTGGATTCTTTGACCATGGGATGGTGTTCCATGAAGGAGGAGTGCTGGGCAGAGACGGGCTCCATCTTACGAAGAGAGGGAAGAACATCTTTGCCAGCAGGCTGGCTAACCTAGTGAGGAGGGCTTTAAACTAGGTTCACCGGGGGAAGGAGACCAAAGCCCTGAGGTAAGTGGGAAAGCGGGATACCGGGAGGAAGCACAGGCAGGAAGGTCTGTGAGGGGAGGGCTCCTGCCTCATACTGGGAATGAGGGGCGATCAACAGGTTATCTCAAGTGCTTATATACAAATGCACAAAGCCTTGGAAACAAGCAGGGAGAACTGGAGGTCCTGGTGATGTCAAGGAATTATGACGTGATTGGAATAACAGAGACTTGGTGGGATAACTCACATGACTGGAATACAGTCATGGATGGTTATAAACTGTTCAGGAAGGACAGGCAGGGCAGAAAAGGTGGGGGAGTAGCACTGTATGTAAGGGAGCAGTATGACTGCTCAGAGCTCCGGTACGAAACTGTGGAAAAACCTGAGTGTCTCTGGATTAAGTTTAGAAGTGTGTGCAACAAGAGTGATGTCATGGTGGGAGTCTGCTATAGACCACTGGACCAGGGGGATGAGGTGGATGAGGCTTTCTTCCGGCAACTCACGGAAGCTACTAGATTGCATGCCCTGATTCTCATGGGTGACTTTAATTTTCCTGATATCTGCTGGGAGAGCAATACAGCGGTGCATAGACAATTCAGGAAGTTTTTGGAAAGCGTAGGGGACAATTTCTTGGTGCAAGTGCTAGGGGAGCCAACTAGGGGGAGCGCTTTTCTTGACCTGCTGCTCACAAACCGGGTAGAATTAGTGGGGGAAGCAAAAGTGGATGGGAATCTGGGAGGCAGTGACCATGAGTTGGTTGAGTTCAGGATCCTGACGCAGGGAAGAAAGGTAAGCAGCAGGATACGGACCCTGGACTTCAGGAAAGCAGACTTTGACTCCCTCAGGGAACAGATGGCCAGGATCCCCTGGGGGACTAACATGAAAGGGAAGGGAGTCCAGGAGAGCTGGCTGTATTTCAAGGAATCCCTGTTGAGGTTACAGGGACAAACCATCCCGATGAGTCGAAAGAATAGTAAATATGGCAGGCGACCAGCTTGGCTTAATGGTGAAATCCTAGCGGATCTTAAACATAAAAAAGAAGCTTACAAGAAGTGGAAGGTTGGACATATGACCAGGGAAGAGTATAAAAATATTGCTCGGGCATGTAGGAAAGATATCAGGAGGGCCAAATCGCACCTGGAGCTGCAGCTAGCAAGAGATTTCAAGAGTAACAAGAAGGGTTTCTTCAGGTATGTTGGCAACAAGAAGAAAGCCAAGGAAAGTGTGGGCCCCTTACTGAATGAGGGAGGCAAGCTAGTGACAGAGGATGTGGAAAAAGCTAATGTACTCAATGCTTTTTTTGCCTCTGTTTTCACTAACAAGGTCAGCTCCCAGACTGCTGTGCTGGGCAACACAAAATGGGGAAGAGATGGCCAGCCCTCTGTAGAGATAGAGGTGGTTAGGGACTATTTAGAAAAGCTGGACGTGCACAAGTCCATGGGGCCGGACGAATTGCATCCGAGAGTGCTGAGGGAATTGGCGGCTGTGATTGCAGAGCCCTTGGCCATTATCTTTGAAAACTCGTGGCGAACGGGGGAAGTCCCGGATGACTGGAAAAAGGCTAATGTAGTGCCCATCTTTAAAAAAGGGAAGAAGGAGGATCCTGGGAACTACAGGCCGGTCAGCCTCACCTCAGTCCCTGGAAAAATCATGGAGCAGGTCCTCAAAGAATCAATCCTGAAGCACTTAGAGGAGAGGAAAGTGATCAGGAACAGTCAGCATGGATTCACCAAGGGAAGGTCATGCCTGACTAATCTAATCGCCTTTTATGATGAGATTACTGGTTCTGTGGATGAAGGGAAAGCAGTGGATGTATTGTTTCTTGACTTTAGCAAAGCTTTTGACACGGTCTCCCACAGCATTCTTGTCAGCAAGTTAAGGAAGTATGGGCTGGATGAATGCACTATAAGGTGGGTAGAAAGCTGGCTAGATTGTCGGGCTCAACGGGTAGTGATCAATGGCTCCATGTCTAGTTGGCAGCCGGTGTCAAGTGGAGTGCCCCAGGGGTCGGTCCTGGGGCCCGTTTTGTTCAATATCTTCATAAATGATCTGGAGGATGGTGTGGATTGCACTCTCAGCAAATTTGCAGATGATACTAAACTGGGAGGAGTGGTAGATACGCTGGAGGGGAGGGATAGGATACAGAAGGACCTAGACAAATTGGAGGATTGGGCCAAAAGAAATCTAATGAGGTTCAATAAGGATAAATGCAGGGTCCTGCACTTAGGATGGAAGAATCCAATGCACCGCTACAGACTAGGGACCGAATGGCTCGGCAGCAGTTCTGCGGAAAAGGACCTAGGGGTGACAGTGGACGAGAAGCTGGATATGAGTCAGCAGTGTGCCCTTGTTGCCAAGAAGGCCAATGGCATTTTGGGTTGTATAAGTAGGGGCATAGCGAGCAGATCGAGGGACGTGATCGTTCCCCTCTATTCGACACTGGTGAGGCCTCATCTGGAGTACTGTGTCCAGTTTTGGGCCCCACACTACAGGAAGGATGTGGATAAATTGGAAAGAGTACAACGAAGGGCAACAAAAATGATTAGGGGTCTAGAGCACATGACTTATGAGGAGAGGCTGAGGGAGCTGGGATTGTTTAGTCTGCAGAAGAGAAGAATGAGGGGGGATTTGATAGCTGCTTTCAACTACCTGAAAGGGGGTTTCAAAGAGGATGGCTCTAGACTGTTCTCAATGGTAGCAGATGACAGAACGAGGAGTAATGGTCTCAAGTTGCAATGGGGGAGGTTTAGATTGGATATTAGGAAAAACTTTTTCACTAAGAGGGTGGTGAAACACTGGAATGCGTTACCTAGGGAGGTGGTAGAATCTCCTTCCTTAGAGGTTTTTAAGGTCAGGCTTGACAAAGCCCTGGCTGGGATGATTTAACTGGGACTTGGTCCTGCTTTGAGCAGGGGGTTGGACTAGATGACCTTCTGGGGTCCCTTCCAACCCTGATATTCTATGATTCTATGATTCAAATGAGAGGCATTTCTCGATCTGTCATGTAGTCTGTCTCTGTGAATTGCGATAACTTTGGCAAACTACATCTGGTCAATTCCAAATGTTCTAGGCCTCAGTTGACAGAACCCTGTTGATTTTGGTGAAAACTGCAAAAGCAGAACAGTCTGATTGCTACTAAAATCAGCCCCAGAGTGTCCATTGGGTGCTGTGGGCAGAAGAAGGTGTCTGGTGATCTCTGCTGCTTCCTCAACATGGCACATGTAATGCTTTCTCAAGGCCTGCTTTGGTGCTTATGTAGGCTGAGCTCTGAGCATGAGCAAATGATTTTTCAAGTGTCCCAAAAGAAGACCTCTGCAGTGGGATTCTATGCATAGACTATAGCCCCTAGCAATTTTAGAGGATACAGCCACTAAACCTAAATTTGAGCGTTAAGTCATCTAAGCTGCTCCTTTTCTTCTCTCAGTTGTTTTACTGGTTTCATATTTTTTTTATATTTTGTGTCCTTTGGTAATTGAAGCCAGGGTCAAACACAATCCTCTCCGATGTCTGGCTCCCTGAAAGGGTGGTCTGTCCCCTTTAAGATGTGGTGGGGACTGGGCCAGCCAAACCCTGGTTCAGGAGTTTGGAGCAGATGCTGGAAGAGAAGATGTGGTCCCAGGGTAATAGTCAGATACTGTGGGAAAACCCAGGTTACTGTCTCTTTAAGTGTGCAGGGTCTAGGAGCCTTGTGATATAGGGTGGGGCATAGCTCCCCTCTATCTTAGCCAATCAGGACAAGGTCTTCCCTCATCTTGGTTGGTGAGGTGCATAAAAAGGAGATGTTTCTTAAGGGGAAAGCATAGAAGAGTCTGACCTGGGTTATGAATGAATCCCTTTGAGAATATGTTTGAGAATATTAAGCAGAACATTGACTGTTTCCTTAGATACAAATTGTTTCCCGTTAACCCTAGACAGTGACAAGAGAATGATAAAAGTCTAGGAAAGGGGCTAGTGTTATCCATATGAAAAACTCTGGGTTGGATTCTGTTCTCACTTACACCAATATGAATATGGAATAACACCCCTGAGAGCTGTAAAAGGACGAGGGTCACATGATAATGCCTTATACTCATGAAGGATAGCTCCTCCAACAGCTATTAGCCAAGTTGGTCAGGGACTCAACCTCATGTTCTGGGTGTCCCTAAAGCCCTGATTGCCAGATGTCTGGATTGGACAACAGGGGATGAATCACTCATAAATTGTCCTGTTTTGTTCATTCCCTCTGAAGTACCTGGCACTGGCCCCTGTTGGAAGACAGGATACTGGGCTAGATGGACAGTTGGTCTGACCCAGCATGGCTGATCTTATGTTCTTATTCTAAGTATAGAAGAAAAATAAAATAATTGCAGAAAAATTACATATAATCCATCTCTATAACATATGCTATCCTTAGATACAGACACAGCTGATGGATTCTTGTAAATGCCAGGGTGACAGAGCTTAAAAAACTGAAGCCCACGCAAATCCTGCATTATTCTCCAGGACTCAGATCCAGGATAAAATTAAAGAAGCATTCATAGTCATGGTTCTCAGGATAAAATAATACATAGTTCTTTCATACCACTTTTATCAACAGATTTCAAAGCACTTCATAAAGGAAGGGAAATCTCATTATTAGGGCCCTACCAAATTCACGGTCCATCTTGGCCAATTTCACGGTCATATGGTTTTATAATCACCAATTTCATGGATTCAGATATTTGCATCTGAAATTTCAGAGTATTATAACCATGGGGGTCCTGACATAAAAGAGGGTTGTGGAGGGTCACAAGGTTATTGTAGGGGGGTTGCAGTGTTACCACCCTTACTTCTGTGCGGCTGATGACGGAGGTTCTGCCTTCAGAGCTGGGCAGCCGGAGAGTAGTGGACAGCACAGATGTGAGAGCAGCATGGGATGGGGTTGGGGTCAGGGCTGGCTTTATGGGTGGGTGACTGCTGTTGCCCGCTCTGGTGCCCCCTCCACAGAGCTATAGCTGCTCAGAGGTGCAGCTGTGCCAGTTTGTGTTTTAAGTGTAGCCTTGCCCTTAGACTAGCATTGTGCATCACTGTTTTCGTCCGTGGGTTTTGTTCACACACTTGTGTCTGAAAGAGAAAGGGAGATAAAGACAGGGAGTAAATCAGTTCCTATCTCCAAAGAAATCTTGGTTCTTTTTCCTTGGGCCTTTTAAACTGTGCTGTATGTAGTAATGTAACTGTAAAATGAGATGATTCTGTTTGCTGGGTACTGCCCCTATAAATTAGGGGCAGAATCCACCTCTTTCTTACACCAGTGAAAATCAAGAGTGGCTCCATTGAAGTCTAGGGTCTGATTTAGGGTTGCCCCTTTTCTAATTGATGGTAACCGGGCCCCCGAGGAACTCACCCCTGTCCTGCCTCTTCCCCCAAGGCCTTGCCCCCGTGGCTCACTCCTCTCCCTCCCTCCTACTGTCGCTTGCTGGAGCGCCTCAAGGAGCCCACCCGCAGGTAGGTCCCGTCTGAGCCGGAGCTGGGGCAGAATAATGACCCAGCACCTTCCCCTGCCCCACAGTAACTGGACTCTTGATTTGGGTGCAGTTTAGGGTCACCAGGTCCCCTTTTCGACTGGACTTTCCAGTTGAAAACCCGGCACTTTGCAACCCTAAATGGCACTTGGACACAGAAGCCAAAAACCAGTCTGTCTGGGTAAAACCCAGAAGGATGGCAACCATAGCCTGATTCCCATTTACCTGCCAGTGTAAAGGGCCCTTAAAGTGGGCCTAAATTACATTGACATTCACTTTAAGGCCCCTTTGTGCTGCCAGAATGAGAATGAGGCCAGTGGATTCACACTGGTGTAACTGAGAGCAGGATCTGGCACAGAGATCCCAGTTCACCACCACCTTGCATGTTTTGGAGTCATGCACAAAATGAGTGCAGAGTGGTTGTAAAATAACTACCATTCTGATCTAGTCACATTTCACACCCCTCCTGCACTGGTGGAGATGGCGGTGCATGGTGCAGGACAAAGGGAAATCAAACCTATTTGTTCTTTTCTTTGCTGTTTCTCTTGATTCTAAGATAAATCCACACAGCCCAAAAGATGCCCATTGGCTCTTTGTTTAGGGAAAGTATAACTTCGATGGATAAATTGGTGCAAAAACATATTTCGAGCCTATGCCATTATCACACATCTTGCAACAAATCAGGTACACCATATGTGGCTGATTGCTGTCTTTGATCCCCTAGGAGTGGTTAAATGCCCAACTAACAAAGGGTGCATGTAGCAAGGCGGGGCTCACTGGTGCAGCACCTCCTGCGGGTCAGCCTGTGAATTAGCTTATCCAGCTCAGGAGCACCCTCCTCTTGCCAGTTTCTTGCCCTCAGTTACCTGCTCTGTTGTCTCCACCACCACTGGGCCCATGTGCCTCCCAGACCCCGGCACCCCTTACCCTGGCATGCTGCCCCACAGCAGCATCCCCCCACTCTGGGTCTTCCCTCCCAGGGAACCCCAACCCCCTATACTCACCTTGCCTCAGTGACTACTGCCAGTTGTCATCTAGCCCCTTCTCTCAGGGGCAAACTGCAGTCTGTCATGGGCACTCATCACTGGCAAGGGGGTTGGACTTGCTGCCTTTTCTTGCCCTGGCTGCCTCCCCGCAGCCCTAGTATCTCCTCAGGCCTTTGCCACAAGGCCTCAGCCTGGGAGGTCACCAGGCCAGAGTCCCCAGCTCAGCCTGCCCTATCCAAGGCACCCCTGTCTCTACCAGGCAACTAGTTCCTCCTTGCTCCACTGCTGGAGCAAGACCCACCTCCTTTTCCCCAGGAACCCTTCTTATACTGGCCCAGATGGGCCCTGGTTGGCTGCCTCAAGCCCGCTTGTGATTGGTTCCCTGGGGCAGCCCTTTCCCAGGGCTGTTTTTAACCCCTTCCAAACTGGAGTGGAGTGACTGCCCTGCCACAGTGCCATTCATGCACAGAAGGTAGGCAGGTGTACAGGCAAATGAGCCAGCTCAGCCGTCTCCTTAGTTTAACATTCTCAAATGGGCTGTTTTTACTGGTATGAAAGCCCAATTTCCCCTCTATTCCTCACTAAGAAAAGAAGCCCCCGACGCCTTGCTTCTCACAAAGCACCATTTTTAGATCACAGGAAATAAGAGGGAAATCAGAAGAGCAAATAACAGCAGAAGCCCATAAAAATCAGCTCCGTTAATTACCTTTGAAGAGAGGAAACAAATCTCACACATGCTTTTGCATCTTGCCTATTTACCAGCTTAAATGGGAGGGAAATCAATGCTTCAGAAAGGAACCATATCGCATAAGCAACAGGAGCTGGGCCTGGAATTTAAAACGTAGATCTACATCACCCTAACGGGTGGGGGTGGATGAATCTGAGTTTTGGCTGCAGCCTGTTTCCATACGAAGTGATTTTTACAGGGGATATAAACACTCGGGGCCTAATTCTCAGTTAAAGGCCCCTTCGTGCCATCCTGAAAACAGAAAAGGGCCTTAAAGGGGAGAGGGGGAACCACCCCCTGGGAACATGACCTGTAGCGAAGGCATCCCGCAAAAGGGACTTTTGTCAACCCTATTCCCAATCCCCATCAGAGGGTGTGTGTTGGGGGCAGATTAGGTGTAGGGAGGGCAAAGAGGAGCACAGGCCAAGATCAGGGAGGGAGTGTGTCTGGAGAACATGATGGTTGCTCTCTATGTCCCGTAGTGGGTTATGAGAATTGGGCCCTGCTACATTAATGCATAAGCCAACCTTTGGGGTTAGGCAGAAATTTCCTCTAGCAGTTTATTCCATAATTGCCCAGGTGGGGGGTTTCTTACTCCTTCCTCCAAAGAATCTGGTGCTGGCCACTGCGTGAGACACGATGTGAGCCTCTGCAGGGACAGAGCCCAGCTCTGTGGGACAGCCGACACCTCCACGCTGCTAGCTGACAGCCAGGGTAGGGCTTCGTCATTATTATATAGAGCCTGGGGAGATAAACACCACAGGAAGTACCACCTCCAAGGCTGGATTGACAGCTTCCTTCCTGGTTCCTGGTTGGTGCAGGCATTCTATTTAAGCCCAGGAGGAATTCTAGGAAGACTCTGGGCAATGAGGTGGACTTCCCTACTGGCCACAGAGATGGACCTTGCCTCTTTGCTTGCTGGTTGACTCCGAACCCCAGCTTGGACCCTTGGCTTCCCCCCTTGAACTCCGACCCCAATCCTGACCCCTGGCCTTGGTACTTGGACCCTGATTCTGGCTTTGCTCCTTGGCTTTGGTATTGGGACTCTAGCTTTTGACCCCTGATTTTGGTTCTAGGACTCTGACTTCAGCTTGATCCCTGGCTTCCTTGCTTGAACTCTGACTCTGGCTATGGGTCCTGACTCTGCCCCTTGAACTCTGTCACTGTACCTGCCCTTTGGCATCGGTGCTAGGACCCTGATCCCAGTCCCAAACTCAGGCTACCACTCGTAGATTCTGATCCCTGACCTATGTCACTGGACTCTTTCACTAGCCCTGACTGCTAAGCCTCACCGCCGAAGCCCTGGCTATGACACAGGATGCTGGTTTAGGTGAACTATTGACCTGATCTTATTCTTCTGTTCCTGGCTAAACCTGCCTTCCGACAAGTGTCCAGGAAGTTATGAAGTTTGTTCTGTGCATCACTTAATCAAGGTTTGTTTGTGAAAGTCAGACAGTTTTTTGTTTTGTTTTGTTTTCTTGTTCAGTTCATAGCCTATTATCAAGACCACAATGAAGACCAAAGCAAGAATGAGCTCATACAAGCCCTGCAATTGCTCAGACAGCTCCTTCCAGATGGACGAAGGCATATGTTATCTCAGTCTCCTTCAACCCAGCAGACAAGTGATCCCAGCTGATTCCCTCTCTCAATCGACTTCTACACCGGAAGACTAGAAACCAAACCAGAACGGCACACAACTCAGTAGTTGCAAGTTCACAACAGTCTGTGTCAACCATTGCTTTGGCTGTGATTCATGTAAGTTCAGCCCCCAAGTTTTTCTTGAAACCACCGAGTTTTGTCTGCTTTGGAAAATGGCAAATTTTATGCGTTGTCAAAACTAAACCACACATTGGGTCAGTGTGGTTCAAAGCACAGCTTGAGTTCATGAACAGGTTCATGAGTTCTTTGGCAAACTGAGATCTCATTCACATTATAGTAACTACCATGTTTGGGAGGCATGTAGTCTCCCAATACATGTTAGGGTCCCATCTACGCTATGAAATCGGCATCAGGAAAACATGATAGTAGCATGTCCCCCGACACAGAATATGTCCACATGGGAGCTGGAGGTGTAATTTCCAACCTAGGTAGACATCAACTAGTTCTGATCAAGCTAAAAATAGTATTCACAGCTGCAAGAGTGATGGGATAGACTAGCCACCCTGAGTACAATCCCATTCGAGATACTAGATATATACTCAGGAAGGCTAACCTGTGTCAGGGCCCTTGCAGCTGTGGCTATGCTGATATTTTCAGTGCAGGTGTCTCTAACTGTACTGGAAATTACATCTCCAGTTCCTGTGTAGACATACCCACCGTGAAAGCACAGTTTGTTCCTGCAGTGTAGATGGGACCTTCTGTGAAGATATGTCCCTTTAAGGGCTGCACACAGCTTAGCTGAATACATGCATTCGGGTGAGCTGCAAGTAGTTCTGATACAGCCACCTGAGCAGAAAGACCTTTCTCAGAATTGCTGAGCTGAATTTATAATACATCACATATTCTGATCTTCCTAAAGTCCTGATTGAGTCTCCTTATGCAGAACCTACAAACACTGTATAGCACCAGGATTAGATGGATATGAGTGACTGGAGAAGAGAGTACAGGACAAAAGGGATAAAGAAAATGGACCAGCTGAGAGCTCTAATGGAGTTGACGTTATCTGATGTGACAAAGCTCTGTCCTTGTCTCCATGAGTCCCGTGTTTCTTGGCGGATTTCGCTAGCCTCAGAGGCTCACTGTGACCCTCCACATAGCCCTTCTCTCTCTAGAGGCAAGGGTCACAGCCTACTGAGCCATTTTCATCATACACCAGTGAGGGAGGTGAGGAGAAGCAACCTTCCCTCGCACAGTCTCTGTTGTCTCCCAGTCTCAGTGATTAATCAGGGGGGCAAAAGGCGGGAGCCCAGGCCCCACCTCTATGCCAGGCTCCAGCCCAGGGACCCTAATAGTATCAGCTATGGTAGCTGACTTTTTAGAAACAGGATATGTACAATTCCCTGGGCTACTTCCCCACAGCAGCCCCCCACTTCCTCAAGCTCCACTTCACCCTTACTTCAGGGCTGGCTTCCTTCCTTGTATCTGATATGGTATGTACTGCTCAGCCTCTCCAACAGTGCAACTTCCTCCTACAGCTCCTGACATGTACACCCACATGACTAACTGGGAGGTTTTTAACTAGTTTCAGCCAGCCCCTGATTGGCTTCAGGTGTCCCAATCAACCCTAGTGTCCTCCCTGCTTCTGGAAAGATCTTAATTGGCCCCAGGTGTCTTGATTAACCTGGAGCAACTGCCATTTGGTTACCATGGTAACAGGGATTTGTTTAGCCTGGGGTTAACATACCTTTTTCTCACTACTTTCCTATAGTCATCTGGCCTTGCCCCACCACACTGGCAATGCAGCAGATAACTGGAAGAGGTTCAAGAGAGATTCAACCTGTACATGCAAGCAAGTGTCTTTGTTGAAAAAGAAAAAAAGCAGCAGGTAGCTATTTGTTTTAAATAGTATGTAGCCAACAGCACTAGTTGTTTTTAATAGTATGACCTTAAGACAAGCAGAGCAATCATGCTATACAACTACTGCATACTCCAAACAAATGCAAATTTTGGAAAAAATATAAATGTCACACGAGAACTCAGAGAAAAGGGGAGTCATTTTGGAATAGCCTTCCAAGGGAAGCACTGGGGGCAAAAGACCTATCTGGCTTTAAGATTAAACTCGATAAGTTTATGGAGGAGATGATATGATGGGATAATATGATTTTGGTAATTAATTGATCTTTAAATATTCATGGTAAATAGGCTCAATGGCCTGTAATGGGATGTTAGATGGGGTGGGATCTGAGTTACTACAGAAAATTCTTTTCTCGGTATCTGGCTGGTGAATCTTGCCCATATGCTCAGAGTTTAGCTGATCACCATATTTGGAGTTGTGAAGGAATTTTCCTCCAGGACAGATTGGAAGAGGCCCTGGAGGTTTTTTGCCTTCCTCTGTAGCATGGGGCAAGGGTCACTTGCTGGAGGATTCTCTGCTCCTTGAAGTCTTTAAACCATGATTTGAGGACTTCAATAGCTCAGACATAGGTGAGAGGTTTTCGCAGGAGTGGGTGGGTGAGATTCTGTGGCCTGTGTTGTGCAGGAGGTCAGACTAGATGATCATAATGGTCCCTTCTGACCTTAATATCTATGAATCTATGAAGAATTTATGCTGGTTATCAAACTGTTGAGCCAAACATGTAATCATGGTCAACTCACAGATACAATAATTAGAGATCAAATAGCGATGGGATTTCGAGATCCAAAAAGACTGGTGGCAGATCCAGATTTGAACCTGGACAAGACAGTAAGAATATACCTGTGGCACTGGGCCAGAAAGGGTTAAACAGTGAGCAGGCGAAGTGACCCAAATCAACCTTTAAAGACATATTAAGGAAGTATTGAAGTGGTAAACAGGGCTATTCCTTGTAGATAGGTCTGAACACCATGTTAAATGGATGAGCGTTCTGTATTGTTAGAGAATTAGAAGTAAGTACTAATTATATTTGTCTGTGTTTACCTATATTTTGTTAGATGTTAACAACATGGCCAGATTAGCTTGTGGATGGTAATTCCCTTTTATGTCTTAATACATTATATTATGCATGCAGATGGTTCAGTTAACCTTAAGATCAAAGTTGTAAGATATTGCAGGAAATAATATTATTTACATTGTCTTCAGCTTAAATTGTCTATGCCCTAATGGAATGCCCTGATAGTTTGAATGGATAATTGCCTTATGTTATTTAATACTACTAGTTTACCTGAGCATACAGAGGAAATAGTGATTGACTTCAAAGCAACAATGTACATTACCTATTCTTCATTCAAGGAATGCTTGCTGTGACAAGAGGCGTCTGAGCCTGCTATAGAACTATAAAAGAACTCTAGGGCTGCATCAGCAGGATTTCGGCAAATTCCCTTTTATAAGAGTAACACATATTTATGTACTTTTAATATACTTAATGGACGATAATGCTTTTGCGACTGTCATTCTCCCTCTTATCCCATGACAGCTTACTCTGCTTAACAGCCTTTGGTGAGGGACCTTGTCAAAGGCTTTCTGAAAATCCAAGTACACTATATCCACTGGATCCCCTTGGTCTACGTGGTTGTTGACCCCCTCAAAGAATTCTAGTAGATTGGCGAGGCATGATTTCCCTTTACAAAAACCATGTTGACTTTTCCCCAACAAATTATGTTCATCTCTGGCATATGCTTCCTGGGCACTCACTAAAACTCAGTGTCTAGACATGCAAATTGGAAGGAGGCTTTAGCTTTAGTGCATGGTTGCAAGAAATGTCATGTGTTCATCTATACATGACCAGTTATTTCTGAAACAGACCATAAGTCTGTTGAATCCATTGCAAAGAAGGGACTGGCTCCCTTCCCAGAATACGGAGTCTATTTTTTCAATTGCAGTTATATGATTTGCAAATAGAATATAAAGCAGGAAGGAATTCAGTGCCAGTAGACACTGTATCTAGAGCTTTTGGCAATACTGTAGCAGGAAATGATTCAGAATCTATATAGCGCATGTGAACCTTAGAAAGAAAAATGACCCAGGCTCTGACAAAAGGTGAACTACATCTGCAGCTGCCATAACACAACATGAGCTCTTGTAAAGGGTGATCAAAGCTATAACAGTAGGTTGGCCTGGACAGGACATATCTAGTCCATATTTTCACTTCAAAGAAGAACTTTCAATGATTGATGGTGTTGTGTTGAAAAGCGATCGATTAATCATTACCAAAGTGTTCCAGTCTGATTTTCTTATTAGAATTTATGAAGGACATTTAGGAATTGAAATTGCAGAAGAAGGGCCAGAGATGTGTTGTTTTGGCCTCACATAAATGAGGATATTGAGAAAACAATTAAGAAATGGAAAACGTTAAATATTCCTGCCTGAGCCTTCAAAAGAGCCAATGATGGTACATCAAGAAGCTTTAGAAACTAGCATACAGTTGGTATTGATTTATTCAATTTTGCTGGCAAAGAATATGTTTTGATTTTAAACTATTACACACACTTTCCAGAGATTGATTCAGTGGACAATGCCATGGCAAAGCATGTAGTGACACAAATTAAATCACTATTTGCTAGACATGGTATTCCTGCAGTGGTAATGTCAGACAATGGTTCACAATATGTAGGATATGAATTCAAACTATTTGGGAGAGACTATGGATTCAAGCATATCACAGAAAGTCTTAGATACCACCTCCCAGCCAGAGGGTCTAGTGGAGGATGGCATAAAAATAAAGGGGCTACTAAATAAAAGCAAACAAATCTAATTCAGATCCTTACTTGGCATTGCTTAACTATAGGGCTGTCAAGGTTCCTTCCCCACTCTGAACTCTAGGGTACAGATGTGGGGACCTGCATGAAAATCTCCTAAGCTTACTTTTACCAGCTTAGGTTAAAACTTCCCCAAGGTACAAACTGTTTTACCTTTTGCCCTTGGACTTCCACTGCCACCACCAAACATCTGGGTTTATGTTTGAGAAAGCATTGTTTGGAAACATCTTTCCCCCCAAAATCCTCACCAAAACCTTGTACCCCCTGCCTGGGGAAGGTTTGATAAAAATCCTCACCAATTTGCATAGGTGACCACAGACCCAAACTCTTGGATCTTAAGAACAATGAAAAAAGCATTCCATTTCTTACAAAAAGAATTTTAATATAAGAAAAGGTAAAAAGAATCACCTCTGTAAAATCAGGATGGTAAATACCATACAGGGTAATTAGATTCAAAACATAGAGAATCCCTCTAGGCAAAACCTTAAGTTACAAGAAAGACACAAAGACAAGAATATTCATTCTATTCAGCACAGTCTAATTTCTCAGCCATTTAAAGAAATCATAATCTAATGCATATCTAGCTAGATTACTCACTAATTCTAAGACTCAATTCCTGATCTGTCCCCGGCAAAAGCATCACACAGAGAGACAGACCCTTTGTTTTTCCCTCCCTCCAGCTTTGAAAGTATCTTGTCTCCTCATTGGTCATTGTGGTCAGGTGCCAGTGAGGTTATCCTAGCTTCTTAACCCTTTACAGGTGAAAGGATTTTTCCTCTGGCCAGGAAGGATTTTAAAGCTGTTTACCCTTCCTTTTATATTTATGACACGCCCCCCCAAATCATAGCTAGGGTGAAACACTGGCTGGGATTTCTTCCTGGAGCTCTAGGAAAAAACAGAATTAATAAGACACATGTACCTCTAAATATATTACCAAATATATAAAGACTAACAATATTTTCCACATCTCAAGGACAATTTTAACCAGTTGATTCTGGGAAACTTTCATGGGAGAGTGCATCAGCCACTTTGTTAGAAGCTCCTGAGATGTGTTGGATGTCGAAATCAAAATCTTGGAGAGCTAAACTCCACTGAATAAGTTTTTTGTTATTTCCCGTGGAGGTATGAAGCCACTGTAGCGCAGCATGGTTGGTTTGCAGGTGGAAACGCCGTCCCCAAACATATGGGCATAGCTTTTCCAGAGCGTAGATAATGGTGTAACATTCTTTTTCACTGAATGACCAGTTGCTTTACCTCTCAGACAGTTTTTTGCTGAGAAACACTACAGGGTGGAATTCTTGATCCGGTCCTTCCTGCATTAAAACTGCTCCCACACCATGCTCGGATGCATCTGTGGTTAGTAGGAATGGTTTGTCAAAGTCTGGGGCTCTTAATACAGGGTCAGACATGAGTGTTGCTTTAAGTTGGTTAAAGGCCTCTGACACTCTTCAGTCCACTGAATGGCATTTGGCTGTTTCTTTTTGGTTAGGTCTGTCAGTGGGGCAGCGATTTGGCTGTATTGCGGTACAAATCATCTGTAATAACCGGCCAAGCCTAAGAAGCATTGAACCTGTTTCTTTGACTTTGGGACAGGCCACTTTTGGATAGCATCCACTTTGGCCTGCAGGGGGTTGATAGTTCCTTGACCCACCTGGTGTCCAAGGTAAGTCACTCTGTTTAGGCCTATTTGACACTTCTTAGCCTTAACAGTTAGTCCTGCCTCCATTATGCGCTCAAAGACTTTTTGTAGATGTTCCAGGTGTTCTGCCCAGGAATCTGAAAATATGGCCACATCGTCAAGGTGGGCGACTGCATATTCTCCTAATCCCACTAGGAGACCATCTACAAGTCTTTGGAAGGTGGTGGGTGCATTCCGCAGCCCGAAAGGGAGTACATTAAATTTATACAGCCCGACATGTGTGGTGAAGGCTGAGCTTTCCTTGGCGGATTCATCTACCGGTACCTGCCAGTACCCCTTGGTTAAGTCCAAGGTAGAGATGAACTGGGCCCATCCCAGTTTTCTAATAGTTCATCTGTGCATGGCATTGGATAGTTGTCTGGGTGAGTTACAGCATTTAGCTTACGGTAGTCCACGCAAAAACATATCTCCCCATCTGGTTTGGGAACTAGAACCACTGGAGATGCCCATGCACTATGGGAGGGGCAGATTACACCCATCTGTAACATATTCTGGATCTCCCGTTCTATAGCAGTTTTAGTCTGAGGAGACACCCGGTAAGGTTGGACTTTAATTGGGTGAGCATTACCTGTGTCAATGGAGTGGTATGCCTGTTCAGTCAGCCCTGGGGTGGCTGAGAACGTTGGCGCATAGCTAGTGCACAGATCCTGGATCTGCTGTCGTGGCATACACCCGAGGGTCATGGAGAGGTTCACCTCTTCCATGCCACCAGCACTTTTCCCTTCATAGTAGGCACCTTCAGGCCACTCAGCATCATTTCCTCCTTGCGCTGTAAACTGACAAACGTTTAATTCTCTGGAATAAAAGGGCTTTAGAGAATTAATATGGTATACCTTAGGCTTTCGGCTGGAGGTGGGGAATGCTATGAGATAATTAACAGCTCCCAGGAGCTCCTGGACCATGAATGGCCCTTCCCACAACGCTTCCATTTTATGGGCCTGGAACACCTTTAAGACCATAACCTGGTCTCCTACTTTGAAGGAACGCTCTCTGGCACGTTTATTGTACCAGGCTTTTTGCTCTTTTTGAGCATCCTGTAGGTTTTCTTTAGCAAGGGCTAGAGAGGTTCAGAGGGTGTTTTGTAGGCTGGTTACAAATTCCAGAATGTTAGTTCCTGGAGAAGGTGTAAATCCCTCCCATTGCTGCTTCACCAAACGTAATGGCCCCTTAACCTCACGGCCATGTACAAGTTCAAATGGTGAAAACCCTAAACTGGGATGTGGTACAGCTCTGTAGGCAAAGAGCAACTGCTGCAACACTAGGTCCCAATCATTGGAGTGCTCATTTATGAATTTACGTATCCTGGCCCCCAAAGTTCCATTAAACTTCTCCACCACGCCATTTGTTTGATGGTGGTAAGGAGTGGCAACCAAATGATTTACCCCATGATCTTCCCAAAGGCTTTTCATAGTTCCTGCCAGGAAATTAGTTCCTGCATCTGTGAGGATGTCAGAGGGCCAACCTACTCTGGCAAAAATGTCTGCTAGTGCCTGGAACACACTTTTAGCCCTGGTGTTGCTTAGAGCTACTGCTTCCGGCCATCGGGTGGCAAAATCATAGAATCATAGAATATCAGGGTTGGAAGGGACCCCAGAAGGTCATCTAGTCCAACCCCCAATCCATGAAATCCATGAAAGTCAGTATGTACTGCTTTCCTCTGGGTGTCTTTTTTGGAAAAGGACCCAGAATATCCACAGCTACTCGCTGAAATGGAACTTCAATGATGGGGAGTGGCTGAAGAGGAGCTTTGACCTGGTCTTGGGGCTTTCCCACTTTTTGGCATACCTCACAAGACCGGACATAGGTAGAAACATCCTTGCCCATTCCCTCCCAGTGGAATGACCTCCCCAACCGGTCTTTGGTCCTGTTCACCCCAGCATGGCACTAGGATGATCGTGGGCTAAGCTCAAGAGCTTGACCCGATACCTAGTTGGAACTACCAACTGTCTCTGAGGATGCCAGTCTTCCTGGTGTCTACCAGAAAGAGTTTCCTTGTATAAAAGTTCTCTTTCTACAACAAACCTGGATAGATTAGAAGAGCTGAGAGGTGGTGGGTTGCTCTGTGCTGCCGTCCAAGCTCTCTGGAGGATTTCATCTACTTCCTGTTCAGCCTGGAACTGTTCCCTTGCTGCTGGAGACATCAGTTCCTCATTGGATTGTGGACCTATGCTTGGTTCCTCTGGAAGCGATATAGGGGATGGGGCTGTTTCCAATGACTGTGAACCGCTCTCCGCTGGTGCACTATGTTGGGGTTCAGGCTCCGGCTGAGCCTCTTGTGTAGGGTTATTAGCTGCTGCCGGTTCAGGTTCTGTGGGGCCCTCCGGGGTTGGGGTTGCAAGTACTGGATTCAGTGCTGGCAATGGGTATGGTGCTGGTTGTTCCGCTGGTTCTGGTTCTGGGACTGGCTCTGTCTGGGTCTCTGGGACTGGATCCACTATTGCTGTTGCAGACATTGGCCTGGGGTCCGGGTCCATCACCTCTGACCAGGTCCTGGTAGAAGTTTCCAGAACAGCGCTAGGCGTGATGGCTGGTTTAGTCTGGCTGCGGGTGAGCATTCCTACCCTCTTGGTTGACTTCACATGATTGTCCAAGTCTTCCCCCAATAGCATGGGGATGGGATAATCATCATAAACTGCAAAAGTCCACGTTCCTGACCAGCCCTTGTACTGGATAGGTAACTTGGCTGTAGGCAAATTGAAAGAGTTGGACTTGAAGGGTTGAATCATCACTTGGATCTCTGGGTTGATTAAATTGGGGTCCACTAAGGAAGCATGGATAGCCGACACCTGTGCTCCAGTGTCCCTCCATGCGGTGACCTTCTTCCCACCCACACTCACAGTTTCCCTCCACTCCAAGGGTATCTGGAAGGTATCTGGGCCTGAGGACCTCTGGTTTGATTCCGGTGCAATGAACTGTAATCTGTTGGGGTTCTTGGGGCAGTTTGCCTTCACATGCCCCGGCTCATTACATTTAAAACATCGTCCAGCTGACGGGTCACTGGGGAGAGGTGGGTTGCTGGAGAACGGTGTGGTGGGATGATAAGGTGGCTGGAGGGTTCCTTGGGGGGTAGGTGGGGCCTTGGGTGGCCCCTGGTAGTAGGGTGTGGTCTGAGGTTGTCCCTTCTGGTTTCTGCTCCAACTGTGACCAGTTTTTTTCCTCTCTGCCACCTCCATCCATTTGGCTCCAATCTCCCCCGCCTCGATTACAGTTTTGGGCTTCCCATCTAGGATGTATCTTTCTATTTCCTCAGGAACACCCTTTAAGAATTGCTCCATTTGCATTAGGAAGTGCAAATCTTCTGGAGATTTAACACTTGCTCCTGATATCCAGGCATCCCAATGTTTCACAATTTGGTAGGCATGTCGGGTAAACGTCTGGTTTCCACCTTAGGGCTCTGAACTGCCAATGGGAATGCTCAAGGGTTAGCCCCATTCTGACTCTTACCTTGGTTTTAAACAGTTCATACTGGTTCATGCGTTCCTTAGGCATTTCAGCTGTCATCTCAGCTAAGGGTCCATTGAGCTGTGGCCTCAGCTCTACCATGTATAGGTCTGTAGAGATGCTGTACCCAAGGCAGGCCCTTTCAAAGTTTTCTAAGAAGACCTCAGTATCATCGCCTGCCTTGTAGGTGGGAAACTTTCTGGGATGGGAAGTGGTACCTGGAGAAGGATTGCTAGGGTTTGTTGGTATATTTTGCTGAGCCTTTGCCTTCTCCATCTCCAGTGCATGCTTCCTCTTTTTTTCCTTCTCCTCCTCCACATGCTTCCTCTCTTTGTCCTTGGCCTCCAGTTCTTTGTCCTTGGCTCCAGTTCTTTGTCTTTGGCCTCCATTGCTCTCCTGTGGGCAGCCGCTTGGTGTTCTTCTGCCTCTTTTGCTGCCTCCCTGTCTTTGTCCTTTGCCTCCATTTCTCTCCGTATGAGTTCTATCTGTCTTTCATGTTCCTTTTGTTTTTCCTCAGCCACAAATATGGCTAATTCCAGCTTTTGTTGAACCGTGGAGTCTGTCATCCTAACCTCTCTGTTTTTAACTAACTTTACACCCGAGGTTTAAAAATAAAACAAACAAAACTTGGCTTGTAAAATTTTGCTGTGCTGAATATGATACCTATATTCTCTGATAGTGATTGTAAACCTACAGAGAAATCCTAAAAAAACCCCTAACACCTTTGGCTCCAGGCAAATAGGCAGAAAACACCTCTAGTTGCTCTTAAGGAGAAAAAAAAAACAAAAAAAACCCTTCAGGTCTGTGAAGACTGGTGAATTTCCTTGCAGGAGGTTAACTATCCTGCCTTTAGGTAGAAAAAACTCCAGCTCACAAAAGGCAATTCCCTTTTATCTCTGCTCTGGCCCCAAAGCAGAGAGACGAACTCCTACTACTTCCTGTTGGAAACCTGCTTTCCAGCAGCCGAAAGGAAAAAAAAAAATCCTTTTCAAATCTGTGCTTCCGGTTCAAAAAAATCTCAAAATGATTTCAAGTTGATCCCACTGCTCTGCCACCATATCAAGGTTCCTTCCCCACTCTGAACTCTAGGGTACAGATGTGGGGACCTGCATGAAAACCTCCTAAGCTTACTTTTACCAGCTTAGGTTAAAACTTCCCCAAAGTACAAACTATTTTACCTTTTGCTTTTGGACTTCTACTGCCACCACCAAATGTCTGGGTTTATTTTTGAGAAAGCATTGTTTGGAAACGTCTTTCCCCCAAAAATCCTCACCAGAACTTTGTACCCCCTGCCTGAGGAAGGCTTGATAAAAATCCTCACCAATTTGCATAGGTGACCACAGACCCAAACTCTTGGATCTTAAGAACAATGAAAAAAGCATTCCATTTCTTACAAAAAGAATTTTAATATAAGAAAAGGTAAAAAGAATCACCTCTGTAAAATCAGGATGGTAAATACCATACAGGGTAATTAGATTCAAAACATAGAGACTCCCTCTAGGCAAAATCTTAAGTTACAAGAAAGACACAAAGACAAGAATATTCATTCTATTCAGCACAGTCTAATTTCTCAGCCATTTAAAGAAATCATAATCTAATGCATATCTAGCTAGATTACTTACTAATTCTAAGACTCCATTCCTGATCTGTCCCTGGCAAAAGCATCACACAGACAGACAGACCCTTTGTTTTTCCCTCCCTCCAGCTTTGAAAGTATCTTGTCTCCTCATTGGTCATTAAGGTCAGGTGCCAGCGAGGTTATCCTAGCTTCTTAACCCTTTACAGGTGAAAGGATTTTTCCTCTGGCCAGGAGGGATTTTAAAGATGTTTACCTTTCCCTTTATATTTATGACAAGGGTAACACCTGGAGACATTTGTTGCCTCCCGTAGAGATTCTGTTAAATGGAAAAGTTAAAACTAGACCACCTCATCTTGTAGAAAATGATGCTGAGAACAGACATGACGTAAAAGGGTTGAAGAAAGCAGATACAGACCAACAAAAATGTAGGATCACAGAAGGTTACAAGAAGTAGCATTTTTGCATCCTGCAGATGCTGGCTGTATAAATGTTACAAATTGTTGAGAACAAAAGGCAATAGTTACTCCTGCTTTGCCTCCTAGGTCACTCCTGAAGGACAGACTTACCACCGGGACAGGAAACATCTACAGTAGGGTCCTGAGGAAAGGGAGCATAAGGAGGAAACCTCAATGCCTGCAAGAGAAAGGGAAGTGGAGCACGCAACGGACCTACAGGCACTCAAGCAACTGATGCAGAGACAGTCCTGTTGTCGCGCAGATCAACCAAACTGCATGGACCTCAGAGACTGAAGGAGAATTGTTAAAATGGTCACAAGCCAATTTTAATTGTATAGATAGGAATTGTGTAGCTATTGACTATATGGATATACAGTTTTGATTAATGTTGAATAAGATCTTTAATTGGAAAAGAGGAGATGTGAGGCTTTGTCCCTTGAAAGGCTGTACCCCTCTTAGCTGAATAGCTACAGGAGAGGAAGCTGCGAGCAGTTCTGACATAGCCGCCTAACCAGCAGTTACCCCATTCTCAGAGGGGCTTAGCTGATCTTCTAAGGTCCAGCCTGAGTCTCCTACGCAGAACCTACGAAGATTGAACCTTGAATGGTGTTTTAACCACGTTCCCTTATCACACTATAGTCTTGCTAAAGGCCCATTTGCTATCGCAAATCACAATAGCACATTATAACACAGTTTTGTTACCTCTACTCTGCAAAACCGAACCAAGTTTTAATCGGCCCCAGGGTCAAAATGCGTGTAACTGGTCCCCCAGGATGGTAGATTTTAATAACCTTGAATCAAAATGTTGAGGTCCAGATCCCACAGACTCTTCAGCACCAGCATACGTTCACTATTAGGAGTAGTCCCACTGAGTTAAATGGGTTCCTCAAGTGAGTAGAGCTGGTTGTGTAACCCACACACCTGCTGGGTGCACGGTTCTGTCCCATCTAGTGGCACCGAGACCACTTAGAGAAAGTTAAATGAGTCTGCGCAGCAGCCTTAGCTAACAGTCATTTGACTTTTAGGTCATACAGTACAAGCTCATGCACTAAGCTTCAGAGGTCGCTGGTTCGATCCCGCCCGCTGATGACTGGGGTCTGTGGGCATTACACACGCAGCTAAGTGGTTGCTGGACCCAAACCTGGATTAATAACCAAGCCTGAAATCAGATGAGTTTTGCTTGGTTTCATGGTTATCCTTTCACACTGCTCTCCATGTGTGATAGCCAGACCTAAGAGTTTGCTCATTGCTACCTTGGCAAGATCTAAAAGAAGGTGATGAAACAGGATTAATTGTTATGTTTACATTCTATAGTGCCAGTGATAAAATTTTGGTGTCACATAATGCCCATAATCTTAATGTTATCAGCACAATGCAACTATGTTTACTTAAGCTACCCACTGCTACCCAGAAGCTGAGGGAGGAAGGGACTGGCCTAGTCTAATTACTACAAAGCCTAATTCTGATCTCTCTTATTATTAGAAACCATCTAAGACTGGGGCTTCATTGAGCTAGGCAATGTACATATGCATAATAAGAGATGGTCCCTCCTCCAAAGAGCTCATAGTGAAAAAAAATTAAGTGATTTACCCAAGGTCATGTAGTACATCAGTGGCAGAGCCAGGAAGTAAAACTAGGTCTCCTGACTCAATAGTCATGGTCCTAGTTACTGGACCACATCATACTTCCTTCTAATCTACCCTGTTAGACCTATTTAGCAAACAGTGAAGAAAAACACAACACTCCCCTGCTAATTTCCTTTCAATGTCTGTCTCTGCCTTATCTTATATTCTTTTATTTCATCTCAGAAATGTCTCCTGTGAGTTTCAATTAGTTTTAAATCAAAGGTTGTTTATTAATATCATTAAAAACCTACTTAAATGTTTTATGCTTAAATTTAAAAACAACACATGCTCTATTAGCAGGATGGCTGGTGTCTGGAGATAGATTGAGTGTATGGAATTTTCTACCCCACTTTTCAGATTGTAGCATGTCCCCAGCCAACTCTGATGGCTGGAATCAGGGGCAGGGGGAACTGGAGCTAGAGACCCATCCTCTTCCCACCCTTTGCTCTCAGTGGGGAGTATCAAATACAAGGCCCCTGATCTCCCAACCCTGTGCATAGCGCTATGGTCCAGGGAGGTCTGATGCAGCCAGGCACAGGAGTGTGTGTGTAGCATAATGCCCCATCCATGCCTATATTACTTCCAAAATTGGCATCCAGGCAGCAGTGTGGAACCGGTAGGCAGAGGATATTTATGGGAAGGGCATGTGGCTGACTAAGAAGTGCACATCTAATTGTTGTGACCTCTGCGGACAGAGAGGGATGAGAACAGGTCTCTTGTTCTATGCAGTTGGTTAGAAATCACAGCTGATGTTACACTGATGCATCTCTCACATTCAGAACCTAGGAATGGCCATACTGGGTCAGACCAAAGGTCCATCTAGACTAGTATCTTGTCTTCCGACAGTGGCCAATGCCAGCTGCTCCAGAGGGAATGAACAGAACAGGTCATCATCAAGTGATCCATTCCCTGTCGCCCATAACCGGCTTCTGGCAAACAGAAGCTAGGCAGGGACACTTCAGAGCATGGTTTTGCATCCCTGCCCATCCTGTCTAATACCCATTGGTGGACCCATTGGTGGACCTATGCTCCATTAACTTATTTAGTTCTTTTTTGAACTCTGTTATAGTTTAGGAGATATGTGATAATTCTTCCCCACACTAGGTATCCTCCTAATTCCTTATAGTTAGAGATTATTTTACCATGAAACATACAGGTAATTAGAGGCAGGCAGTAACCAGATTATCTGTTTAGCAGGAAATTCTGTGATTTTGACATTTTTTCTGGTTTGAGATGGAATGAAAACAAAAATATTGATATTTCTCATTAAATGAAATTAAAAAAAAACTATTTTGGCTTGACTGATACATCAATAAATCAAAACATTTTGTCAGGATTTTGACCTTTTAAAATTGTTTTAAAAATGCTTTTTAGCAAAAAAACAAGTTTAATTTAAAAAGGTTTCAGAGTAGCAGCCGTGTTAGTCTGTATTCGCAAAAAGAAAAGGAGTACTTGTGGCACCTTAGAGACTAACAAATTTATTAGAGCATAAGCTTTCGTGAGCTACAGCTCACTTCATCGGATGCATCCGATGAAGTGAGCTGTAGCTCACGAAAGCTTATGCTCTAATTTAAAAAGGTCATTTCAAAATGGAACATAGAAATGGCCAGTTCTGAAAATGTCAAAATGGGATTTTTAAGCATTATCAACATGCTTTGGATGGGTTTTGTTTTGGGAGGTGGAGTTCAAACAACACCATTCTAAACATTTCAGTTTAAATGAAAATGGCCTTTTTGTCAAAAAAAAAAAAACTATTGCTGAAACATTTCTGACCAGCCCTAGGGATAATATTCCTTCCCAAATTTATGACAGGTTTCAGAGTAGCAGCCGTGTTAGTCTGTATTCGCAAAAAGAAAAGGAGGACTTGTGGCACCTTAGAGACTAACAAATTTATTTGAGCATAAAAAACCAAATTTATGTTACCATTAACAATTCTAACACTGCATATGCTTGTTACCTGTATGCAGAATCTCAGAAATAGGGCTAGAAGGGACCCAAGAGCTCCAACCCCATTCTGAATCTTGCTAAGGTTTTGGCCTCAACAGGAGCCCTAAATCCCAATTCCTTCCTGGGCTAAGGCACCTACATGCTATTTGCTGTAAAGTGCTGACGCTCATGGCTCAATCTCATCTTCCATGTGGAGGTAATGGCTGTGTACTGTAAGGGCCCCAGAATCATAGAATATCAGGGTTGGAAGCGACCTCAGGAGGTCATCTAGTCCAACCCCCTGCTTAAAGCAGGACCAATCCCCAATTTTTGCCCCAGATCCCTAAATGGCCCCCTCAAGGATTGAACTCACAACCATGAGTTTAGCAGGCCAATGCTCAACCACCTAGTTGGAGGCCAAGTCACCAGAAAAGGCGGGTCACTGAAGAGGCGGAGATACCCGGCAGGGAAAGAGATGCTACGCCATGCCCAGCCATGAGGAGGCGTCAGCAGTGAGTCAACCCCTTCACAGCCACCTTCAGAATAGGTGCTGCTATCAGTTTTTCAAGCTAAATGGGAGGCAGCCTCTTTATCTTCTACACCCTGGAAGGCTCCTGCCCCCATTCTCTGCACCCCTGACACCGGACAAAACGTCATAAAGGCAATTAAATGATAGTTTCAGTGGCCTTTCACAAAATCTGTTCTAGTTCAGTTTAATTTAATTAGCAACTTTGGTTTCTCAATTTATTCCACCTGCCTAATCATAAAAAGTTTTCGTCCCACAGGCAATTTTTTTCTCATTTGCTAGGTTATTATCTGGCACAGGTTTGCTCTACAACATGCCACCCACAGCCCTGAGCATCCCGGATTGATTAACCCCTTCAAGTGCTTCTCTTCGGGGAAGGTTGGTTTAACGGCACAAATGTTAGTTCCAGCCATGATTTACACCAGCTGAGGAGCCATTTGAAACTCTCCCTTCCGGTCAATGTTTTTGAATGTGCTGCGGGCTTTAGCATCTTAGTGCGTGAGCACCTAGTGGAGATTGTCGGTGATTTCACCTGCCTCTGGTCTGGGTGGATAATGTGGGCAATATTGAGAAAGAATATGAAGCCAGCCCTGCCAAAGCATTGTCGGTAACGGGGCACCTTACCATGAACGTCTTCTGCAAAGCGAACACCTTGGTCAGTAGAGAGACGAATTTCAGTTCTGCTTTAAAAAAATCTTGCAGCCCCAGTCCTGTGAAGCTGGAAGATGCAATAGATGACATTGGATCTTTGAAGCATTCGTGCCATGGGGCTTTCATGGCTTTCATCTATTAATGAAAAACAGCTCAAAGCAAATTAGCACTGGTTAGAATATAGGCTGATTTAAAAAAAAACAACCCACAACATTTTCCATGTAAGTTAATTACTGCTGACGATTAACAGCTCCCCAGACAGAGAGGGAGAATTATCTGATGTCTGCCTGAACTGTCAAAAGTAATTGTGAAGCACATTCAATATGGTCCATTCGACAGGACACAGTAGTGGGAGTCAAGAAATCTGCGTTCTGTTACCAGCCCTCCCAGTGACTAGCTGTGGGATCTAAGGCAGTTTATTCAATGCCTGATCCAAAGCCTATTGAAGTTCATAGGATTTTTTCCATTGATTCCAGTGGGTTTGCGATCAGGGCCATAGTTCCTAGGACATCTCTCTCTCAATCTCTCTGTTTTTTCCACCAAATGCATCCGATGAAGTGAGCTGTAGCTCACGAAAGCTTATGCTCTAATAAATTTGTTAGTCTCTAAGGTGCCACAAGTACTCCTTTTCTTTTTGCAAATACAAACTAACACGGCTGCTACTCTGAAATCTCTCTCTCTGTAATCTTGGAGATTTATATGGCCCCCATGATCATAATACCTTTAATGTATTTATCCTCACAACACCCTTGTGAATTAAGAAAGTGCTAATGTGTTTGCAAAAAAAACCCAAACCCTTGCAAAAAACAAGTTTGAACGAACAAATCTCTAAACATTGCAATCTGTTCGCAGATGGTTTGCAAACAGAAACATGGGCTTAATTCATCAATCCATAACGGGTGGAGAGATGCACAGCTGACTTAATAATTATTAATTATTATTAATAATAATATTATTTGTATTATAACTGCTCTCAGAAGCCCCAACTGCAATCAGAGTCCCATTGAACTAAGTCCTGTACAAATATGTAGCAGTCCCTGTGCCAAAGAGCTTACTGTATAAATAGAGAAGGCAGCCTGCTCTACTCCTTCCCCCCGGCCTGCTTCTGCCTGCACCCTGCCTACTCCACCCCTGACTCCCAACCTGCCCTGACCCCTCACCCCAATACTGCCTGGCCCTTTCTCACCTCTGAGCCTCACCCCTCTGACTTCTAGTCAGGCTGCTCCCAGACCCTGCCCCAGAGACAGCCTCCCTGCTTGGTGCTGCAGTGGCAGCTGGGAGAAGGAGTTGCAGGGAAAATCCCGCTCAACCCCCTACAGCCCTGCTGGATACATAGGATCCCAGCCAGGATGCATGAAGGTAGGCGGTGCAAATGCTTGAGTCTCACTGCTGCTGCTCCTAGGCTGAAGGCATGTTCTGTGGGGATGGAGCATGCTCAGTGCAGTTGGTACATAGGTTCTTTGTGGGGATTGAGCATGCTCACTGGAGAAGGAATAGTCACAAGTTTTAGCTGCCAACCTCTGTATCACGCGCTACTGAGTATGTGCAAATGGCGATTTTCAGAGGCTTTTCATTTGGTCAAATTTGGGTTCATTTTCATGGGAATGGCAATCGTCATCTCCCGCATTCCAGAATGACACCTCCCACCCACCCCACTTCCAAATTCAAGTCCCTGTTTAGCTTCTCATTGAAATAATCAACCATTTTTTAACAAAACCAAGTATTTCCCACAAAACTTGTTCTTGGAAATGGCTGAACCATTTTTGCTTAAATTTCTCAAAAAAGAAAAGAAAAGAAAAGAAAAGAAAAGAAAAGAAAAGAAAAGAAAAGAAAAGAGGCAGAGCTCCAGCATGGAAAATTTCAGCCCCAAATGGTTAAAGTTTGGCAAAGTTACAAGCAACTGACAACAGGGACTTATAATGGAAAGTGTTATGCAACCTTAATTACAGGCAGCGCCACTTCTACAAATGTTAATATTTGTCAAACCGGAGGACTGGTCCCCATAGTAACTGTACATCTACACCCCTAGCAATGTCTTGGTAACTCACCATTCCCACTGATGGCAGGTCTTTGTTTTCTTTCACTCAGCCAAGCAACAGCTTTCCTCCCTTTCCATGACTCAAACATTCCCAGACCCAGCCTGTCACCTAGCAGCAGCCAAGGAAAAGAGAGGCCGCTGCTAACACACCCCTTCAGAGACAATAATTTACAGTGAACAAAATCCCTGCATTCTGTTATCAGGACTTGCCATCCCTAGAATGTCCCCCTTCCTCTAGGATTTCTTTGGTACTCTGCAATGATCTCTGCGTGACAACCAATGCCACAGCTCTAGTCTTTGTGAGCAGAAGGATGAGCAAGCAAACTCTGGTACTTGTTCAGGCCTGTCTGCTGACAGGGTATATGTTGCACCAGTGCAAGCCCGTCTTAATATAGGAGTAGGACTTCTACATTAGAAGTTTGCAGCAGTGGAACAGCATCGGTGTAGCTGTGTAATCCGCTGGTCAGTGTGTGTTATGCTTGCCTCTCTTTAACAATGTTATTATCATTATTTATTATTTGTATTACCATAGAGCCTAGAACTTGCAATCATGGACCAGGGCCCCATTGTGCTAGATGCAGAAGAAAAACATGGCCCGTGCAGGCCCCTGGGGCAGGGACCATCTTTTTGTTCTGACCAAAGTTTGCCATCCAAAGTGGACTTTTCAGTAAACCTAACTAGAGTTTTTGATCAAAGTTTGACCAATCTATCTAGTCTATCAATCTCAAAGTTTTATACGTTCGTCTATCACTATGGTATCTGAGCATCTTCCATAACAAGTAAACACAAAACGTTCCTTTTGTCTTCCAGCCCTGCCAACAGGGATAAGCTTAAAATGAGTATATGGGTTTGAATCACATGTTCAACAGGTTTGCAAACTCACTCTAGGTTTGCATTACTCCATGCTCCAGAAAACGGGGAGTTTGTGGAATTCTCGAAAGACCAGTTTGAAGATAGTTAATTTTATTTGGGAGGTGGGAGAGAGGTTTGGGTCAGCTTTGTTGTCTACATATGCAAATTTGTAAATAGCTGATAGATTAGGTGATGGAGCTCAAAAATATTGGATTTTGCAGGACCGATAAAACTTGTTGCATATTGCAAATGGCATCACTATGCAGCTCTTTACATCGGCTCTTAGCAAGCTTCTTTGATCTTATCCTATACTAAGCTAAAACATGTCTATCTGATATGCCCAGAATTAGGGGCAAAACATGGTTGTACTTCCCCTGGAGCAGCCTGGGTGGGAGACTGTTATTCAATCATCTGCGGATTGCTGGAGTATAAAAGATGCACTGGGCATGCGCCCCAGCTACCAGGGATGCCCCTCGGGCCAGAAGTGGATGTGGTGTAGGAGTTGCTACCCCAATACTATGCCACTGCTTAAGGGAGAATTCTCAGCAATGTACCCTAGGAGAATGTGCAAAGGAGTGGTAGGAGGACGGAGAATCCAATCTGAAGGAGGCCAAGGGAGACTGAAAAAATGAGACAGTCGGACGATTGTACCTCAGGCAAATCCAATTCTAGTATGCCCAAAGTAGACACTCCAATTTACAAATTAATGTCCTGCAAGAGGTCCTATATTCCCTACTTAGTTACAATATAAATGGGACTCTCGGGATCAGGTGGGAGTGTATTAACAGCAAAACCCCATATACGCCCCTTCTACATTCACATTTTGGGTTGAACTCCTCTGGTTTTGGTTTGCAAAATCCCTTTGCATTTCCAAAAAAAGAGGCTCCCACACTGTCTGAAACACTTTTCTATTACTGGAAGGAACATTGCTTTGTGGACAAAAGTGTTTGGGTGGTCAAATATAGATTATTCACCTTTGAAGGAACCAGGGTTGTTATTTTTCGTCTGTTTCATAACAGATTAAATCTTCGAAGCTCTCTCCCACTGCTGTGAGCATGAATTCATGGGCTGTCTGGAATATAATTGTGGGGTAAAATAAAACGTTCTTCTTGGAAAAAGGGATGATGAGGTGAAGGAGTGGAGTCAGTTGACCAGAAAGGCAAACAAAATCAGCCATGGACATTTATTAACATTTAAAATAGTGTCTTGCAGAGTAATGGGTGTACGTGTGTGTTTGTGGGAGAGAGGGATCTACATAATTGGCTGTTTGGGGGAGGGAATAGCACCCGGTCAGGTTCGACAAACAAAGCCAAGAGGTAGCCTGTAATTTTCATAATGAGAGAATTTGGAACAGGAGACTTGGGATGGGAGGTAAACTAAAAAAAGTGACAGCCTGCCAAGGAAACTGAAAAGATACATTTGGGGTACGATTCAGCTGACTGAGTCAATCCTTTTTCACCGAACAGAAAAGAGTTTTGATGAGGGCCAGTCAAAAAAGTGGGCAGTGCGGGGGTTTCTATGGAAAACGTTGACAAAAATTAAAACAATCCTGATTTTTCATGTGGACTTGTTTAGATCAAATTGGAATGCCATGAATTTTCACCCCAAAGGTCAACTCAAATTTAACCTTTTATAAAGTTGAAAAAAGTTACTTTTACTTCTCTCTGCGTTGTTTTCTGCACTTCTGGCTGGAACTAAAAGCAGAAGATACAGCAGAAAAGGGCGTGACCCGGGCTAATATTGTTAAGCTGGAAAGTGTTAATGGCTGCCAACAGGTGGGTCTTTGATCAACAGATAACCAACATTACTTATATCACTGTAACACCTAGACACCTAAACCAAGATCATGGCCTCATTGTGCTAGTTATTGTACATACACATTGTAAGAGACAATCCCTATCCTGAACAGTTAACGGCTAGATTTTTGCCTCCTAAAAGCTTGAATGCTTTGGGGACAGGCAGCTTCCCACTAAAGCTTCCCAAACCAGAAGGCAACGCCCCCCATATCCTCGCCACCCCAAAAGCATTTATTTTAGTAAATCTCGTGATTCTTAAGCAACCCTAATGATTTCTGTGCAGGGAGGTGGGTCTGACTCATGATTTGTGAACATGTGTGGTTGGCAACACCCTGCACTCATGACTTGGTGTGTCTCAAGTTTTGGGTGCCCACCCTGAGACACCTTAAAAGGCATCTGATTTTCAGAGGGCTCAGTGCCCAGCACAGTATGAAAAGCAGGCCTCTTTAAAATATTAACATTTGGGCCCTGAAAACTGATGCCCCTGGCACTCCTCCCCCCACTACAGAAAAAAAAATCACTCATCAATTTGGAAAATCTTGGCCATAAATGTGCTGGTTTTATTTTGTTTGGTTGGGTTTGGTTGGGGTTTTTTTTGGCAATTGTGAAATGCATATTACTAACTCAAAGGCCAGGCCTGACTCTGATCTCAGTTACACTGGTATAAATCAGGACTGACCCCACTGAACCCCAATTTACACTGGAAAAGTGCAATCCAGTTACTCTAGTGTGAAAGCAGCGTGAGCATGAAGAACACAAGCTTATATTTTCTGGCTTTTATTCTTAATGGGCTTCTCTGCTCATTTGTTTTCTCGAACCTGAAGAACTGAAGTGTGAAGAATGAGTCCCTGCAAACTGTGCCATACCCATGGGTAAATAGATCTTTTTTTCCCCCTTTTCCAGAGTTACAGTGTTGCATGCCAGTGTTAACAGTTATATGATGAGGCTGGCATTTCATTGTACTTGCCTACACTTCTCAACGAGAGAGTCATATTCAAAAGTGAGTCTAAGAAGATGCTGATGGAATAACCCTTTGCTTTCTCTGCTCTCCTACTCTGTCTGATTTCCCTTATTCTCCTCCTCAATCTTTCTGCTTGTTTCCCTCCAATCTCTTGTCTTTCTTTCTTCTCCAGCCCATCCCCAGCCACCTCAGTCTGTCCTTTTATCTATCTATCTATCTATCTATCTATCTATCTATCTATCTATCTATCTATCTATCTATCTACCTATCTATCTATTGTTTATACTGCTGTCCATCACTGCAGTATCTGAATGCCTTCCATGTGGACTTCTAGCTCTCCTTCGCTGTCTTTGGATTAAGAAATTGACTTCTCCTCTGTTAATCTTTCCATTCCTTTAAAAGAACGAGTTGCTCTTTTTACACTTACTCTGCTCTGCCGACAGCTTTCCGGGACCCCCCAAAATGCAGCATTCCAGGCACGGTCTGGGGGAGCATTCTCCAGCAGAAGAGGAGAGTTCTACCTTTGCCCCAAGCTAACCTTTCCTCTTCCCTAGTCCTGAGGAAGCCTCTCCATGAGGCCGCTGTAGGGAAGTCAGCTGGGCTTCTTCAGATTCTCCTCACCTGCCCATCCCCTGAGGCGTGAAACTTGTGCTGGTTTCCCACATGTGTTATGTAATCTCCCGCTACACCCCTCTAGGGGTGTTTGGGGCAGGGAAGCCCTGGAAAGCCCATCTCCAGCTGACCAAGGACTGAACAGCAGAGCAGATGCAATGAACATCTGTGCCCCCTATCTTCTTTGGATCACCTCAATATCTGTGCAAATCCTAGGGATTTCCTCCATCTTCTTCCATTTACCCACATGCTGGGGAAAATGAGTTCCACAGAGATGCTATTGCTCCTCTATTTAGCAAGGCCTCTGCATATGCAACTCACCACTTCAGTGACCTTTTCTGTGCTATTTCACATTACAAAGTGTCATTTAATTTGCTCTCCCTTGAGGGTCTTTGGACATTGGTAATTCCCAGGCACCCCCTCCCACTGACTATTGATTTGGATTGTCATTTGCTGCCCATCTCACTCATCATTGAACTCAGTCTCTGCCCTCATTGAGGTTTGCAGCACTTCCCAGTTTGGTACAATCTGTGAATGTTTATTCATGTGATTTTCATTCATTCCATGTGGCCCATTAATGACGATGTTAAATAAGGCTGAACTCCACACTAATCCCTGAGTTATTCCACGAACTACCTTTCCACAGCTTTATAACACTGATCATGATTCATCACCCTCTACTGTTGGCTAGCACCACTTCAGTTAGTGCTCAGTCTACATGGCTGTCCATAGCCAGGCTGATTTTAATGTTGCGAGAAAGATTTCATGAGACATTTTCTCACATGCTTTATTGGCATCCAGATGTTTTAGGTCCATTGCATTCACTTTAATTTTATCATTCTATTAAAAAGACCTCAAGGGCCTGATTCTCTGTTGCCCTAGGCCTCCCCTAGCCACTTACTCTGGTGCAGCATGAGTACAAAACAACACCAATTCAGAATGGGAGCATTTCACACCCATTTTTTCATTAGTGTAATTGCAGGACAATGAAGAATCAGGATTATGTTTGTCTGTTCTTTATAAATTCATGGTCCTTATAGCTTTTAGTTTCCAACCCCTAGTCCACATTAATTAAGTATGATGGTCCATATACATCCCTGGTGTAAGTGGGTGTAATTCCATTTCCATAGGTAGACCAGCACCTTTTTATAATTGGATTGAATTTGACCTAAAATTTCTAACAACAACAACAACAACAACAAAAAGATGTTGAAGTTTGTTTGTTTGTTTTTTAAAAAAACTACTAGTGTGTGTGGAAGAGTGGAGACCAAAGAGAAGCAAATCTGATTCTTGAACATAAGGCATCTCTGTGTGCATATGTGTGTGAAAGAAAGAGAGAGACATAGCTGTGAGGGCTTGGAGTCACCAGATCTGTTTGAGTTTGTGAAAAATTCTTTCTTTCTTGCTTTCTTTTTTGCTTTCTTGCTTTCTCTGCTGTTCATCACGATAGTATCCCAGTGCTTTCTACATTAGGCTGGCAATAATGAGATCCCTAGCAAATGTCACATAGTATCTCATTCTTCTCCTTTTCTCAGTTATGGAAACTCTGCTTATTTATGTATGAATCATGGCCTGAATTCTCACCTCATTTATTCCATGCAACCACAATGAAGGCTGTAGGGTTTCCCAGTTATAACTGAGAGCAGCATTTGACCCTTAAAGTGCTGTTCCAGTTAGAAAACTATGTACAAATGTAAAGGAGTACTTGTGGCACCTTAGAGACTAACAAATTTATTTGAGCATAAGCTTTCATGAGCTACAGCTCACATCATCGGATGACTATAAAAATGGTACCTTCTTACTCAATCCGCCTTGAGCACCTTCAAGTGACATCTGCTTTATGGCCATTGCTGTTTTCCCTGCTGAACTTAAGGACATACACTATTACCTTAAACAAATCCACCACCACTTACTCCTCCAGCATCACTCTGCATGCTGTCTGGATGTCCCAGGCTTTCCAAGACATTTTCCATTCAAGGCACTGTGTTATTGCTCTCGGAAAACACCCCCCTTCCTTTACAAGGCAAAATCAATGTGCTGATAATAACAGCAGTGGCGCTGATCAGAAAATAGTTGTTTTTTTCCCCATGAAACTTTTCAGGTTTTCGTTGAAAGCCCTCAAACAGAAAAAGCAAACATTTTTGACATGTGAAAATTGAAAGTTTTAGGTTCAAAACTGAAAAGTTTTGGGAACCGAAAACTAAACTATTTTTGGTTTTGGATGAAATCCTGAATATTTTTGTCGAAAACAATTTTTTTAATGAAAAATATTGCTTAAAATTTTTTTTGTGGCAGAAGCTTCAACAACTCAATGCAGATGCGTATTCATTTCCCCCTCCTTGCTGCTGGTGATGGCTCATCTTAAGTGATCACTCTCCTTACCGTGTATATGATAAAACCCATTGTTTCATGTTCTCTGGGTGTGTATATAAATCTCCCCACTGTATTTTCCACCAAATGCATCCTATGAAGTGAGCTGTAGCTCACGAAAGCTTATGCTCAAATAAATTTGTTAGTCTCTAAGGTGCCACAACTACTCCTTTTCTCATTTCCACATTGTCACTTTTATAAGTCATCAGCCCAAATCCTATCCCAGTTCAACGCCCTGATTCTCACAATGGACATACATCTCTAATCTTCTATGATTCTATGATAAAAATGATAATGTGGAAATGAATATGCATCCGCAACAATCTTTAATTTCAGTTATCTTCTCAATGCTGCAGCCCCATTTCCCCCTTGCCCCCTGAGACAGCTGCTCCCATCAGGGATGCTGTTGTCACTGAGGCACATGATGAAACTTTTGGGAGATGAAGCATTCCTGGCAGAAGAGATTAGAATGACTGCAAGATTCATTGCATTCAGAGCACAATGCTAAACCCACTTTTTTTGCTGAAGTTGAAGAACGAATTATACAGAGACCCAAATCCTCAGCTGGTGCAATGTAGTATCAATCCACCTAAGGCATGATACCTAAGGATCTGGCCCTCCGTGTAGAACCAGCTGAACTCAGGCATAGCAGAGAGCAGGGTCCTTTCCTGACAAAATTTTATGTGAGTCTAATGCTGTATACAGCATGTAGATGCTATGGTAATGAGCACATTATAAATACTCAAGATACCCAGTTATCTGGCATTGTAGTCATTCAGCATAAACAACCTGACAAGGTACAAAATGATGGATTGTACTTGAAGAGTGCCAGATGCCACCTTGTGTCTTTCTGTGGCTGAATTCTTGACTCTGCTGGCATTTTCATGTGACTCCAGTCAAACAACAGCTCCACCAGCTCCTGGGAGCTGGCAGGCTGGGCTCTGAATAATGAACCCTTTCCAGCAGTAAAAGAAGCAGTAAAAAAGGTTGAAAGAAAACTTCAGAGAAATGCTCCTCCCTGCTGACAGAGGAGGAAGCTTTGCTTTAAACAGCAAGGCTCCAGTCCAGCGCAACACTTAAAGACAAGTATCAGAGGGGTGACGATGTTAGTCTGGATCTGTGAAAGCAGCAAAGAGTCCTGTGGTACCTTATAGACTAACAGACGTATTGGAGCATAAGCTTTCGTGGGTGAATACCCACTTCCTCAGATGCATGTAGTGGAAATTTCCAGAGGCAGGTATAAATATGCAAGCAAGAATCAGCTGGGGATAACGAGGTTAGTTCAATCAGGGAGGATGAGGCCCTCTTCTAGCAGTTGAGGTGTGAACCTCAAGGGAGGGGAAACTGCTTTTGTCATTGGCGAGCCATTCACAGTCCTTGTTTAATCCTGAGCTGATGGTATCAGATTTGCAAATGAACTGAAACTCAGCAGTTTCTCGTTGAAGTCTGGTTCTGACGTTTTTTTGCTGCAGGATGGCTACCTTTACATCTGCTATTGTGCGGCCAGGGAGGTTGAAGTGTTCTCCTACAGGTTTTTGTATATTGCCATTCCTAATATTTGATTTGTGTCCATTTATCCTTTTACGTAGGGACTGTCCAGTTTGACCAATGTACATGGCAGAGGGGCATTGCTAGCACATGATGGCATATATCACATTGGTGGACGTGCAGGTGAATGAACCGGTGATGGTGTGGCTGATCTGGTTAGGTCCTGTGATGGTGTCGCTGGTGTAGATATGTGGGCAGAGTTGGCATTGAGGTTTGTTGCATGGATTGGTTCCTGAGTTTGAGTCACTATGTTGCGGTGTGTAGCTGCTGGTGAGACTATGTTTCAGGTTGGCGGGTTGTCTGTGGGCGAGGACTGGTCTGCCTCCCAAGGCCTGTGAAAGTGAGGGATCATTGTCCAGGATGGGTTGTAGATCACTGATGATCACTTAAAAACAAGCTTCACTTTGGGCATGTGAGTAATCCATTGATTTTAAATGCTTGGTTGGATTGGGGCTTCAAGGAGTCTTACCTCGAGGATTCAGCCAACACTATAGGTCAGCACTATAGGTGCCAAGTTAGACCAATGAGAGAACTGGAAACACAGTGACACGTGGGATAGACAAGGTTGTCTATGATCACTGGAGGCTGATGTATCCTTGCTTTGCCCTATTGACATTTTTCACATGAAGTGTTAATGGGCCTTGCTTCAAAGTAGTTAACAGCAATATGACAAATCTGCTGTCACATTGTTCTGTCTTGGGCTGTTGCTTCCCAGCCGCTGGAGTCAACCTGACATGCTCTCAAGTTGGACTTCAGTGTGTCTTTATATTGTTTGTACTGGCCATCAGGGGAATGGGTGCCTTGCTTTTATGGATCATAAAAATAGGGCCTTGGCTATTCTTGAGTTGGCCATATGAATGAGATGCCCAGACCAATGCAGCTGAGCAATGCCAGACATCTGACAACAACTAAGGATTTCAGTATTGGGAATCTTGTCCTGCCATGTGCTCTGTGAACAGACCTAAAACTGATCAAGCATCCTAAAGTAGTGGTGATATGTTGTCAATGTCTTACAACCATATAGAAGCATTGGAAACATGACTACCAGATAGCCATTTAGTGGAGTGCTTATGTAATGCCGACAGACCCCGGTCGTCAGCGGGCGGGATCGAACCGGGGACCTCAGTGCATGAGCGTCTACTGCACGAGCTAAAAGCCAACTGCCTGTTAGCTAAGGCTGTAGAGTAAACTTATTAATCTCTCTCTCTTTAAGTGGTCTTGGTGCCACTAGAGGGGGACAAAGCACCACATCCAGGAGGTGTGCAGGTTACATACTTCCCCTAGCTGAAGAAGTGTTTCCAAAGATTCAGAGTCTTCCCAGTTGAAATCCTGAATGAGCCCCTACTTGTAACACCGACAGACCCCAGTTGTAAGTGGGCAGGATCAAACCAGGGACCTCTGGAGCTTAATGCATGAGCCTCTACCACATGAGCTAAAAGCCAACTCGCTCTTACCTAAGGCTGTAGAGCAGACTCATTAATCTCTCTCTCTTTAAGTGGTCTCAGTGCCATTAGAAAGGGACAAAGCACCACACCCAGGAGGTGTGTGCGTTACACTTATACTGATGTCCCTGTCATTCCATAGCTGGTGTGATAGAAGTCTGAAGGCAGAGCTGGCTTTACAGGCCTAATGTAATACCCTGAAGCCAATGCAATGATTTCCATTGACTTGAATGAGCATAGGATCAGGCCCTTAAACACTGAACAGAAATGTGGTGATTGTCCCTCAGGTTTGCACCGTTTTATTAAATCACAAAACCACAGACATTAGGGATGGAGAAGAGCTATCAGAGACTGGAGATGGGGTTAGGATGTTTTAGGACAACCAACCAAGCTCCCCTGGTTACCTTACGAACCTAGCAAAACAGACAATTATGGCTTGCTGTAGCAGACAAAATCACTGCTAACTCTGAGTTCAGATCCAAGAAACAGGTTTAGTTCAGCATAGATACAGAATGCCACACCCTAGTGATCAATTGAGGGTGACCAGCCAATGGGCTGGTGGCATGTACAGACACGAAAGGCTGTACACAAATAAAGGCAAAGTCTTATTTCTTAGTACATTTCTTTATACCCAAGATGATGCCCTATTTTTATCAACACTCCCTCCTCTAATGCCTTTATAATAATAAGTAATAATGTTTGTGACCAAATATAAAATTCTTTATTACCCACTAGATACAACATATTCATTTACTCATTAGCAATAAAAATACTATTAATCTTATCTAAGATCTGGACTTTCCTTGTTTCCCCTGATTGTGTTTTCATTGTCCTGTATCCAAGTCAGGGACATTCCAAAAAATGAATAATAGGATAGCTCATTAGCCAAGAAGGCTTTGTTTGCACTCCTTCCCAAAAAGTTTATTCAAAGGCCTTATTAGCCAAACTAAAAACTAGGCTGAGATTATATTGCTTATACATTTGCTCATGTACTTATAGCCAGTATATAACCCATTACATACACGTAGGCCCTTACCATCTGATATGAGGTAAGTTCAGCTTCACCTCTTTATAGGCTTTAGTACATGCACTCGACCCCCTTACTGTCAGTTCAGGATTGTTCCTCACCTCATCATTTCCAAGTGCTTCGCTAAACTGAATGACCCCATCAACAGGGCTCTTCTCTTGGAAGTTTATTCTACAGCCTAATCAATCTCACCATTAGGAAGGTTGTCCTGAAATGCTTCTGTATTTTGTCTTGTCCTAATTTCACCCCTTGGCTCACTGATATCCTCTTTGTTCTCTTGATGTGCGTGTTGCCAGTTACCGGACTCTCCCTCACCTCCTGAGTTGTGGCTTGGCCGTTGTAGTTGTTGCTTAGCCGTGTGTTTGTCTTTGGGGCTCAGATTTTCAAATGAGACTAAGGGATTTAGGCAACCACTGTCCATTGATTTTCAGTGGGACCTGGACTCTCATCTCCCTTAGGCCCTTTGGAAAGGCCAACCTTACCCTGTCCCTCCACCTTCCGAATCAGTTTCCTGGCTCTTCTGTGAATAATCCTGTCTGGTTGTTGACAAGGAACATTTTGCTGTCCCACTATTGCAATTCACTTGGTGGCTGCCAAAACACGGGCCACGCCTAGAAATAAAACCCGGTCCTTTCTCTCATACCTAGTGGGGAGCCCTATAAAGAATCCCTCATTACTAAGGCTACAATTGGCAGCAATTGTCTTTAATAACTCCCTTTTCCTGAGATGCATTATGGCTGGAGAGCGAGCCCTGTTCAAGGTTTGAAATTCCCTGCTTAATAACACACACCAGCAAAACCTCTTTTATTTATGCAACTGTTACCCATCTGTAAGGGGACTGCAGGAGCGTCAATGCAATCCCTCTAATCATGGAGTCCTGGGGTGTAATTGCCTATAAATGTAGATGTAAACAGCCTAAAATGATGAGCACGTCCATTGCCCACCAAGCCCTACTACTGTTTGTACTTCCTTTATAACAAAGGAGGACATGTCTGCTTGGATCACTTTACTCTGTGAGAGTTTCTGGTAAAGGATAACCATCAGAATTCAATATCCTCACGAACTGTGGAACAATAGCAGTCAAACGTGGCATAATGGGGCGGGGGAAGATTTTTGGAATGCAGCCACCAGTTCAAGTTGTAAAAAGATGGCTGAGAAGCACCGAGGACAATAATTGGCCATGGAGATAAATTCTCTGCTGGCACAAGTCCATGGACGTCCATGAACTTACACTGGCAAAGAACTTGTCCTTTGGAGTCTCCAGCAAAGAAACTTTATGGCTGGTGACCAACTGGCTAAGCAGCAGTCCTGCAGAAAAGGACCAAGAAGATGGATATGAGTCAGCAGTGTGTCCTTGTTGCCAAGAAGGCCAACAGCATATTGGGCTGTATTAGTAGGAACATTGCCAGTAGATTGAGGAAAGTGATTATTCCTCTCTATTTGGAACTGGTGAGGCCACACTTGGAGTATGGTGTCCAGTTTTGGTCCCCGCACTACAGAAAGGATGTGGAGACAGTGGAGAGAGTCCAGCGGAGGGCAACAAAAATGATTAGGGGGATGGGGCACATGATTTACGAGGAGAGGTTGAGGGAACTGGGGTTATTTAGTCTGCAGAAGAGAAGAGTGAGGGGGGATTTGATAGCAGCCTTCAACTACCTGAAGTTGGGGAGGTCTAGGTTGGATATTGGGAAACACTATTTCACTACGAGGGTGGTGAAGCACTGGAATGGGTTACCTAGGGAGGTGGTGGAATCTCCATCCTTAGAGGTTTTTAAGGCCCGGCTTTGACAAAGCCCTGGCTGGGATGATTTAGTTGGTGTTGGTCCTGCTTTGAGCAGGAGGTTGGACTAGATGACCTCCTGAGGTCTCTTCCAACCCTAATCTTCTATGATTCTATGTGAATTGCTTTTGGGGCTGGTCAAAGGTGCCGGTGAATTTAATCTTAGAGGAAGGGAACAGACCAACTCTCGCTCATCCCTCCAGAAAAAAGGCCTCACCTCAGGAGAAGCAAAAAGATCATCTCCTCAGAAAACAGAACAAGGCCAACTAAAATCAAAAAGCATCAGCCAAAGTTGCATTAGGAGGGGCCACTGCGGGTACACTGAGCAATGAACCCCAGACTGGCCAAAGGTGCTGGCCTGGTTAAGCCTTGTGTGTGGGAGGTTTCTGCCAAAAAAAGGTGGCCCCTTCAACAAAAGGTAGAGGCCACAAAAATACGGATCAACTAAATTGTGGGAGACAAAGAATAAAAAAATGAGGTACAGGAGTGGGATGATGGGAACAAAGACTGGTCCAGTGGTTAGGGTGCTAGCCTGAGACCCAGCTTCACTTCCCTGACTTCCTTCGAGACCTTGGGCAAGTCGCCAAATTTCTCTGTGCCTCGGGTCCCCATCAGTACAATGTAAATAATACCACTGCATGACCTTGGAGGGATGTCATGAGGATAAACATATTACAGATTGTGGGGGTCTGTGAAGGGCTGTATTCCCCATACTGGCCCTGAAAGGGTTGAATTGGGTCCATTCAACCAGTTAATCAGCAAGCTGAGGAGAGATTTAGGCTGTGAGGAGGCCACTAATAGGAAGCAGGCTTGGCTGGAAAGGAACAAGCGGGATTTCCATAAATCCAGGGAGCAGATAACAGAAGGGGGCTGCAGAAGGGGCCTGCAGTCACTCGCTGGCTGAAGGGAGGTGAGTTGGGACAACAGAGGCAAGTCCACAGTTACTCTCTGAGAGGAGGGAGTTGGGAGGCTGGCAGATCCAAAGAGGGGAAGCCAGGAAGGTAGGAGAAGGCTCAGGGGAATAGCAGCAAGGAATAGGAGTGCAGATCTTGGCTGCTGATGGGAGGGCCCCTCAGCTGGAACTCGGAGTATAGGATGGGCCCAGGTTCCCCTACCAGTCACTGGGGACACACCGGGCAAAGGATAGTGGACTCCCTGGGACAATTTGTTCTGGAAAGACTTTGTTGCCCTCCCCCCGCCACTAAAGCAGGGACCATGTAGTGACCTGGCCGGGGGGCCGAGTCATGAAAGTGAGGCTGCGGTTCTTGTAGCAAGAGGGAGACGTAGGTTGTGAGGCCGACGAGAGAGACAGCACCAGGGGAGTGAGCAAAGCCTGACAGAGCTAATCCCCAGGACGGCCAGGAGGCAGTGCCACTATCAGTGAGTGTCCCCATCACAGGGGCTCAGGTCCTATGGAAATGGGGGACAGATAAGTACAAAAAAAGAAGAAGGGTTGTAAAATAAGGGATCCATAGAGGGGACACTGAAAGGAAAACCCCGACAGATCAAAACTGCTGGCCTAGTCAATGACTGGGATTGGTGGGCAGAAGGGAGAGGCCACAGGATCCAGCAATCAACCTGGGAGGAGACAGAATGAAAAAACAGATCGAGTGGGTCGCAGAAATGGGGGTGGAGGCACCATGAAGATAACCCTGGACAGGCCAGAGGTGCCAGATTAAGAGCCGGGGAGCACAAAATCTTTGTTTCTGCACACAACAGGCCCAGCACTGGCAGGCATCCATGTTTGGATGGGCAATGAACTATTTGTACATGTTTTCCTGGTGTTATTTAGGTGCCCATCTTTTGAAATGCCTGGATGATATAGCCAAAGATTGTTCGAGCCAGATCCCAATCTCATTGATGCGGTTTTAAAACCAGAATGTCTCCAGTGAACAGGATTGTAGATCACAGCAACCTTAGAAGAAACATTTTGCTTTCTTTTTAAAGGCAGTGTTGTGCAGTGGGTAGGAAAGTCAGGTGGACCTTGGGGCTATTCCAGACTCTGCTACTGACTTGTGTGGTCCTGGCCCAGTCACTGTGCTTCTATTTCCCTTCCCACCCTTTCTGTGTCTTTGTCTACTTAGATCTTAAACTCTTTGTGTTGGGGACCATCTCTCACTGAGTGCAGCAGTGGGGCCCTGAGCTCAGCTGGGCCTCTGAGCGCTACCATAATGATAATAAAATAAGCAGTGCCTGTTTTAGCGGCATCTTTTAGGAAGTGTGTGTGGGGCAGGAGCGGGCAGGGTGGGGGGAGGTATTCAGTGAGCTGGAGTTGTTGTCACTCCAGGGATTCCTGAAGAAGTCAGTCAGAATGCAGGCTTTGGAGATTAGATTCATTCTCATATGTTCAAGAAGGCCACCCTAATATGACACTGAGGTCAGGCTGGATTTAAGATTATTGACATAAAGGGTGCAGGCCCAGATCACATTGATTTCACCAGGCACTTAATTCCCACTGAACCTAACTCTTTGCACCTCATCTAGGGGAAAAAATGCTCATGGAAAATCACATTCTGAAGTGCCTACAGATTGGTTCTAGTGCTGAAGATGTGATCTCACTTTGACGCATTCTTTGAATAGCTCAACTTTTTATTGCACAGCTGATTTCCAAACAGCTGTAACACCCACTGTGTTGTGCCTCTCACCTCAGTGCGCTCCTTTTCCCCAGCCCCAAACCTCGTTACATTGTGACTTCTGCAAGCGATCGCAGGAGATGAAATTGCTCCAGACGGTAACAGAATACGAGGCGGCCCTTTATCATCGCCTGCCCCTTTTTAGGAGTCAGCTTCAGTGTGGGGGCTCAGGAGTTTCCACTTTAGGTTTCAGGGAATGTTTGTTCAGGACAGTGCAAGAGCAATCCCATCAAGAAGGAATGATCGTTCGCATGCCTGAGTTACAGTCATATCCCCGTGAAAGGGACAAGCCCTCATTTGCAGCTTGAAGCATCATCATTGCTAAAATATCCACCATGAAGCATGCAAACATCCTGCTCTAACAAATCATGCATTTAGCTCACGGCTAAATAAACATGGCTAAAATCATTGCATCAACTGGTATGCTCTGCTCGGATAACATTGGACCCACACCAGCTCCATCTTGCTTTACAGTAGTTGCAACAGACGTCACGGCGCCCATGGGCCAGGTGGTTAGCTGCCATAATCAGCAGAGTTCCACTGAAGTCAATGGAGGCAGACATTCAGTGTAAATCGGAAGAGCTCCAATGGCACCAATGGGGGCAGATCTTTAGCTGGGGTAAACTTGTGTTGCTCGAAGTCGATGCCCCAGTTTTCCCCACTCGCTTCCTCCAAGAGACTCTGGAAGGCCCATTGGTACTGTGAAGTGTTCAGCACCATGCCCCACTCTGGGATCAGTCTGTGCTCTATAGCTCTGCATTCCACCAAGTCCTGCCTGCAGGTGGACATTAACCCCTGTGCAGAATTGCCCATGCAAGGTCTATGCACCCCTTCAGGTTTCAAAATAGGGCTCTGGCCTCTACCCCTCCTCAACCTTTTAATTAATTATTATTAGTTGATTGTCAGGCCTAGGAGTTCCAGTTATGCACCAAAAAGAAAAGGAGTACTTGTGGCACCTTAGAGACTAACAAATTTATTAGAGCATAAGCTTTCGTGAGCTACAGTTCACTTCATCAAGTGAGCTGTAGCTCACGAAAGCTTATGCTCTAATAAATTTGTTAGTCTCTAAGGTGCCACAAGTACTCCTTTTCTTTTTGCGAATACAGACTAACACGGCTGCTACTCTGAAACCTGTAGTTATGCACCAGGCCCCCATTATACGGCTAGGCACTGTACAAACAGATCAAAAAGACAGTCCCTCCTTTTCACACAGCACACAGTGGAACTCTTTGCCAGAGGCTGTTGTGAAGGCCAAGACTATAACAGGGTTCAAAAAAGAACTAGATAAGCTCATGGAGGATAGGTCCATCAATGGCTATTAGCCAGGATGAGCAGGGATAGTGTCTCTAGCCTCTGTTTGCCAGAAGCTGGGAATGGGCGACAGGGGATGGATCACTTGATGATGACCTGTTCTGCACCTGGCATTGGTCGCTGTTGGAAGACAGGATACTGGGCTAGATGGACCTTTGGTCTAACCAAGTATGGCCGTTCTTATGTTCTTATGGGATTGACAGTCTAAGTGCTGACCACTGCCTGGTGGCACACCAAGAGAGCAGACCCGCTGCTTCCTGATGGCAGTTCTGACAGCTATTTGTGTGTACCGCGCAAAGGGGCAGAGATGACTTGTGCACACATTTTCCCACGCCTGTCACAATATGTCCCTGAACAGCCACAATCATGACTGCTTCTAGTGGGTGGACCAAGGGGAGGCTAAATCCCAGATCCATAAAGGTACACAGGTGCCTAACTCTATGGAAGTCAGTGGGCGCTGGGCACCTAAATAACTTTGAGGATCTGGGCATAAGTTCCTTCTCCTCCTCCTACAGCTGAAGTGGCAGGCACTTCTACTTTTGGATTCTCCTGGAGTTTCTGTCCCTGCTGATGGCCTATGATGGGGGTTGTTAGCAGCACATCAAATGTTTCTATGGATGAACGTTATGCAGTTGAGAGAGAAGCCCTGATTGCATGATGCAAATGTTCAGGCAAAGCTTTAGCAGAACTAGGTCCTTTTATGAGGGGGGGCCCTCAAAATAGTTCAGATAATGTCTCCCCTCACCCCCTCCCTGGCCCAAAATCATTTGCCATTTTTGGTGGTCTCTGCTATTCCCGGTTCAGGCCAAAATGCTGGAATACCAGGGGAAAGGCTGTTCTGTGTTATTTCTGTCCCCGCCAGAAACAGGCAATACCAGAACCCTGATGAGACAAAAACCCTTGGTCCTGAGAGAGTTCTAGCTTGGTCTTGTAGGCCTTTGTCCCCTGTAACAGCACTCGTCACATTGCTATAACTCAAAAGTAACTTAACTGAAGCTAAGGGAATAATGCCGCGGTGAAACTGGACTCAAGAGAGTCAGACTGAACCAATCTGAACCTCCACCGCTTGTGATCTTCCCCCCCTCACCAACTAAGAAGAGATGAGACCCTTAAGCAACAACTCATCAAGTTGATCTTGATCTGACATCCCCTGAAGTTGATGGAAAGACTCTTAATTTGGCATCGGGTCAGGACCACGGCACATTTGACTGAGCTAGCAGGTGAGGTGCAGCTCAAATGGTATGGCCTTGGTGAAAAATGTAATTGCGCCACTAGCATCTGGCCCTGGCTTCCCTTTTTATTTTTAGCTGCTTTTAATTCCATGCTCAGATCCTTCCGGCGGCGTTGGACCTTCTCTGCTATTTCCACATTAAAAGAATGCTTCCTCTGTATTTAATTCATTAAACGCAGGAATACAAACTCTTTTTTTTTAAGCCCAGACATTCCTCATTTTATTATATTCCCACATTTCTGAACTACTGCTTACAGGGCCCCATCTGCCGTAGCAGTCGGCAACGTGGGCCACACGGCTTGGCTAGGAGCTCGGCTTGTAAAAATGTCCCTGGCCTCTTAGACAGAGCAGCACAGTTCTTTCCCCTCCCGCCCACCCCCCACTTTCCCTGGTGCAAAGGACGTTTTGCAAAGAGATCTGGGGCCATGTCCTTAGCTGGCGTGAAGCAGCGTGGCTCCTTTGAAGTCAGAGGAACTCCTCTGAGTTATGCCAGCTCAGGATCTGTCCTTCCGTTACTAGGGGAAATCTATGGAGTGTATTTTCTTGGCTTATGAGGTTTTTTTTTTTTTTGTTAACTTAGTCTTGTTGTAGATGTTGGGCTATCATATCCCCAGGCCCTTCCAAGGTGTGCCCAGCCCAGGTCAGGCTAGAGGGTGCCAAGGTGCCCTTTTACACCTGTCCTGTCTGGTACAAAGCCAGTACCCTAAAGCTTGCTCTAATGTATTCTGGCTAGCAACAGCCCCCATTTAGGACCATTATGGCAGTATAGTACACTAAGGTGCAAGGAGCACCCCATGGTTATGGTTTCTTTTCCATGCACCACTCCCCCCATGCCAGTGGCTGGAAGCAGGTGTGTCATAGGTGCTGTTATGGCAGCTATATTTGGACGGGGCTCTGTTGCCTTCAGATCAGGCCCCTAGGGAGAGGGAATCCTCTAGTGGCCTGCTCTGTGTTAAGAAAGCAGGCAACATAGCTACAGTGCAGGGAACAATCCAGGCTGCTGGGGGTTTTGTGTGGGATTGAGAGAAGGCTTCGCTGTACATGCACAGAGAGTTGAGGCTCCATTTATACACGGTGCCCCTATGATGTGAGCACCTCACCCTTGCATGTCTCCTCACAGCCATCTTGGGAGGCCAGGTAGTGCTATTACCCCATTTTTACAGATGGGAAACTGAGGCACAGAGAGACAAACTGGCTTGCCAAGGTCATGAAGGGATTCGAACCCAGGACTCCCATGCACCAGGATAGTGCCCTAACCACAGGATCATGGTTCCTTTTTTACGATGCCAGCGGCCAGCACTTAATGTGCACATCACAAATTCTCAGAAAGCTGCCTAAGGCAGGACTCAGACTCACAGTACGCAGCTGGTGATGCAGTTCAGTGGTCAGAGCAGGTCAGGTGGAGTCCCCCAATCACTCCGGGGGGACGTCTACACTTCTCAGCTCCTGGAGCCATAGCTAGCACTGAGTGAACCAGCACACTAAAATAGAGCATTGCTGCTGTATCACAAGTGGCTAGCTGCCTGAGGGCAGGCCTAGCATCGCGGATGGGCACATATGCGGGAGGCGACTGCCTTGTGCCACCACGGCTGCACTCTACATGGAGCATGTTAGCTCTGAGTGAACTAGTATGGGAATGTGTCCTCGGGCTGGGAATGACACCCACCCCCAGCTCGACGGGTAGACAGACCCACAGTGAGACTGTCAGCAAGGGGGCCAAATGGAGTGGTAACTTTTGTGATGCATTCACTTGAGAACTAGGAACTAGACTGAGACCACTAACTCATTCCATGTGGGACACTGAATAGCCATGACTGGCAGTGATTATTGGCCACCATTGACTGGGGATGAATTTGGATTGGTGACCTAAAGTTTTAAGAGATCCCAATCCTGCTTTCATCCTCCTGGGCCACGCATGCCAGGTCTACACTAAAAAGTTAGGTTGACCCAGCTACGTTGCTCAGGGGGTGTGAAAAACTCACACCCCTGAGTGATGGAGTTAAGCCAACCTAACCCCCAGTGTAGACAGTGCAAGATTAAAGGAAGCATTCTGTCAACCTAGCTACCACCTCTCGGGGGGGCGTGGATTAACCACAGCGACAGGAGAACCCCTCCTGTCACTGTAGTGAGTGTCTGCACTGCAGCACTTCTAGGGCAGCCAGGATCTTGAGAAATAAACACCTTCTTTTAATGCAAGTGTCCCAGCAACAAACAAGGGAAGGAAACAACAACTGCAGGATTTTCAAGCAGATTTTATTCAAAAATTCTCAGGAGGTGTCAGCGCCTCCTTAATTACTTAGCAGCAGGCTCAGTAAGACAGGCCATAATTTTCATTGCTCATACAATTATGCAAAGGCATAGTTCTGAAAAATGTAATCCTTTGTGTTCTTCTGTCCTTTGTAGAGATTTTCGCCTACAAGAAATTAACTATGAGCCTTCCCTCTTCCCCACCCCCCACTTCTTCTCATTTGATAATAAGATCTATTTTGTGGAAAAGAGATGTTGAAAGTAGTGGAAGAATTAGGAGGCTGGAGATGCAGTCATCTAATTGCTCTGAGTTGCCCACTTTCTCATCAGCTGAATTTGCTGAGGCATCAGACCTGCAGTTTCATTACGTTTATCTACAGTGTCACCTTCTATTCTGATGGACAAAGGACAGGTTTATGGTTAATGTACTAGGTGGACATCTAGGTTCATTTCCTATCCCACTCATGTGTGCAAGAGAGGTGATCTTGTGATTACAGCCCTGGCCTGAGCCTACAGAGCTCTAGGTTCAATTCTCAGTTTGACTGCAGACTTCCTGTGTGACAGTGGACAAGCCATTTAATGCCCGTGCCTCAGTTTCCCCATTTCTAAAATAGGGGTTATGATATTTCCTTCACTCATTGGGATGTCAAATACCATGCTGATGGGGGCTATCTAACTGTCTAAATAAAGAGGATTCCCTCAAAATTAGGGCTGTCAAGCAATTAAAAAAATTAATCACAATCAATCATGTGATTAAAAATATTAATAATGATTAATCTCACTGTTAATAATAGAATACCATTTATTTAAATATTTTTGGATATTTTCTACATTTTCAAATATATTGATTTCAATTACAACATAGAATACAAAGTGTACAATGCTCACTTTATATTTATTTTTGATTACAAGAATTTGCACTGTATATAAAAAAAAGAAATAGTATTTTTCAATTCACCTAATGCAAGTACTGTAGTGCAAACTCTTTATCATGAAAGTTGAACTTACAAATGTAGAATTATGTACCAAAAAAACTTCATTCAAAAATAAAACAATGTAAAATTTTAGAGCCAGCAAGTCCACTCAATCCTATTTCTTTTTCAGCCAATCGCTCAGACAAACAAGTTTGTTAACATTTGCAGGAGATAATGCTGGCCGCTTCTTGTTTACAATGTCACCTGAAAGTGAGAATCGGTGTTCTCATGGCACTGTTGTAGCTAGCATCACAAGATATTTACATGCCAGATGCACTGAAGATTCATATGTCCCTTCATGCTTCAACCTCCAGTCCAGGGGACATGCTGATGACGGGTTCTGCTCAATAACAATCCAAAGCAGTGCAGACCGACACATGTTCATTTTCATTATCTGAGTCAGATGCCACCAGCAGAAGGTTAATTTTCTTTTTTGGTGGTTCGGGTTCTGTAGTTTCCGCATTGGAATGTTGCTCTTTTAAGACTTCTGAAAGCATGCTCCACACCTCATCCCTCTTCAGATTTTGGAAGGCACTTTGGATTCTTAAACCATGGGTCGAGTGCTGTAGCTATCTTTAGAAATCTCACATTGGTACCTTCCTTGCATTTTGCGAAATCTACATTGAAATTGTTCTTAAAATGGACAACATGTCCTGGGTCATCATCCGAGATGGCCATAACATGAAATATATGGCAGAATGTGGGTAAAACAGAGCAGAGGACATACAATTCTCCCCCCACAAGGAGTTCAGTCACAAATTTAATTAACGCATTATTCTTTTAACAAGCATCATCAGCATGGAAGCATGTCCTCTGGAATGGTGGCCGAAGCATGAAGGGGAATATGAATGTTTAGCATATCTGGCACATAAATACCTTGCAACGCCAGCAACAAAAGTGCTATGTGAACGCCTGTTCACACTTTCTGGTGACATTGTAAATAAGAAGAGGGCAGCATTATCTCCTGTAAATGTAAACACACTTGTTCATCTTAGCAATTGGCTGAACAAGTAGGACTGAGTGGACTTGTAGGCTGAAGTTTTAAATTGTTTTTGTTTTTGTTACATAACTGCACTCAGAAAACAATCTACATTTGTAAGTTGCACTTTCACGACAAAGAGATTGCATTACAGTATTTGTATGAGATGAACTGAAAAATACGATTTCTTTTGTTTATCATTTCTACAGTGCAAATATTTGTAATAAAAAAGAAAATACACTTTAATTTCAATTACAACACAGAATACAATATATATGAAAATGTAAAAAAAACATCCAAAATATTTAATATATTTCCATTGGTAATCTATTGTTCAACAGTGCAGTTAAAACTACGATTAATCGTGATTAATTTCTTTGAATTAATCGCATGAGTTAGCTGTGATTAATCGACAGCCCTACTCAAAATGCATCGTAGAGAGGGATCATTTCACCCACTGTTGAAGTCTTGGAACAAGATAGCAACATTGCACTGGCAAAAGAGAAGAATTCCGTCGCCTGCTTCAGGGAAGGCTTTGATAGCATGTAGGGAAACATTTATATTGGAATTGGGCCAATATTACCTCTGCCCTTGCATAAAGCGACATAATGGCCTTGATTCTCTACTGCAGTATATGGGTTCTTTGCACCCCAGAAGATTCATCTGCTGAAGGATTGCCTCAGTGTATGCTGATCCTCAGCTGGCACCGAGTCACCGTAGAAAGCCGTACTGCCCCTTCCCCTCTAGCTTTCTGCTGCTGGGGGCATGGCCAGCGAAAGGGGTCTCCGGCAAGAGCATTCAGCTGCTAGAATGGACTTTATAGGCATTTGGATATTAGTGCAGCCTTTATGGGCTTTATGCCAAGGGGCCAGCCTGGCTTAAAATCATCTTTCACGCTCCCACTGCCGATTTACACCAAGCGTGCCTTTCCCCATTCTGGCCCAGTATCTTTAAAGATCCATAATTACTACACCCCATTGACAAGAAGCCCGATGGGCCTGATCCAATGTCTGTTGAAGACAACAGAAAGACTTCCATTGACTTCTATGGGCATTGAGTCAAGGCTTGTAGCCATGGATTGAGGGAGGAGTCATACCACTACAAACGCCATCCCCTCCTCCTACCCCCAAGGCATTCCTTGCAGGTTCCCCATCATAGCACAACAAACCAGACATCCCTCAGCCTTGTGAGCTCATATTCCCAAGTGGTAGAACTGCAGTATTACAAACATTTCTGTCGTCTGAAACATTGGCTAGGGAGTTAAGATTTAATTGGACATTTTTCTTTCATCTGGTTTCACTTGCATTTTATTTCCAGCATGCTCCGCAACATGCTTATTTGAAAGCAATTCTTTCAACGTCTACTTAATCAATGACATCCTCATTTTCATCCATTCATCACAACAATCCAACACAATGAATTGCTGGCAATTTTTGACTCGAGCGAGGATGCAAAGGAAAATTACACTCCCATTACAATACCACAGAACTGGCTCTGGGTTTGTATCAATCAAATGTTTAATGTTAAGCAACCAATTAAGAGCAAGGTGGCAAACATGGAGTCATATTGTTTAAAAAACAGTCCTCACTCTGGTTCTTTGATTTACTTACTGCGGCTTCAGGCTCAGAGTGAATCATTCCCCCTTCTGCTCCCTCAGGAGAGGTATTCCAAATTTCTGTTCTGCGGGTGTTATTTAATTACCTCTCTGACAAGTTTAAAAAAAATCAAACCGAAAAAAGAAATGAGAGTCACAACACGGGAAGGGCATGAATGAGAAAGAATAAAGACTGAAGACTCAGATTCAGTGCTGTGAAAATAAGAGACGGAAGAAGACACCATGTCCCATGATTTGATTTGTTTTGCTTTCCTCCAGTTTAGCCCAATTCATTATAATTATTTTTACTACAGTGGTGCCCATGGTACTAGGGGCTACACAAACGTAGAGAAAGAGACAGTCCCTGCCCCAAAGAGGCATGCATCTGATTACGTGGGTTTTAGCTCACGAAAGCTTATGCCCAAATAAAATTGTTAGTCTCTAAGGTGCCACAAGGACTCCTCATTTTTTTCTTTTTTCTTTTTTTTTTTTTTTGCTGATACAGACTAACACGGCTGTCTCTCTGAAACTTGCTGAAAGTCGTTCAATGAGTCAGTGAGAAGCGCAGCAGTGGAACACATGTTCCTTGGTGCCTAGTCTAACAGCCTAATCCCTGGACCACAGTGCTTTCCGCTTTTCGGTGTCTTCTCAGCCAAACTCACCACCCACAGCCAAATTCTATTTGGACTTTCGTCAGCCTTCTCATCACCTTTACCTCTCTCTGATATAAACCACTGTATAAACCTTGCAGCTTCTTGAGTCAAAGATAGTTAACTTGGAAGTAATTACAGACAAGCCAACTGCCATGAAACTAGAACAAAAGCAAAACTCTGGCCAAAATGTCAAGCAGCTACCATTCCCTACTGCTAATGGGAGAGAATGATAGATTCCACACAGAAAGTAGCCCTTCTATCTGGGCAAAAGGCAGAAACGATAACAGGCCTTAGTTCTGATTACATGGTAGTCAAGATGCCTGAAAAATATCTACATAACAACTGCCACCATTGGAGTGGCATCAGTGGTGAATTATGGCTATGAAGCTTGCTGGAATAGAAGGAATGAATAGGTCCAGAGGTTCTGGTTAATTTGGGGTAAGTATGCAAAAGTTTTGATGCTTAATCTATATAGCTGTTATCTATCTATAATGTTGATTTACTTATCAATAGCATCAAACTATCTGTCTATGCTACCCATTTAATCTATCTATCTATCTATCTACCCCATACACCCCCCCTCCCCATACATCCCCTCTATCTATCTATCTATCTATCTATCTATCTATCTATCTATCTATCTATCTATCTATCTAACTTCAAGGCTGCCTATCACCATAATATCTGAACATTAGATTAATTATATCACAACTACTTCATTATTTGATTCCTTGGCCTTTAAATGAGCTGAGATCTGGGTCCCTGTGAGTTTTCCCATGCTTCCTGTTTTCTGAAACACAGTACCACCACAACAGCTCCTATCATGGTATTAGGGACTTTCTGCTTACCATGTTGGTTGAACCTAATGATCTAATTGGTTTTAAAATGGAGCTAGATAAATTTAGGAATTGGATTATATGATGGGTTTTCCTAAGATAGTAGCTCATTACAACTGAAGACCCTGGAGGTCCCATCCAGTCCTGTGTCCTATATTCCTAATCAGAAGAAGCAGAGGTGTAGGAAAAAGTAATTCAGGAATAAATGAAGCAAACTGAAAATTTAAATTCAGTGCCTTGCATAATGACAGGTTTCAGAGTAGCAGCCGTGTTAGTCTGTATTCGCAAAAAGAAAAGGAGTACTTGTGGCACCTTAGAGACTAACAAATTTCCACTCTATACGGCTAAATTCAGTGCCTTGCATAATGACAGGTTTGTCTCTAAGGTGCCACAAGTACTCCTTTTTTTTTTTTGAAAATTTAAAGTGACACAAACTGAGAGCTGATGGGACGAAATGCTTGTTTGTGCAATGCACAGTTGGCCTATGGAACTCATTGCCACAATGTACCATTGAAGGCAAGAACACAGCAAGATTCAGAACAGGCCTGGACCTCAGGTCTGATCCATAATGGCAGTTCCTATGGTCCTAAGTTAACCATCCTGGAGATTTGTATGATGATCTTTAATAAACAATGATCTTTAATTATGATAATCTTTAATAAACTTTCCTTGTGGTTTATGCCCTACACAGATGCCAAGGCTTCAGTCAAGCAGCCCATGTCATTTGTTTTCTTGTGTGAAGCACATTGTACCCCTAGAACTCAACCCTCACTGGTCTACATTTTGTATTTAACAAACAAAGCCAATGGGCAGCTATTTCATGAGTAGTTGTTTTTCTAACAAATTAAGACCTGAAATGTATAATTATCCACTGACTTCCCTCAGCCTTAAAACAAGCTTGGGAAGCTTTCCCTAATGATGGCCCCAAACGAGGGGCTGCGGAGAAGGGTGTAGTTGTGATCCCACCGCTGGAAGAAATGAGGAACAGATGGAGATAGGGATGTAACTGCTTGTGTGATTTGTTGGTGCAGCGCCAGGTTCGGCTTTCAGTGACATCAGGAGTTATTCTGTGGAATCACACTGAAGGTTTGACTTCAGGGGAGTTAGTCCTGGTTGACACCAATGTAAACATGAGAGCATAGTCAACTCATCTGTGCATGTTCCCATAGAGCTGCCAGGAGGAGCAGGCTGTACCTGCCATACAATTCGGAGCTGTGCGGGATGTTGTACCTCCTGATGTCCAGTCCTTTGGGTACGTCTACACCACAAAGAAAAACCTGTGGCATTGAAACTCAGAGCCCAGATCAATTGACTTGGGCTGGTGGGCTAAAAATAGCAGCATAGACATTCCCTCTCAGGCTGGAGCCCAGCATCTGAGACCCTCTCCCCTTGCTGGGTTTCAGAGCCCTGGCTGAGCAGGAACATCTATAAGGCTCTTTTAGCCCCACAGTCCAAGCCCCATAAGCCTGAGTCAATTGACCCAGTGCCATGGGTTTTTCTTTGCAGTGTAGCCACATCCTTAGATCAACTTACGTTTTGTGTAACCCTGGGCTTGTCTATGTTTGAAATGCTATGGCACAGCTGCGCTGCTCTAGCGCTTCAGAGTAGACCCTACCTATGCTGACAGGAGGGATTCTCCCATTGAAGTAAGCAATCCACCCTCCCCACTCCCCCCCACCCCAAGAAGCAGCAGCTAGGTTGATGGAAGAATTCTTCCATTGACTTAACTCTCTCTATGCTGCAGGTCAGGTTGACTTAGCTATGTTGCTCAGTGGGGTAGAGTTTTCACACCCCTGAGCGACGTAGTTAAGCTGACTTAATTTTCTAATGTAGTCTAGGCCGTTGAAAGCTCCTAGGGGCAGGGACTGTGTCTCCATTTTCCGTTTGTACAATGCCTGGCACAATGAGGCTCTGATTGGAGATTCTAGGTGCTACCTCAATACTACTGCCACTAAGAAGAAGAAAAACAGATGCAACTTTTATTCTTAGGGATCCCAAAGCATTTTTATAAACTACACATAGAAATAGTTTTGCCCACTGCCACAATGCAACGAGCTGTGGGGTGGGGCATAGAATCTGTATTATAGTGTTCAACAAGACAGCACAACAGTCTGGGAAGTGAAGAAGGCTACCACAGAGTGCTCTCTCAGATAGCAGAAGACGTTACTGAAACTGGAATTTGTTGGGCATGCTGGATTTAACACCCATACCTGTGCTGAAAATGTCATGGGATTTCATGACCATGAGTGGTCAGGGCCTCAGTTTGACATCTCATCCAGTATTCATATGGCTTCTGTTACCCTAGCATCTGAGCGCCTCACACTCTTTAATGTGTTTATTCTCACAACACCTCTGTGATGGCTGCGAAGCATGAACCCAGTTGTACAGTTGCAAATTGACACACACAGACCAAGAGGTTTGCCTGAGGTCAGAGAGAACGTTTGTGGTAGAGGAAAAAACTGAGCCCAGCTCTTCAAAGTCCTATGCTAGTACCCTAACCACAGCACCATGGTCCATCTCAATGTGATGCTGTGGTACTGACTGGTTAAGTGTATTTCTGCACTTTGAACTGGCAATGCAATTCCCAGCTCGGGGAGACATACGTGCACTAGCTTTGACGGAGCTAGTGCGCTAAAAGTAGCAGTGAAGCTGTGGCAGTGTGACAGGAGGCTGGCTGCCCGCGTAAGTACCTAGGGTCCTGCGTGGGATTGTGCTCAGGTAGCTAGCCCATCCCACCACAGCAGCTACACTTCTATTGTTAGAGTGCTAGCTCAATCAAATTTAGCATGCATATATCCACCCAAGCTGGAAACACCTCCAGCTCAACATATAGACATATCCTCAAAGGGAAGAGAGACACTGACTCCATCACCAACACTTTCCTATAGCCCACTGGGTTTTCCTTGGAGACCTCTCATTCAAGCACAGGTTAAGGTTCCCATACCTTAACTTAGGAGACAGGAGGAGAGCCCAGTACAGGTGATGTAGCTGTGCTGCAGCCCACGGTAGGCAATTTTTCAGTGTAACAGTGTGACACAGGCTCCAGAATGTTCTACCAGCATTGCTACATGGTTAATTTTCTCTCTCTCAGTTTATAAAATGCAAAGACGAGCAAGGAAATTCAAATATTTTTCAGGGAATTGTGACTCCTGTTTGGGCACAGATGTGTCTCTCTTTCTGCGCCTTTTCTCTAATGAGACTGAGAACACGAGGTACCCCGGTAATTCAAGTCCTGGAGATTATCTTGTGCTAGCCAGAGGCAAGATAAAGCACAGCTAGCAAGGACAACCTGAATGAGTGGACATTTCTCATAGACTTCATTCCATTAGGTTTGTGCCAGGCTACTAATTAAGGGTGATAACCAAGGGCCTGATCCAAAGCCTTTTGGAGCCAATGAGCAACTTTCTGTTGACTTCAATGGGTTTTATATTGGGTTGTAAGTGCAGTAAATTGTGGTTGACCCAGGTCAAAGGAAAGCCAAGAAAGTGAAGCCAGTAGAATTGTTTATACTGTCTCACATAGGGTGAGATGATTACCGTTGGCACTAACCACATCAGAAGAAACTTGGAGACCTCTAAACAGGTAGGATACAGGTAGGGAGCATGGCAGGTATGTTGTTACCAACACTAAGTTCTGGCATGTGGCTGTTCTCATCTCCCCATCCTGGTATGATTCCCTGAAGCTTTCCCAGATGTGCTATCTCATGACCTTACAGCTCAGAGGGACTGCAGGCAGGGATTGAAGGGTCACCTTGTAAAATTCTACGTACCTGGGTAGTTTATTTTTCAATGGGTGAGAAAAATATCAATGGGGCCAGATTCCCAGCTGGTTTAAATCAGTGCAGCTCTGTTGAAGTCAAAGGGGCCAGATCCTAAGCTGGTGTAAATCAGTGGGGTTCCATTGAAGTCCTGTCAAGCTGTCAGGAGTAGCTTATGAGAGAGTGCCATCCTCAGGGCAGACTATCAAGAAGCAGGGCATAAACCCCAAATTGGTTGTGAGTCCTATACTTAGATTTCACCGACAGAGTAACAAGTGTGAACTCCTCAGGCACTATATCAGCCTAAACATGGAGTCACTGGGCACTCCAGTCTATCTTGTCCCCCAGGCAAGATAGATGTCCCCTTACACCAAAAATCACAACAATATTCAACACTAACCCAGGAACCAATCCCTATAACAAATCCTGTTGTTTACTCTGTCCCCATATCTACTCTAACGAAACCATCATAGGACCCAATCACATCAGCCACATCGTCAGGGGCTCGTTCACCTGCACATCTACTAATGTGATATATGCCATCATGTGCCAGCAATGCCCCTCTGCCATGTACATTGGCCAAACCAGACAGTCTCAACATAAAAGAATAAATGAACACAAATCAGACATCAGGAACGGTAATATACAAAAGCCAGTAGGAGAACACTTGATTCTCCCTGGACATTCTATAATAGATTTTAAAGTAGCCATCCTGCAACAAAATACTTCAGAAACAGACTTCAAAGAGAAACTGCAGAGTTACAATTCATTTGCAAACTTAACATAATTAATTTGGGCTTGAACAGGGACTGGGAGTGGCTGACTCACTACAAAAGCAATTTTACCTCTCTTCGTATTGACACCTCCTCATCAGTTGTTGGGAATGGACCACATCCACCCTGACTGAATTGGCCTTGTCAACACTGGTTCTCTACTTGTAAGGTAACTCCCTTCTCTTTGTCTGCCAGTATATATATACAGGCATATATATGAAATTACAGATAATTTTCACTCCATGAATCTGAAGAAGTGGGGTTTTTTACCTATGAAAGCTTATGCCCAAATAAATCTGTTAGTCTTTAAGGTGCCACCAGACTCTTCATTGTTTTTGTGGATACAGACTAACACGGCTGCCTCTCTGATACTTAACAATATTCCAGTTACTCCCAGTCCCAAAGGACAAGTCACTTACCTCAGGTTAAGTGCATCTTAGATTGCACACCAAAGACAATGCATTTAGCCCATCCTATAATAAACTGACTAGAGATTTAAAAACTAAGAACAAGAAACAAGAGAGTTATTTACAAGCTTAAAGCAGGTAAACATACACACACAAATGAGTTACAGTCTTAGGTTCCAAAAGGTAACAGAATCTGTTGCAATATGCAAACTTTCAATGTCCTCTAGAACTAACCAAAGCCAAGCAGCTTGGAGATCCGTTGCTTGTGGTTAGAAATATTGCCTCTCCAAATTTCCAGCAGCACAGAGATACAGTTCCTTGTGGACAGGGATGTTTTTTCCCTTTCTCCAGAGTTCAAGCTGATGGGACAAATGTTTGCTCCTGTCTCCTCTTCATGGTCTTGGGAGGGAGGGCAATCAACAAAGTCTTTGTCCTTTGATGTTTCACAATGGCTCATTTGGTTTCAGTGGGTCTTCTTGTGTACTGGGCCAGCACTTTACATTAATTATTGCTTCTTTCCTACACGTTATAGAGGTTTACAAAGTAAACTTTCAATATAACTTTACGCCATGGGATACAGCTGTTATAAGTGAGATCAATGCATGCAGCATCCTACAGGCATTTCACCAAGTCTAAACACTAAACACATTCTTATCAACTTAACATCTATTTTAACAATGCTAACACACAGGCGAGCCACCCTGGTTTCCAGCTATGCATCTGTCAGTATTCAGTGAGGCACAGGGGCCTTGGCATGAGCTGGCACCTGATCTGTCAGTGTCACAGGTATGTCGACACTGCATTCTGGAACAAGCAGGACTGGACTTCCCAGCCTGGGCTGACAGACTTGGGCTTGCAGGGCTTGTACTAGCACTCTAAAAATAGCTCAGCGCCTGGACTCTACCTCCAGCAGCAACTTTACAGCGCTGGCTATACACCTATTTTCAGAGCATGAGCATAAGCCCCACTAGCCTACATCTCTTTACCCAGGCTGGGAGGCTCACTCCTGCTTGCTCCAAAATGCTGTGAAGACATCAGTGTTCCCTCTAATTTTTTTCCACCCGTGTGCGGAATGAATTTTGTTATGTGCACCAATGTGGAGGTGGTGTGTGACACACCTCCATACTGGTGCACATAACAAAATTCATGTGGCAGGGGTGGGGTCGAGGGGTTCGGAGCGTGGGAGGGGGCTCAGGGCTGGGGCAGAGGGTTGGGGTGGGGGTGGGAAGGTGAGGTCTCTGGCTGGTGGGGTGGGCTCTGGGGTGGGGCCGGGAATGAAGAGTTTGGGGGTGCAGGATGCCCCTGGGCTAAGGCAGGGAGAGAGGACTCCCCCCAGCTCTCTGTTCCTATAGCAGCACCTAGGCTGGGGGGGAGAGGCACCTCTCCCTGTCGCGGCAGCTCCGGGGCTGGGGCCATGGGAGAAGGCCGCGGCAGGACCCTGCCGGGTACCGGGGGTGTATTGGGGCCAGGAGAGAGGCACATCTCCCACGGCTGCAGCAGGTCCGTAACAGGGCTGGGTTTGGGCTGGGGGAGGGGCATGCCTCTCCCGGCCACAGCAGGTCCCTGGCTGGGCTGGGTTGGGTCCGGGGCTGAGGGAGAGGAATCTCTCCCTGCCTCAGCTCTGAGCACCTGCGGGGTGCTTAACAGGCTGTTGCGTGGCTGTGTGGCTGCGCAGCTTAGAGGGACCTTAGCTAGACATACCCAGTGGGGCCAGATCCTCAGATGGTTTAAATCAGTGTGGTTCCACTGAAGTCACAGAAGCCAGTTTAGACCAGCTGAGGTCTTGGTCCAAATTATATTGACATATTTTTGCATTATGATCATCATCAACTTGTTAAAACAGCAGGTGAGCCAGGGCTGTTTTCATGCCTACTTATAAGACCCAAGTGTTCATTTCAGATCAGTGCCTGGATTACTCTGAAAGCCACATCCTCAGCCTGATGTAAATCATGATCTCTCTATTGACTTCATTGGAGATGCTCTGTTTACAACCTCTGAGGATCTGTCCCGAGATTTGTAAGTGCAATATGTTATTAAGCCAAGAAAGGACAGGACTAGTACTTGGGAATCTTGGTGGCATAGTCTTGGGTTTATTCCTCTGGGCCACGCTGCAATTTCATATTTCTGAAAACAGACACATTCCATTAGCAGGCTGGGGAGGCGGAGATGTATCAAGGAGATGTACCAAGGAGTATTCACCCAGCTGTAATTATGGTGGTCCACAGTGATCGCTCGGTGCTTTAGGTGCTTGCAAGAGCTCTGCTTTATTCTGTGTCTGACTCCAACTGGATGAGCATGGTAACACGTGAGTCACAACACCCCGCCCAGTCTCAGGGTAAGAAGCTCAGCCCCCAGGACCAGAGCTTCACTTCCAAGCCAAAACTTAAGAACATTGAAAACAAATTGGTTAACAGACTGCACCACGACGACTCCTTGTGAACCAGCCTCATAACGAAACTTGCTAACTGTATTTGGTTAGTCTCTGAGGTGCCGTGCACCGTCGCGTGGCACCCCAGAACATCAGCATCGCCGTGGTCAGCAGGCGGCAAGTCCGCTTGTTCTGGCTGTGTCACGTCCTGGGACTCCATTGTCTCAACCTGAAGCGGTCATTGCCTGTGTGAGACCCTCTCAGGGAAAATGGCAGACTCAGGGCCCCTTGTCTCCCTCTCTTCTGGGATTAGAAGTGGGTGTTGCCTGTTTCTGCATAGTATGTGTCTATCTGGGGCTCCTCTTATGACTTCCCACCTGTACGTGACCATCGTCTCCCTTTGCAGAGACGCACCGCGTCTTTTTTTGAAGGGATGGGTGCTCCAAGGTCTCCAAATCTTATTGATTTTTGTTTTGTTTTGTCTGCTCTGTCTCTTTATACGCCTGCAAGTCCCCAGTGACTCTGACATCCGTTTCTAACAGTGCAGGCCTTCTTGTCTTCTGTCTCCTGTTGAGCGGAATGCGTCAGCAGGGGTCTTGCAGGTGCCCTTACAAAAACAGAGCTTATCACCTTCATTTTACTGATGGGTAAACTGAAGCAGAGGCTGGTTCGGAAACACCCACGGCCCGGCATGGAGTGGATGACTCCAGAAGAGAACACATAAAATACTAGATGATGCTCCCATTGTAGAGTTCATCTCCATTCCAATTACCCTTGACCTCTTTCAGCACCAAGCAAACGTTGACATCCCGAGCTGTCTTGCTGCACTCCTCACAGCATCCCCTGCTCAGATTAGCTCTCCGGCAGACCATTAAATGGTGCATTGTCCAAAGAGAGCTTGTATTTACTTAGCAACTGAAGTCTGAAGAGCTTAAGGCACAAAATGAGTGCTGGTGGGAGTTGTCCAGCTGTACCCTTCCCATGGCTCTATTAAGCGGAGTGTTTACCCTGTTGGCTGTTGGTGAGTAAATGGATCTAGGTGCTCAATCCAGTACTCCCTGCAATTTATATAAATGAGAGTGTAAAAGCAGAAACAGAGACTAAAAGCCTGTTTGTCCTTTGCTACATATGGGCCCGAATCTGTACTCCTTACTCAGGCAAAACTACCTGTTGGTTGCAGAATGAGTGTCTTAGCTTGTCGATCAATCTATCCTCATTGCTGTAGCATCTGAGCTCCCTGTTGTCATGAATACATCTCTCCTGACAAGAGCCCTGCGAGGTATTAGTTCCATGTTACAGATGGGGGACTGAGGCACAGAGAGATTAAATGACTTGCTCAAGGTCCCATGGCACATCTGTGGCAGAGCTGGGAACTGAATGCCTGTCTCCTTAGTCCCAGTCCAGATGCCAAAATGCCCCCCCACCCATTACATATACTTGTAAGGAATGCAGTATCTTGCCTTGGCTGCCTGCTGGCAGAGGGATCATGCCTATTTTGCATGGCTTGTTTCTCAGTAGTGGTCTTGAAGATACTGACTACCACAAGCAAAATCCTGAGGGCCAGATTGTCCCTGGAACTTACATGGAAGAGAAGAGGCACAAGAAGCCTTCCGGGCTTACGTCGGATCCTCAGAGGAGTATGTCTCTTGTGTCCTGGGGTGAAATCCATGCCCAAGGAGTTGGGGAAAGACAGGAAAGGGGATGGGCCAATGGCCCACCCATCCCTGTGCACCCAAGCATCTCTTGATGTCCCCTGAAGCTTACACATAGAACTTACACCTGAAGCTCAGGGTGAGTTTCCCTGGCCAGGGGAAGTGCATAAGCCACACATACGCAGTGTGGTGCTCCGTCCCTCCTAGTGCCTGGGCCCCTTACTGACGTCGATGAATTCACTGCACCTTGGCTTGCAGAGCTGGAGCTTTTAGCTCAGGCAGTAGAGGTTCATGCTTTAAGACTCAGAGGTTCCCAGGTTTGATCCCCACTGCCAACAACCCAATGGCATGGCTTCACATAGGCATGTTGCTAAATCCCACTGTGTGCCCCCCCCCAGGAATTAAGTCAATCATAATGCTTAAAATTATGTCTACTCTCTCTAAAAGAGTGCCTTAGATGGACTAAGCCATGCAACATGCCTTCTGTGGCATCGGCATCCAGCCGACTCTGATTTTGTTTTCTCTGTACTGTACTTTTACGGGTGTGTCTGGAGAAGTGGCTGCCATTTTGTGCAGCAGAGGTGATGCAGGATGTTCAGGCAGCATGTTTCAGAGAAGAAACACAGGGTGCTCCCTCCTGAGGATTTTACTTTGGGTCTTTAATTGTTTTGTTATTTTCTCTTCCCCTAAAATAAAAATTGTTCAGTCTGGAAATGCATAGCTGCTCTTAGTGAATAGATGAGCCATCCATCTCATGGCAACAGTTACGAAACTTTAGGGAAAACCAGAGGATGGTTGAAATGACATTGAAATTTAGAAAGCCATGTATGCTATTATGGTGGGAGTCCACCTGGATCGATGGTGATTTACCCCAGCTGAGGACCCAGTCATGATGTTTATCTGAAACTCATCCTATTCACTTGGGTTGGCTTGAAATATTGGACTGGATACATTTTTTTGCATGATCTCCAATACTTTTTGCTTCTGATTAGGCCAGAATTTCAGAGGTAGCTATGGTGAAAACAAAGAAGATAAATAGTTCAAATTTGGAGTAAAGATTTGGTGGTGGGTCTTATTTTATCCAAAGCAGTCTGCCCGTATATAGACAATTTCCAAGCTAACTTTTGGTGAGACTCAGTCAAGAGATCACTGAAGCATCCATACCATTGCTGATTTCAGGAAAGATGGACAGAGACATTTAAAACTAGTACTGACAATACAGTGGAAAATATACCACAGGACAAAAACCTGCTTTGGCTGTGGGCAATGGATTATGTGCCATTGCTGCAGGAGATCTTTTCTATCATTAATGTCTATGACTCAATGATATTCTTGGCTGCCCTCCTGTAGGCTGCTAAAGACTGGCGGAAGTCTTTGTTTACCAAAAATGCAATTGCTTCTCATTTCACAGAGACTGTTGTCGTGGAGTCTGATGGAATGGGATAAATCTGTTGGCGTTCATACACCAATTCCTCAGGTTGGATTCTCAAACACAAACCAAAAGCTGGATTTCCTCATTTCCCTCCAGAGAATCAGTTCTTCAGCTGACTGAATCCATCATAAAATTGGAACACAATCATTGGAATTTGCAATCAGAATGTGGGCTTGTTTAATATTGTGTAACATCTTTGCCATTAATGACCTAACGCCTCTAAAATTTTTCAGATTCCTGTGTTATTTTTCTTGTCAGATTATAAATGTGGCTCATATTTTCCTCATTCTTAGAGATGACTGTATATTTAATACCCAGATCTCTGAAAGCTAATGGTTGAGGGATAGAGGCTCATAGTCAACAAATCAGCTAGGCCAGGGCCTCTCCTCCAGGAGACTATAAATCTGATATGAGTTGGCCTTCTACATCCTGTGTTCACATTCTACTGCTGGTTGCTTCACCCGCTAGAGGAAAATTGCAAGCCATGGACTTTCACTTGATGAGCCTGTTGCCAACTGCCTGGTCTGCCAGCTCTTAACTCTCTTGCCAAGATTCAGCTAGGACAAGTACTCACGGCAACATTGCAGTTGAAAAAAAAGATGCATTTGGAATTATAGTCCCCTTTATAAAGGAAGAGGGAAGGAGAAGCTAATTTTTAGACAGGCACATTGTTATTAGTCACAGAATAACCTCAGACGGTCCCACTGGAAGGTCAGTTTGGCTTATGTAAAACAACCAATAACCCAGATATATATACAAAAGTCCTTGATGGAAAGATCTAGATAGCAGGCTCTACCATGAAATTTCTGGGGTTTCTTTCTTCTTTTCAAGAGTAGCCAATTTTCGGGTGTTTCTGCTTCTGAGCAATACTGTAAAACAAAGAATTTAATTCATCATCTGCAATGTTTGAAACTTCACCAGAGGCTGTGTTCATGGTCTCGATGCGCATTGGGATTGGTTCTCATTTTCTGGTTGACTCTTCCCTCATTGTTAAAATATGAATTCGCTATGGGCTACCCAAGCTAGTGAAATGAACCACTCCAACAAACATTGACAGCTCCAAAATCTTTCTGCTTCTGAAAAAAGACAGCTTTAAATCAATAAATAATGAGACAGATGAGTACTTATGGGGCTCAATAGATAGATATGGGGATAGACAGACAGACAGTTTCCAGCCTTGCCTCTGAATGTCTTAAAGCACAGCAAAAATGCTAACTACATAAAGGCAAAGAGATCTCTTCCATTCACCACCATAAAAATGCAACTTCCTCTGGGATGGATTATTGGCAACCATTATAAATGGCACCAGCAATTATTGTTAAATCAGATATTAGGCCAGTAAAGATGAATTTCTTATCCAGTAAGGGAATCTGAGTAGGTTAAATATATATACATGTATGGGAATTTGGTCAGGATAATGGATAAGATGCTGGTACCTTTGCAAAACATGCCATCAGATCTTTACTGACCCTGGATAGGGACCTCAGTGTGGTGTCTCATCTCAAACGCAGCACCTCCTGCCTCCGAGCACCATCTAGTACCAGGCCGCAGGGTATAAGTTCTGCACTGGCTCAAAAGAAAAGTGTGCCACTTCTTGCAATGACCATCAACATTTCTAGGGTTCACTCTCCTTACAGTGTGTATGATAAACCCATTGTTTCATGTTCTGTGTGTGTGTGTATATAAATCTCTCCTCTGTTTTTTCCACCAAATGCATCCGATGAAGTGAGCTGTAGCTCACGAAAGCTTATGCTCTAATAAATTTGTTAGTCTCTAAGGTGCCACAAGTACTCCTTTTCTTTTTGCGAATACAGACTAACACGGCTGCTACTCTGAAACATTTCTAGCATTACTCTGGGTTGTCATTGGAGGTCTCCCATCCAAGTTCTGGCCAAGCCCAAAGCTGCTTGGCTTGTGAAATAAAACAAGAGCTGAAAAGCCACTTCAGGAATCCTATTTCATTACATAGCTGGCCTCCCATGTTGATACATTGCTATGCAGGGTATTACCAATTTAAGCGACTAATTATTAAAACATAATAAAACCTAACCTCACTTGTAAATATTACTGTCCACAAAAGACCCACAAAGGAGTGTCTGCCTTCCCAGCAGGCTCATATGTTTTTGTTATGATTCTGTTCCGTCATATGATTCATAAACCACAGGGCTACAAGAGATCATCAAGTCTGATATCATGCCTAGCATAGGCTAGAGAACCTCAGTTATTGATTCCCGCATTGAATCCAATGACTTTTTCAAACGAGAGGAAAGTCCTCCCTCTATGACATTCTGGCCCCATTGTTACATGGCCAGTTTGTGGGTTAGTCCCCTGATTCCAAACCTATCTGTGGAGACCAAAGTGTATTATGGTGTGATGGGCTGGCTTTGACTGAATGCAGCTCTATGGCTCATGGGGAAAGAATTGTCATATTTGTGTACATTGCTACCCATCTTCCATGCCATGGTCATGTTCCACCCTCAGATAAACATACATACAACTCCCATGAAGTCACCATGTAACTGAAGGCAGAATATGGCCCAGTGCGGGTGGTTTGGTACAGCTACAGTCCCAAATGGGGCCTCAGTCCCAAATAGGAAGTGGCTGTTGGAGAAGTTGTTGTCCGCCAAGAAGAACCTGCATAGGATCTGCAGCCAAAATAAGGCGAAATTATATACAAAAGTACGGCTGCATCAGACCTATTACTTCAGATCCGCTTATGTGGATCTTAAGTTGCAGTGGGGGAGGTCTAGGTTGGATATTAGGAACCACTATTTCACTAGGAGGGTGGTGAAGCACTGGAATGGGTTACCTAGGGAGGTGGTGGAATCTCCATCCTTAGAGGTTTTTAAGGCTCAGCTTGATAAAGCCCTGGCTGGGATGGTTTAGTTGATGTTGGTCCTGCTTTGAGCAGGGAGTTGGACTAGATGACCTCCTGAAGCCTCTTCCAACCCTGATCTTCTATGATTCTATGTGGATCTGAAACATGGACCTTGCTTAAACAAGACATCAGGGGGCTGGCGGCATTTCATATGTGTTGCCTGTGGCGACTATTGAGCATAAGATGTTTTGATTTGATCAGTAATAGGGATGTATTATTGAGAACTGGCCTCGAGAGGACTGAAGTCATCATTGGTCACTGCCAGCTGGCACTTTTTGGTCATATAGCCCAACTGGGAGATAAAGTCTCTATGCATCAAGCCCTGAAGGTCAGACTTGAGGTCAGGAGGGGACACTGCCTGGCCATGCACAGGTAATGGCCACACGGTCGTCCATGGATGCACCAGATCAGTAATAACCCATTGAAGCTTTTAGAGGCCTGTAATGAGGCCGTGCTATGTGGCCATGGATATTGCTATGGACCCTGGCTGTCTAATCACATTATTGTTGATGTAGTTGAGGAAGAAGCAGTGGTGTCAGGAGGAGCCTTTCCTAGAGGCAAGGGGAAGACTCTGGGTTGTCTCAAAGCTGAAGGGTCAGGCTGCTGGTAGGATATGAATAGGGCCCGACCAAATTCATGGTGCATTTTGGTCAATTTCACACTCATAGGATTTTAAAAATCGTAAATTTCATGATTTCAGCTATTTAAATCTGAAATTTCATGGTGTTGTAACTGGAGGGGTCCTGACCCAAAAGAGGGTTGTGGGGGGGGGGTCACAAGGTTATCGTAGGAAGGTCTCGGTATTGCCACCCTTACTTCTGCACTGCTGCTGGTGGCAGTGCTGCCTTCAGAGTTGAATAGTTGGAGAGCGGCAGCTGCTGGCCAAGGGCCCAGCTCTGAAGGCAGAGACGCTGCCAGCAGCAGTGCAGAAGTAAGGGTGGCATGGTCTGGTATTGCCATGCTTACTTCTGTGCGGCTGCTGGCGGGGTACCGCCTTCAGAGCTGGGCACCCGGCCAACAGTTGCTGCTCTCCAGCCACCCAGCTCTGAAGTCAGTGTAGATGTATGGGTGGCAATACCATGACCCCCTGTAAAATAACCTTACGACCCCCACACCAACCCCTTGGGGTCAGGACCTGCAATTTGAGAAATGCTGGTTTCCCCCCATGAAATCTGGTCTTTTTTGTACTTTTACCCTATGCTGTCCAGATTTCATGGGGGAAGACCAGATTTCATGGTCCATGATACATTTTTCACAGCCGTGAATGTGGTAGGCCCTAGATATGGGTGATATGCAAGGCGAAGGCTCTGTATATCATCCAAATTGGAGGATTCATGAATCTGGAAACCAGACTCTTCTGCCATCATATTTTACCCTTCTGCTGGTGATTGCAAGTGATATTTTAAAAGTTTTTATAAATGCCTGTCTCCCCTTCTCCTTTGGGCCTGATTCTGATGTACTTTCTCAGGTTGAGTAGGAACCCAGCTAAGACCAGGACCTACTTGTGCCAGATTCTTTACATACACTGCAGTAAAGACACTCCCTGCCAGGAAACACTCACAGCTGAAATAGACAAGGCATCCAAAGTAAGAGGGGAAACAGAGGGTACATCTGCACAGGAAAAATCCTCCCCATGGCAGTGAGTGTCCGAACCTGGGATTCGGGATCACAGGGCTCGTGCTATGGGGCTAAAAAGTAGCAGTGTAGATGTCTGGACTCAGGCTGGAGCCCAGGCTCTGAGACTTAGAGCAAGGAAATCTGCTCTGCTATTTTTAGCCCCATAAGCCCAAGCTGGTTGACTTGGGCTCTGTGACTTGCTGCTGCAGGGTTTCTTTGTAGTGTAGACGTCCCCGGAGGCAGGGAGTGACCTGCTGAATGTCATTGAGCTGAGCTAGAATCCTATGGCTTAGCTACTGGACCCCCTGCCTCTGTGACACCCATGAGACTGCTTGAGTAAGGTGCTACTCATCATAATGCTGGCAGAATCTGGCCTTTTCAGAACCACAGGTTGTTTCATTTGTTTTATGAATTACCATGAAATCACACCCACACGTGACATAAATAAGTCAGCCACCGGCTTTCCTTGAGAACTTTTTGCAATCTTTTCCTTTTAGAAAAATAAGTAAAATCCCTTCCACTCTTTAGCCTTTCAGATCTTCTTTGCATCTGCGCAACATGCTTCAGGTGGCACATGATCAGGATTCATCACCGATGTGGTCCATTGGTTGGATCATTAGCTTCCCCAGTCCGGGCTGGGTACTGACGGGGAGTGCGCCATGAACGCTGATCCATAGCCCCTGCCTTTCAGATCTAAAAGCTTCAAAGGTGGAGATAAGGAGTAAAAAGTCTGCACATGCTCTCTTTCTTTCTCTCTCTCCAAATAACCCCACACAACTAACTAACTAAAATCAACCAAAAATCCAACATGGTCCAAAAGGCGGGAGCTAAGAAAACTTCAGTGATTTGATTTATTTGGCACCAGAAGCAAAGATAAACGCAGTTAGGTTTATGTTTGTTTTCTTGGATCTGTTTCTATGGTATTAAGTCAAATTGCCATTTGCTACCAGTTGGCTGCTTCAGTTATTTCCAGTCGCTGGAGCTTATTAGTGGTCCTGCTGTAACATTAAAGCAAAAGAAGTCTATCCCAAGCCCTCCTTTGGAGGAAGAAACAGGAATGATGTTTAATTAGCTGCACTTAGACAGTCTTTAAGAGGATACTCTGCATGAGGAGGTGATGGGTTGTACTGTGAGTTAGACTAGCAAGTGGCTTCCTGACATCCAGGATGGGGTTCACAATGGGGTCCTGTTGTGTTCTGAAAGCAAAGACCTAAAATACTGCAGGAGGGATACTAGGAGCATGGGATCTGTCTGTCGGGAGAGGAAACGGCTGTGTAGACTCTGAAAGTCTGATTCGCCACTCACACACACACTGGCATAAATCAGGAGCAGCTCTGCTTAAATTACACGAGTCTGAATGAAGTCTGAGTGATTGGAGAATTGAACACCAAGACTGGGACTTCCTAAGGTTCTCAACATTGGTTTAAATCTGTCCCCACTGAGATCAATGGGGGCTTTCACCACTGATTTCAGTGAGAGAAGTGGTAGGCCAGCCCTGAGTGTCTTTGAAAATCCTATCTTGAACCTTTAATAACCCAGGTGCTAGCATAAGGCTATATTGCTTAGAGTTCAGAGCAGAAAGGGGCCATCAGAGGGGGCGAATTTCCGATGCTGATTCAGAGGGGGCGAATTTCATGCCTGTGTAGAAGGAGAGGCAGGGGTGAGATTCATGCAGCCGGCTGAGGATGTGTCCAGGCTGTCTGCAATATGGCTTAGTGGCTAGGGCATTGGAACTGGGCTTCAGGACTTGCATTCTAGTCCTGGCTCTGCTACTAGCCTGCTGGTAGACAAATTGCGTCACCTCTCTGTGCCTTAGTTTTCCCATCTGTAAAATGGGGATAATAATACTGACCTCCATGGTAAAGTGCTTTGAGATCTACCGATGAAAAGGACTATATAAAAGCTAGATGTTATTATTACAGAAAGTCAGCACAAGGACCATACACCACTTAAGCCCCCAAAACAGGACTTCATTGATGAAGAGGTTTGTTCTGGAGTTCTGCAGATGGGTGAATGTCATATACCATGTGACCTTGATCAAGCTATATAGGTGGAAAATTCAAACCTGGATGCTCAAGGTTCATTAGTGCAGGTGAAGCAGGTAAGGCCACCTCTAGTTAATGTCACCCAACACTTTTTGTTATAAGACTCTGTTTTCAATTGCTTATAACTTGCCACGCTTTAACCATTCAGCCTGAAATTTCCCATACTGGGTATCTGCCTCAGGCTGAATAGATCCATGTTAAAAAAAATCCTTACAGTAGTTTTGCTGAGAAACGCTAGCTCCTCCATGCTGTGGAGCAGGGACTTGAAAGTGGGCTCGTGGATGGCCTGTGTGTCATGGATGTGCTGTCTACTATTCTTGCAAAACAACAACAACAACAAAAAACCCAACAATCCCCCCACCTCTCCCCCGCAAAAACCATGCACATTTGGCCAAGTTATGAGCCTTTGAAAAAAATCCAAATTTGCACATTCTCAGTAGAGACTTGTTAGAGTTTGGCAGCTAAATTCTCTGAACATTCCATCTCCACTGAGCATGCTCCAGACCTGCACAGCTCCTGTGTGCCATTCCCACATAGCAACTTGGTGTGCTCCAGTCCAGGGCTTCCAGGGTTGTGCAGGACTTTTCCTGCGATTTCCGCTTATGGCATCCAGGGGCCGCTGCAGTGCTAGACACCAGAACTAAGAAGGGGGCGGCTGTTTCTCCTGTAATCTCAGGGCAAGAAGCCTGTAGAAACTGGGTTGGGAACTGGGTTAGGGGAGACTGGAACTAGCTGAGCAAGAAGACAAACTGGGAGCCACTCGGCTGGGGGGATAAACAGGGTGGTGGTGACTGGAAGCCAGTGGGGCTGGGGGGAGTAGACTGAGAGCTCATGATGGAGCCATGGAGGGCTGGTTGACACTGGTTGTGCAATGAGACTGGGGAATAGAGCTGAGGAGACTGGGACTGTCTTGTGCACCACTGTGTATCACAGGAGATGTAGCCCAGCCCCTAGAGGAGAATGGTGGCATGAGACACCCAAACTACAAGTCCCATGTGATATCATGGTAGAGCAAGAGGACACAGATTAATACTGGCCCAACATGAAAAATGTAAATTAGATTCCCCCCTTCCCCTGCCAAAAATTGAGTTTCCCAAGGAAAATTTTTCTTGGGAAAAAACAATCAAAAACATTTCCATAGGAAATTCCTGAGCAGCCCTACTAAGTATAGGATGAGAGACAACAAATAGGTAGAGTTTGGCACCCCTATTCTATCCAGTGGGATGGGCTGAAATAAGCTAACAAATAGTTTTAGTAGTAATTTGACTAATGGATGCATACCTAACTGCACTGGATGATGATACCTAGTGACTTCTCAGGGATGCCTTGTATCTTACTTATCTAATGTCTGTTGTTTGCTTTGAAGATGTAAAGCATTGTACACATTCTCCTGCCTTCAGAATGTATTATTAATTATTATTATTATTACTAATTATTATTATAATTATTTGTGTTGTGATAGCAGCCCCAGTCAAGGAGCTAGGCGCTGCACAAAGGCAGAACAAAAAGCCAGTCCCTGCCCAAAGAGCTTAAAATAAGCCCCTGTGTTGTTTGGCATGATTAAAGCAGTATTGAATACTGCATATGATCATGGCACTATATATATTGGAAACAATAAACCACCATCTATATGATGATTCAGCATGGCAGGGATTTTCAATGCCTTTTGGGAGCTTACATGGGTATATAGGAGCTGTCAGGCATGCACATTAAAATCCCATGCTCAGGGAATGGTGAAAGGGGGAGAAGCTTACACGCACATGTGTTGGCTGTGCATACTTGAGGCCTTTGGGCAGAGACCCAACCGAAAGGAGATGCTCCAACCCCATTTGAGTCCTAGGTTTGAGCTCAAGCGGTGTCTAAGCCTTTCATGCGGCTCTCTGTACAAGGGTGAATTTCACCTGTAAGGTCTGAGGTCTTTTTCTGCAGTTAACAGCAGCCAGACTGAGGGCTTGTCTGCACTACCGCGCGGGGTCGATCTAAGATACCCAACTCCAGCAACGTGAATAGCGTAGCTGAAGTCGACGTACTTAGATCAACTTACCACGGTGTCTTCATGGCGGTAAGTCGACAGTTGACACTCTCCCATCGACTCTGCTTGTGCTTCTCGTTCTGGTGGAGTACTGGAGTTGACGGGAGAGCACTCAGCGGTCGATTTTTCATGTCTAGACTAAATATAGCCCAGCCCCTAGAGGAAAATGATGGCATGAGACACCCAAACTACAAGTCCCAATGTGACATCTAGACACGATAAATCAACCCTCGCTGGATCGATCGCTGCCTGCCGATCCGGCAGGTAGTGTAGACAAGCCCTGAGAGACAGCAGTCATTGGCTAAGTTGCAGAGAGTCACATCCTCACATTCCATCTAAATTGCATCGAAACAATGTAATATTGAGCTGTGAAGAAGGAGATCCTGTCCTCATAGAACCCACCATCACCAGAGAAAGAAGCAGATCTTAAGATATTTAAAAAAAACCCGTTGTTTGACAGCATTCCATCTGGCAAAGAACCACTTAACAGTTTCGATTATGAAATCTATATTTCTTTATTGTTTTGCCTTTGTGGTCCCAACTTCTCTATTGTTTATTTATCTGGTTTCTGTCTGGTTCTTTGATTGTTTCTGTCTTGTGGCATAACTAACTTTGCAAGATTTAAATCAAGTAAGGTGGGTGGGATCTGATTGGTTAAAGAATTGTTTCATAACGGGCTGTGATTGGTGAAAAACACTGTTTGGTAGGACTTTCATTTAAAATGTTTGGTGAAGGTAAAGCTAATCAGGACTCAAGCTTCACTATATAAACTGGGGTCCAGAAGGAAGTTCTTTGAGATCAGAGCTGCCAGATCTCAACCCTGCCAACCATATTGTGCAGAAGCTAGAGCCCTGGACGACCTGATCCTGACTGGCTACCAGGAAAAGTTTGTCTGCTTTATTGGAGTCGTGAGCATTGCATACTTAGCATGTGTATTCTGTTTTGGTAACTGTTAATAAATAGAAAAGGAGTATTTGTGGCACCTTAGAGACTCACAAATTTATTTGCGCATAAGCTTTTGTGAGCTACAGCTCTCTTCATCGGATGCATTTGAAGTGAGCTGTAGCTCACGAAAGCTTATGCTCAGATACATTTGTTAGTCTCTAAGGTGCCACAAGTACTCCTTTTCTTTTGGCGAATACAGACTAACACGGCTGCTACTCTGAAATCTGTTCATAAATAGAGATTAAGAATATTAATGTGTAAGGCTCTTTCACTGGTAAAAGGCCCCACAGACCCACAGAAGATTACACCATGATCCCTAGGAGCTGGGTAAGGGTGGGTACTTAAATGAACCAAGTTATGTCCTAGAGCCCTAGGAACTGGGTAAGGGTAGGTGCCTTTCACCTCAAGCCCTAGGTATTGGGCAATAGTGGGGGTGCTAAATTAACCGAGTTATGCCGTAAGTCCATGGAAGGATAAAGATGAGGTGCCCTAGAGTGTTCAGGTAACACACCCTCTGTTCCATGCACCTTCTATGATGTATGCATTGTGGGTGTGGTTAAAGGGTTGGATTATCCAACTCTACACCACGTGTTTCCATGTGTGGGGAACTGGTGAAGCGTGATGCATGCACTGACGTTTGGATGAAACTGGGAACATCTCAGAAATTTGGTGCAGGATCAGTTTTTTCCTTGGCGTTTTGGCAGTGCTGCAGAGGCTGTCCATGTAGAATTTCCAAAGAGGCCTGTTGATGGAGGAGAAGGGGCTGCTGCAGGGAAACACAGACAAAGAGCAATGCTGCAGCAGTCGTGATATTGGAAGTGGTAGAGGGTTAGGCTGAGATCCTCAGAGGTATTTGGGTGCCTAACTGTCATTGAAATCAATTGGGGTTAGACCCGTAAGCCTTTTGAAGATCTGGGTTTAAAATCTCATCAAGAAACATTACTATAGTTCTCTGTGATCTGCATACCCCCCATCCCTGTCTACTACATGCCGAGATGTATACAAACACCTCCTGGAGATTGGGTGAGACAGCTGCCATTGCTAATGGTGGCAAGGGGGGTATTTTATGATAGTGGCATTGAAGAGGGAGGCTGTAAATCACCATGGAGTTGGGTTGTAGTGCCACCACCAGAACAAAGGGCAGACTCACCAGCCTCCACACAAGCAGGAGGCGATAGTGATACCAGTAGAAGATCTGGCCTAACTCCATTTGTGCAGCACACTCCATCTTTGGTTGAGCCTAAAACCTTCAGCACCGAAGCACAGATCTCTGCTGCTTGTGCTAAAGAAATAACTCCATTGCCTGGCAGCAGTAGCTGGCTGTTATCTTCTAAGAATATGACCCACACTTTGAAAGCATGTTCCATTTACACATGCAGTTATGGATGGTGTTGCTGGATTGAGCCAACTGAGCTCTACTTAAATAACAGTGAAAAGTATCCTCAATTCAATATGGCAATCATAGACAAAACAATTTCAGATGCTTCTAAAGATGTTTTTTCCAGAGGCAATATAAAGTGGAAAAGATTCACTATGGGTTTGGACCAAATTCATCACTCAGCAGAGGAAAAACAAAATGAAGTCCAAACCTCTTAAGTCCTTTCACACATGGAACAGCATCTGAGCCAAGATTTCCCTTCATCATTTCCACATTTGGTTTTCCACACACTGAATGCTGCAGAATGACACTTTCTGCATAACAATTGCACCTTCCAAAAAAAATTTCACACTTTCGCTTGCTCTTTTCAAGGGTTAGTGTTTATTTATTTTTCGGATCATTCAGGGAATTTTCAAGCATCGGAGGAGAGGTTTATGATTTCAGTGGAAAATATGCTGCCTTACAGCTAAAAGAACTTGATGCTACACTAATTGAAAGCTCCTATTAAGATCAGGACTCTTCCCTTAGTTTGAAATAGAGTAATTCAGATCAGCCAAGAATTTCCAAAATAACTACGGATAGTGGGTGTCTCCCTTTGTCTGGGACTTGCTTGTGACTCTTTAAGAGGCACCTGATGAACAGAAAGTGCCGGGCGTCCACTTTCTGAAAATCAGGACACCGGAAGATGCCTTAAGCTGGGCAGACAAGAAGACGGGGGCATTTGAAATTACTAGTTGCTTCTGAAAATTTAGGTCAGGATTCACCGCTGGTTTTGAATGGGGGTCACTTATACAATCTGGATCTCAAAGTGCCTTGCAGAGCTAACACATTGTTATTAATAATCCTGTTTATTACAGTGGTGCCTATGGGCCAGCCAAGAATGGGAGGGCCAATTCAATAGGTGGAAGTGGCCTATTCTCAACAATTGACAAGAAGGGGTGTATATCAAGGGAATTGGCTTGTTAGCACTGACCCCCCACTTGTTAAGGCAACTCCCATCGTTTCATGTGTTATAATATATATTCTGCTTACTGTTCTTTTCACTCCATGCATCTCTCCACTGTGTAATAGCAGAGCTAATTTTGATTCCACTAGGAGTTTGAGAGTAGCAGCCGTGTTAGTCTGTATTCGCAAAAAGAAAAGGAGTACTTGTGGCACCTTAGAGACTAACAAATTTATTAGAGCATAAGTTTTCGTGAGCTACAGCTCACTTCATCGGATGCATTTGGTGGAAAAAAACAGAGGAGAGATTTATATACACACACACAGAGAACATGAAACAATGGGTTCATTGGAGTTTGGTTACAGATTGCAGAGCTGAATTCACTTTAGGCCAATGGTGCACCAGCACTGGGGCTCCCCTACTATAAGCTGAAATCACTGAGTACTGTGTTAAGTAGTAGGGGGCCTGCAGATATATTGGTGAGCGGCTTGCAGGACAGCTACCGGAGAGGAGCACCTGGCGGTGAAGGCTGCAGCAGAAACCCACGGAGAGACGGGGCAGTCGGTCGTCAGAGCATGTAATGTCCCCCTTTACTCCTCCCCCGCCGTTTCCACACAGGCTGGGGGGGGGTTAAAAGTCTGCAGATGAACTTTGGAACTCTGGACTCACCAAGGACAGAGACAGAGACTTTTGGGTTGCTGGACTTTGGGGTTGTTGGACTTTTGGGACTTTGGGTGACTTTTGGGTGCTGGACTCAAGAACCAAGGGGAAAGGACACAGCCCAGTTTGCTTGGGGTGGGTTTTGAATCCTGTTGGTGGTGTGTCCCCAACATAATGCCACATTGTTTCTCTCTGTTATTAAAAGGCTTTTGCTACACTCCGACTCTGCGCTTGCCAGAGGGGAAGTATTGCCTGTTAGAAGCGCCCGGGGGGGGGGGTGTCCGAGGTCATTGGGTGGGGGCTCGAGCTGGTTTTGCATTGTGTTATTGGAATGGAACCCCTAGATACTGAACCTGGCCCTTGTTGCTGCCAACTCTGACAGGCGGAAGGGTTACATATGTATAAAATAAAGAGACAACTGGTGTATACAAACAACAGACCAGGGGAGCACCAGGAACAATGGGATTTCAGAGCTATTACTCCAACCCCTGGCATCAGCCCTAACATTCTCTTCTTTGGTTATTTCCACATCCTTGGCTATTTCTTTCCGATGGGTGAAGTGAAGTGTTGCTGGTTGTCAGCCTCTCTCAGCTGCGAGCTTGATTTCCAAGAAGAAGCAGAATTCGGATGCCAGGTAACAACGAAGAAAATACAACGAGGAAAAGGATTTTTTGGGATTGTTGCCATGCAGGATGGTAAACGGAGGCCAGCTCTCATTTGTTCTCCTGGGTTTGATCATCTGGATCATTTAAGGGGGTGGCTGAGCCCAGATGTTAAGTCATGCAGAATCAGCTGACACTGCAGATCAGTTTTGGTGGGGCATTGCTCCTACCAAGGGAAACCTTAGTGTCGGCTGAACGGTTCCCACCTCTTGACAAATTGTGAGTGCTTGTCAGCGGCACCAACTCATTGAATTGCACCTCCCAAGGGAAGCACAGGCCTGGACCTGAAAGACACTGCAACTACAAAGCATTGCAGGTTGCCTTTCTTTCACCTTGGTAACATTTTCTGTAACCCTGGTTCCCTGCTTCGGCCTTTCTGATGCGTACGATGTACAAGACTTCGAAGAGTGTTGATCTGGGGTGCGGTGTGTGTGTGGGAAGGGGGTGAATTTGCCTCTGGGCAATGCCAAAGTTTGCTTGTTATCATTCTGCAAACTTGTGATTGACAGCTGCTGACAAGGCAAGAGACTTTAATTTAAATCATGTCTTTCGTGCCCTTGGGAAATGAACGATTTTGCAGCTGGAGATCACATCTGGCCTTCCAGGGGGTGAGAAGAGAGGAGACGAAGAGACATCATTCTTGCTAAGGCGGGGGGGCAGGTGCTGTTTATAGCTCCTGGATCTGTCTAATTTTCTCCATATAGCTGAAGAGACTCTCAGGAGTCCTCTACCATTGTTCTCAAGCTAAGCAGGCCAGAGAGAATAGCTCTCAAAGAGAGCTGCTGGATGCTGAGTACTTTAGAAAAACTGGCCCTTAGGTTCTTATGCTGGGCCCATCTCTGTGTTTTGCAATGCTGTCCTGAAAATCTTGGCCTGTAATTGAAAAGTGCCGAGCACCCCTAGCCTCAGGGAAGGCTGATAAAACTCAGCCCTTGGAAAATCAAGCCAGCCTCTGCTTAAAGGCCCACTGTCAAATTGAGTTAAACCCAAAGGATGGTCTTGTGGATGATGCACGATGCTGGACTCAGGAGAACTGAATCCCATCATTCTAGGACCGCCACGGACTTTCCTGAGTGCTGATGAGGAAATCACTGAATGTTTCCGTGCCTCTGTTTCCCATCGGTCTCCCGCCCTTTGTCTGCTTAGCACTAGCACCCTGGATTCTGGAATTTCCTAAATTCTGAGTGCTCGACTTTGCAGCCTTCACAATGCATTTTTAAATGTTGTTCTTGTGTGTACTTTTATACACAGTATTTGCCTGTGTATCCGAGACCCTACCATCCGAACCTCCACAGGATCCAGATCCCTTCCTTGTCCCCCAGGAACCTCATGCTGGGGGATGAGAAAGGGATTTGGCTAACACAGGGGTTAAGATTATAGAACAGAGACCCCCAGCCTGGACTGTAAAGAGGAGGATGAGCACCAATTCATGGGGGAGACCACCCTGCTGCTGAATGGTTCCTGGCCTCTCAATTATCCAAATAAAATCCCTCTCCCCTCTACTATTCAGATAATGAGGAGTGTGCTGTATGTACAAGTCTCAGCACATTATTTCTTTATTTGGTGCCTGTACTTTTAAGCAGCCACATCGGACATGTTTGGCCTCATGGTCTCTTTAACAACAAGGGGATTGTAAAGGTTTATCTCCAAAGTCCTGTTTTGTGCTGAGTACCTCGGGAGTGGAAAGCAGGCTGTGTTTCTTAGCACATCTCAGCAATGTGTAACGGTTTAGGAGAGGAGTCAAGGAAGAGTATTGTATCCAGCTGCAGTGGTAGGGCAGTTGGAACTTGACCAGGAAATTGGGGCTATCACTCGTCTGATGAAAAATGCCAGGAGATCTTTCAAAGTCACCAGCGGTGGGCCACAGTTTTGCCTCTCGCTCGAAAGCCAGCAGGAGCAGGATCCCGGAGCAGCTTCATACGTGTGTTTGTGTCTCCAGCGTGACTCATTCATTAGCTGGGTGCTTTGATCGGGAGGTTTCCTCTTCCGCGTGGGCTGTGCCCAATTTCCAGGCTAAGGCAGGATGTGTGCTGGGGCTGGCACAGCATGAGAACCGAGGGGTGAGCGAAGGTGTATGGAATGTCAGCACCACCTGTTGGATGGACCCAGGAGCAGGGATGCCAGAGCCTTACTAGAAGGGTGAGTAATTGGTGCTGGAAACGCCAGATAAGTTTCCAGGCTGTGCCATTTTGTATGGTGGCAGGACGACAGCTCCTGCAAGGAGGGCAGTAAAGCTCCAGCTCTGAGGCTGGAGTTTGTGCATGTTATTGCTGGTCAGAGATGAAGCTGGAATCAAAGGAACCAGCACTCCTCCTAGTGCTATGTGGCATGGGCCAATCAGGGGTTACAATGGGAATGCAACACCCACAGCTGCTCCTGCCCATGGCTTTGCAACTGATTTGCTGCAGCCTGAGCTGTCCATATGGCTGGCTGGCTTGTACGAACAATGGGAACTGGACATTTTGATCCCCTTGGGCCTTTGACTGACCTTAGTCTGTCTCTTCCCCCAGTTTGTCCACCTGTAAAATGGGAACAATAATGGTGTAGTGAATCTGCAGCCGAGCAGGGCTCCAGGAGTGTCACAGCACACAGAGCAGGCAGAACCCAGAGCCTCCTGCACACGCTCTACTGATCCCCGGATGGTGCTTTGGAATCATGTGTGTAGGCAGCATTCAGCCCCTCGCCTGTGACGGGTGTCAGATTGTACCTGTTTCACTGGTGGGTTTTTGGCATGCAATCAGCTATCCACCAGTACCTCAGCCAGTGGGGCCACCAGAAGTTTGCTAAGGAGGGGGCCAGGGTTATCTACAAGGTCACCCCATATTTAAGTGAGTGGCATTGCAACCTGGCTTACGGGCTCGCAATGCCACTCCAATTTGGCCCAGCTGCCCCACCATCATGCCACCATTATTCCATCCTGCTCTAGTCAACGGTCGGGGCCTAGGCCCCGTCTCTCTCCACCCCTTCTTGCGCCTGTGACTGCAGCCACCATCTTGTTTCAGATATGTCCCCAGACAGCCAATGGTCACTTGGGGAAGCTGCATGCTCCAATGGCTGTAGCATGGGAAAGGGATTCAGGAGCCCGAGAGCCTACCCCTGGTTCTGCTGCTGCCCTGTTGTGTGACCTCAGGCAAGTCACTTTCCTTCAGTGTCTCAGTTTTCCTATCTGCAAAATGGGGTCAATGAGCCCATCCTTCTTTGGAGATCTATGAAGGAAAAAGTTGGTCTAAGAGCTAGGTGTTATTACTGTCAGGACCTCCCAAGCTGAGCTGTATTTCAACCAGTGACCTACATGTGAAAGATTGTGGGCTAGATCATGAGATGCAGGTTTGTGAGGTGGTAGGGTGTTGCTGTGGGGCTTGGGAGAGCTTGGTCCATTTCTCTCCTCTGCTACAGATTTCCTGGGGGACCTTGGCAATGTGCCTCACTCTCCGTGCCTAAGTCCCCCATTCAATAGCACTTCCCTACCTATAGTGAGGACAAATGCACTGTGGACTGGGAGGTGTTCAAATACTAGGATGATGCAAGCTGCTAAGTGTCGGACGCCAAGTCATTTGCAGGGTATAATGCTAACAACTACGATGTAAACTGACACAGCTCCAATGACGGCAAAGGTCTTTCCTCCATTTTACAGCAGCTGGGGGTCTGCCTTTCCCCACACTCAGTCATTTAAGCAATATGATATTCACCAGATACTCTGGTAAGTGGTGGCACCGTTGCCTATTGGAGAGGCGTGTGCTTCTATTTCAGACGTTTCTTGCCGTGTTCTGCATCGCAGCCTCTCTGCCAGAGAGCCACTCGCTGTAACACGGGGGGTGGATTTCTCCAAATTGCAGACCGTCTGTAACAGGGGGAAAAGGCAAATGAGCAGAGACAATCAGCATAAATTCTTCCAGAGGAAACATATCTCGTATTTTTTTCTTTCTTTCGTAGAGTCACATTCCCGCTATAATTCATTTTAATTCAGATTTGATTAGCTGGCTAGGACGAAGATTGACTCGAAATTCTATCCAGCCTTGCAGATTCCAGGAAACTGATTCTTTGGTGACTTTTTTTTTTTTTAAACATAGCAACCACTTGGCTCTAAGTTTGAGATGCAATACGGCAGCAAAAAAAAAAAAGCCCATGTGATTTGAGGCTGCATAGGCAGAAGCAGCATCGTGTGGACCTAGGAGTTAAGCTTCTCTGTCACTGGCAATCTTTAAATCAAGACTGGAACTTTTCCTAAAAGATACACTCTAGTTCAAATCCGGAATTAATTCTGGGAAGTTTTAAGGCCTGTGTTAGGCAGAAGGCTATAGATGAGACAATCACAAGGGTCCCTTCTGGCCTTGGAAACGGTGAACCTGTGACCGGAGGAAGCACTGCAGTCTGGCGACTAGGGACTGGTTTAAAAGACAAGGGAAGTGGGTTCTATTCTTGGCAGTCATGTCTACATGTTCTGCAACTATGAACAAATCTGTTAACGCTTCTTCGCTGTATCGCATCCATCCGTAGAACAGAGATCAGGAGACTTGTCCTTTGGAAAGCACTTTGAGATCTACGGCTGAAATAAGCTAAGTAGTGTGTTATTATGTCAGTGAGAATGCACGTACAATGCTCAGTTCTTTAACTGAGTAAACAAAGACATCACTAGATCCAGTTGCTGGAAGTCAAAATCAGCAGAGTTCGGACTATGTCTAAGAGGCATGTTTGGAACAACGGGGTGTGACGGGGCAAGGCCAGATGGCTATGGAAGAGTAGTCCTTTGGGATCCGGGAAGTGGGCGGGCGAAGCCGGACGGGGAAACCAAGCAGAAAACCCCAGACAGCGCCCACTGCTCCTCAAAGGCATCAAGGGAGTCAGAGGATGCCGCCCAGAGGAACTCTGCCCGGATATGTTAACGGACCGAGGATCGGAAATAGGCCCCACAGTCACAGGAGACTCCATCGGCCAACCTCCTCACTCTGGTTTTGTAGATGGCCATTTTAGCTAGGCCAGGAGGAGGTTGACCAGGAGATCCCGTGACTTTGTGGGGCCACGGATAGGGAGTGCATAAATAAGAAGGTGAGGGGAGAAGTGCAACCAAAAGCGTAATAAAATATTGGTGAGGAGCCGGAATAGGGGCTGCAGCCTGGCACACTCCAGGTATACATGTGCCAGGGTATCCCTCACGCCGCAAAAGGGGCAGGTGTCTGGGATTGAAGTGAACTGCGCCAAGTACACGCCTGTGCTCACGGCTCCGTGAAGGAGCCGCCAACTGACATCCCCGGCGGGCCTTGGGACTAAGGTGGAATATAGGCTGGCCCACCGGGGCTCCTCACCCTTCGAAGGTGGCAGGAGGTCCTGCCATTTTGTATCGGGGCGGGACACGAGCATGCGGGCGTGAAGGGTGTGGAGCACGAGTGTGTAGAGATGTTTTCTTGGCGCGGTTTGAAAGCAGACTGGCTGCATCTCGTGCAGCCGGCTTCCGGTGAAGGGGTGAAGGGGTCGGTTGGGTCCACGGGGCAGGGGTCCAATTAAAAGGTCCGGTGGGCCTGGGATAGCGGGTGGGCGGGGCGTGCCCTCGTGCAGGACCCGGTTGAGATAAACCCGAGCAGCGGGCGGCAAAGTGGCCTTCACATCCTGAAGTATATGCTGGGGAGTACAAGGTCTGGAAAGCCCCATGCGCTGAGCGAAGATCAGGGGATCCAGCCAGTCTCCCCGGTCGTAGTCCAGGAGGTCTCCGACTCTTGTGACCTCTGCCAGGACCAACCTCTGGCGCACCGAGCGGGACTCCGCCACCTGCACACGGAGCTGGGGGTTGTGTAGCAGGGGCTCCGCGAGGAGATCTGCCCCCTCGGTGGCCGCCACGGACCTGGTCGTTGTAAAGAGTTTCCAGGTCCAGAGGAGGTCCTGGTAGAAGACCGGCAGCCCGGAGAGGTCTCGCGGAAGACCTCTCGGATGGAGATAAAGGAGCTGCCAGTTGTATCGGAGCCCTTGGAGGCGGCAAAGGAAGGCGTGTGCCAGTATGCTTCACGCCGGACTACCTGCACCATAAAGGAGCCTCTGCAGGGTCTGGAGGCGTAAGATATGGACCTGAGTGAGCAGACATTTTAGGCCTTGCCCTCCCTCCTCCAGAGGTAGATGGAGAACCCCTGCAGGGACCCAGTGCAGTCCTGACCAAAAGAACTCCAGAATCGATGTCCGGAGGTTGGCCAGGAAACCTGGGGCCAGGACCAGGGTGTTGAGCCGGTACCAGAGCATGGACAGGACTAGTTGATTAAGCACCAGCGCTCTCCCTCGAAGGGAGAGGCACCGGAGTAGTCCTGTCCATTTTCGGAGCCGCTCTATCACCCCGCCCTCTAAATTCTGCCAGTTCTCCGGCGGAGAGGGATGCGTGGCAGAAAGGTAAATGCCCAGATAGAGCAGCGGACCCGTGCTCCACCGGATGGCTTGAAGCGCGGGTGGGAGGGAGCTCGCCTGCCGCCAGTCCCCTACCACCAAGCCAGAGCTCTTGACCCAGTTGACCCGCGCGGAGGAGGCTGCCGAATAGATGGCCTGGCAAGCCTCCACCCACACCAAGTCGCCCGGGTCCTGGACCACGAGGAGCACGTCATCAACGTACGCCGACAGGACCAGCCGCAGCTCCGGCTCACGCAGCACCAACCCTGTCAATCTCCTTCGGAGGAGACAGAGGAAGGGCTTGATTGCCAGAGCGTACAGCTGGCCCGAGAGGGGGCACCCCTGCCGTACTCCTCACCTGAAGCTGACCGGTTCGGTCAGGGTCCAGTCGAGCCCTCCATGGCATCATCCGGGGGCTGGCTAGCAGGGGTTGTGTCAGGGGGCAGAGGCGATGGCTCAGGGACTCGAGGGGGTAACGGTGGGGCAGCACAAGGGAGGGAAGATTCCCCTTGGGGTGGGTCCTCTCTCATGCCCGGCGGTGTCCCTGCCGCACCCTCCTCCACAGGCCCCGCCAGATTGCAAGCAGCGGGGGCGGGGTTCTCCCGCTCGTCTGGGCATAGTGGGGGAGGTGCCCCTTGGGCCTGAGCGGGAGCAATGGTGGTCTGGGAAGGAGGAGGGGTGGTTTCGGGCGCCGGGCAGCCAGGGGCTCCGGCGATGACGGGGCCGGTGCCCTGCCAGGGCTCGGGGGTCCCGGATTCCCCTCCTTGCCGGGCCAAGGGGCAGTCCCTCTGGACGTGCCCCATTGCCCGGCAGAGGTAGCACCGGGCCTCCCTCGTGGAATAATGCACCCGGTAATGGGCCCCCTGGTAGGGGACTAGGAAGGACCCCTCCAGCGCCTCTCCATCACGCGCCGCCGGCGGCAGTTGAAGCTGCACTTGCCGGCGGAACGAGAGGACGTGACGGAGGGCGAGGTCTTTGCAGCCCAACGGGAGAGGGCTGATGACAGAGATGGGCTTCCCCAGGGTACAAAGGGCGGGTAACAGGGCGGCATTGGGGAGAAAGGAAGGGACGGAGGTCAGGACCAGGCGGACGCCCAGGTCCTCTAGCGGCTCTAAGGGGACAAAGACGCCCCCCACCGCCAGGCCCTTCTCCACCGCCTCCTGGGCGGCGGCCTCCGAAGTTAAGAAGAAGACGACCTTGCCATACATTTTGGAGGCCGCCACAATGGCCGTGGGCCCCACCACCCTCGCCAACGCCCGCACATAGGTCTCCACGTGGGGTGAGGCGGCCACCAGGAGGCAACGGACGCCGTGCTTCCTAGTCATGGTGGGAAAGGGGCCCCGGCCGCTATAGATGGTAGTGGAGGCGGTGGGCAGGAGAGATAACGTAGCGTCAGGCGGGGGGGCTGCCACCACCTGGGCATACACCTTGGGGGTCGGGGGAGGGACACCCGCAGAGCTGGTGGAGGGAACAGCAGGGAGGGACGCCCCAGCCGGCAGTGGGGCCGGGGCATTGGGGGCAGCCCTTGCCATGGAAGGCCTGGTCTTCTTAGCAGGGCCCTCCCCTTTCTTCTTCCCCTGGCACTTCCTGCCGGCTGGGGGGGCTCCCCCCGAATCTGAGGGGGTGAGAGTTTTGGCAGCAGTGGAGGTCACCCCGGTGCTCATCGCTGCTGGTGCCCCAGTGGGGGCGGTGGCAGATGGTTCGGCAGCGGAGGTAGAAGCTTTGGGGGGGTGACGGAGGGGTAGGCGGGGGAGGGGGAGCTTCAGCTGCTGGAGGGGTCCCACCCGTCTCATCCCCCGCCATCATGAGCAAGGAGGAAAGGGGGGACACCAAAAGGAGGAGGGGAGAGGGGAAGCAGGTCGACCACTCCTCCCCGCTAGGCTGCAGGCAGGGGAGGAGGGCGCCAAAAGGGGTGGGCTGGACGGGGGGCAATCAGGGGTTAGGGGTCAGTCACCGACACAAGGTGGAATTCCGGCTCCTCTTGGTGCACTAGGGGAGGGGGGGATACAACAACATTGGGGGTGCAGTGAAGAGGGTTGCAACTAAAATGGGGAATTGCACAAGCGCATGGGAGGGGGCATGGGCACAGCGGTCTGGAGGTAGAACAGGGAAACCAAGGGGCTAGCTTCAGAGGCTGGGGCAGGGCAAACAAACAAAGGCTGCAGAAGGAAATGGGCGGGGAAGGCAAACAAACTGAAGCTAGTATGGGGGGCTGGGACAAAAGGGGGGGCAAAGCTACAAGTGGCAAATGGGGCAGGTAGTAAAGGGCAAGCTGGGGAGTAGACAGTCCGGGGGGGGGGGCACGTGCACCCACGTGCACTTGCTCAAGTCTTTTTAAGCTGGCTGCTGCTTCTGGCCCAAAGGGTGGAAATAGGGCGTGGCAAGCCAAGCAAGCAGCTGAGTCCAGAGGCAGGAGCTGAGGCAGATGGTATACAGCCAGTGGGGGCGGTGGAGGGGGCAGTGGTGGTGGTAGTAGTGGTGGGGGTTGGGGGGACACAAAGATGGATTGGGGGGCAGCTCCACGCCATACCCCCTGTGTCCCTGGAAACACAGTTAAGACCCCCACCACAAGAGCACAGATGGAAAATTATTCAGTCTTAGGCCCCCTCCATGGTGGTCTGCAAAGTCTCTAGGTGCTCCCCCACTGGTAGATGGTCCTCTTCTTCTCCTCCTCGGGCTTCAGCAGCTCCAGGCAGTGGCCTCTGCAGCAGCAGCAGCTCCAGGAACTCCAGGTGGTGGTCCAGGCAGGCAGAAAGGACCCCTCTCAGGTGGTGGTGGTGGTGGTGGTGGTATCCACAACAGCAGTGGCTGGGGTCCCTCACTCCTCCTCTCTGGGGAGAGGGCTAGCAACCCCCCTCCCCCCGGGGCTGCAGTTGGAGCAGTAGCAGCACCCAAGAGTGGGGGGTCCAGCAACCAGGTAGCAAAGAACAGGGGCGGGGTGTCTGGCTCAGCCAGGGGAGCAGCTGGAGCAGCAGGAAGAGCTTAGAGCCCAGCAGCAGGAGTAGCAGCTTCCCACCTCCCTCCAAGCTAGAAGGCTATGGGAGAGTCGTGGGGGAGAGAGAGAGATTCGCTCCAGGCTAAACAAATCCCTGGTACCAGATTAAGTGAAATGGCAGCTGCTCCAGGTCAATTAAGACACCTGAGGCCAATTAAGAACTTTCCAGAAGGCAGGGAGAAGGCTAGGTTGATTGGGACACCTGAATCCAATCAGGGGCTGGCTGAAACTAGTTAAAAACCTCCCAGTTAGTCAGGTGGGTAGGCATGTCAGGAACTGTGGGAAGAAGTTGCGTGGTTGGAGAGGCTGAGTAGTACACACCATATCAGGCACAAGGAAGGAGGCCCTGAGGTAAGGGTGAAGTGGAGCTTGAGGAAGTGAGGGCTGCTGTGGGGGAAGTAGCCCAGGGAATTGTACATGTCATGTTTTTAAAAGGTCAGCTACCATAGCTGATACTATTAGGGTCCCTGGGCTGGAGCCCGGAGTAGAGGGTGGGCCCAGGTTCCCCCCCCCCACCTTTGCCCCCTGATTAATCACTGAGACTGGGAGATTGTTCAAGGAAGGATAACTTCTCCTCACCTCTCTCGCTGGCTTATGATGAAAATGGATCAGTAGACTGTGAACCTTGTCTCTAGAGAAAGAAGGGTTACGTGGTGGGTCACAGTGAGCCTCTGAGGCTAGCGAAATCCGCCAGGAAATGCGGGACTCGGAGGCAAGGACAGAGCTTTGTCTGGGGGTAATTGACCACTGGAAGAGCTCAACAAGGGATGTGGTGGATTGTCCATCATGTAGAGGCTTTAAATCCAGACTGGATGACTTGCTAGGAGATATTCTGTACCTCCACAATGAGTTGTTGTGCCAGATGCAAGAATCGCTGCATGGAATTTTCTGGCTGGTGTTTTACAGGAGGTCAGACTAGATGATGTAATGGTCCCTTCTGACATTAAAATCTATGACATTTTGCAGCATTTAATAGCAGAAAAATGCAGGGGAGGGAGGGGAAATCAGCGAGAAGCAACTAAAATGTCAAAAAGGCGAGAAGGGCTGGTTTGTGATGAAAAATTAAAAGAGGTAACTATACCCAACTTTGCAAAGCGATGAGTCAGTGGATCAGATCAGGTGGGTGCTTATTGCATCCAGCTTGGTTTCTTTGTCTTTAATGAAGCTAGGGCTAAATATTTTAACATAGGTATTGGAAAAGTTAAATAGCTCCATACAATCACTAGGGCTAAAAAGAAGAGAATGGATCCTGAAATCTTTATTCAGCTGCCCCAGCTTCCTTCTTACAGGCAGAGCTATGCTCTTGAGGCTGGCCTGCAAAGATGTAATTCTATTCCTGCCCCAATCGTCACAGGCTTTGTGGGGTAATGATCCATTCTTCCCTCAGCTCTGACCTGGACTGCCCATGCCGTACCTTCTCCCCTCATGTAGCTCCTTGGACCACCAGGGGCAGGATCAGGTGCTCTTGTCAAGTGGGCACTGGACTAGAAGACCTGGGTTCTGATTTCGGTGGGGTGACCTTGAGCGAGTCTGTACAACTCTGTTTCCCTTCCCACCCTTTGTCCGTTGTGATTGCAAGCTCTTCAGAGCAAGGGCTGGGTCTTGCTATGTGTTTGGACGGTGCCCAGGACATTGGGGCCTCCAGACTGTGCAGCAGGACACATAGATAATACTGCACTTGTTTCCATTTCCCATTGAACTCGCTGGAATCACTCCGGATTTGCAGGGGTGCAAGTGAAAGGAGAATCAGGCCCTCTGTCTCTCCACCAGAATCCTTGCCCGATCCCTCCAGGCTCCTTTTCCTATCTTAGTTCTTGCACTGGTAACCTTCGGTGCTCCGTAACCTCAGCCATGTTTCCAACACTTGCCCAGCACTGCCCAGTCCTGCAGCAGGTAGTCTCCCGGCATGAGAATTCTATTAGTTTGCAGCACAGCTGGAGCTGGCATCTCACCTTGGGAATACAGCTCCCCCACAGCACCCCTCCAAATGCTAAGGATCCCCTGTCGATCAGTGAACATGACACATACATAGTACTACATTATGGTTCCATCAGAAGTAATCTCTGAACAGGCTGAGCGGATACAGAGTCGATGCCAAAGTGTTCTCCGGTTTCTATTCATAAGCCAGCCAGTTTTGTTGAAAAAGAAGGCGAAAAAATACTTTATTGGTGTAGATTTGCTGTTCTGGAATATTTGGGTGTAGTTTGCGATTCGCTTGCAACCGGCCGCTTCTGCTTCATGTGGCTTCAACATAAAGGAGAGGGAAGCTATATTAAAAGTGAGTCATGACAAATTTTCTGTTGCCGTTGGCTAGGAGCTTCGGACCTAGGAGCCAGTTGCCAGGAGGAAATCTTACACAGATGACAGTCTGACTCCCAGTACCTAGAAATAAACCAAGGCAAACTTAGGTGTGTGTGTGTGTGCGCGCGCGCGCGCGTGTGTATCTTCTCTTTACGGACTTCTGCAAGCTTCAGGAGTGAAACTTGAGCCATAAGTACGTGTTGTGCTCTGAATGAACAAAATAGGACACTGGCGCAGGTTCCTGGCAGGATTTAAGAGGAAACAATTCAGTTACTCGAGTGTGGTTTTTTTTCTTCCCCCACCTGGAGTGACCTAAGAAGAACCCTAGCTGTGATGCTATTTTTCTCTCCCTGCTCATGGCAGATTTACGGGGTGGAGTTAGTTAGATTAGGAGATACTACCTGGCCAGTGTTCCCAGCTTTTCTCCTTTTTTTCTCCCTCACATGTGAGGGAGCCTGACCCATAGAAGAGAGTAGGTAGCACAGACTTATAGACTTTAAGGTCAGAAGGGACCATCATGATCATCTAGTCTGACCTGCTGCATATCACAGGCATATGTTGAAATGAGTGGAAATGAAGCAAGTCACGTTGTTTTTACAAATAAAAATGAAACATTCAATCTGACAAATTTCACCATGTTTTATTTTGACAGAAAATATTTAAACGCGACATTTTGACATTTCTGCAGCAACATTTTTCAGCATTTCTGATCCGTGAAAATTTTTCAAAACTTCTACTTTTTGTCCCTGTAACAAGGCGTCTTGTGCTGTGGGTTGGAGAGCCTGGGGATATGCCAGCTTGGATTATGGGATGAACCCCCACCCAATGAGAATCAGGCCCCTTCCCCATAAAGAGCAGAAGGTGGCTGCCAAGAGGCAGGTGATAAAAAGCCCAGATGGGGAAAGGGCTGGAGAGGGCCAAGCAGAAAGCTCAGGGAGTGAGGAAAGCAGCAAGGTCTGGGAGAGACCCTGAAGAAAACAGGGAAGAGATAAAGACCCAGAGGAGAATTTAAGAGGCAGGGTAGGAAGTGGCTCAGGGAAAACTGCAGCATAGTCAAAAGAGCAGGCCTAGCTGTTCAGTCCAGAGCCTTGGGAGGGAACCCAGAGTAAAAGGTAGGATGGGGTTCCCCTACCAACTCCAAGGAAGGGAGCACACAAGGGGTCGGGAACCCAGCAAGGGGGCTACAAGCTCAGCCAAAACCATGCTGAGGAAGAGGCCCAGAGAGGGGGAAGGATTGTTGTTTGTGTTAAAGACATTTCGGGGACTTTCAGTTTGGACAGTTATGACCCCGGAAGGGTGGAATTAAGATGGTGATCTGGCCGGAGGGCCGAACCACTGGAAAAGGGATCACCAGAGCACCAGAGCAACTATCAGCAGGGGGAGCTAGACCAGCAAGAGAGCGGCAATACCATGCCTGGCCATGAGTGTGTGCCTAGGAGTGAGCGAATTCTTTTACAGTCCCCATTTGAGACAAAAGCAGAGGTTGAAATGTCATGATTTCTGACCAAATTTTGTTCACCTCTATATGTGAGTAACTTCATGTGGTGAAAATTTTCCTGGATTTGAAATGATTCACATGCATGAGTGTTTGCTGAATTGGGGGGCCTATCACCCTGTAACACCAGCAGACCAGGTACCAGGGATAGCTCAGTGGTTTGAGCACTGGCCTGCTAAACCCAGGGTTGTGAGCTCAATCCTTAAGGGGGCCATTTAGGGATCTGGGGCAAAAATTGGGGATTGGTCCTGCTTTGAGCAGGGGGTTGGACTAGGTGACCTCCCGAGCTCCCTTCCAACCCTGATATTCTATATTACTTCTCCCTGGAACAAGGTGTGGGAAATCAGGACCTAGATTGTGACTTTACAGGCTCCCAAACCACAAAGTGACAAGGAAGCCCCTTCTTGTGAATGTCCTGCCTAATTTTTGCAAAATGAAGATGTTCTGATTGTTCTTGTTCTTCCAATAATGTGAAGACGTCCTGGTCTGGGTCATCGGAGGGGATTGAACCAAGGATCTTCAGCACTAAAAGCTAAAAACTCTGCCACATGAGCAAAAGAAGCAGCTCCCATAGATGCTGGCAGTAGATGGCTCTCCTCCTTTTGTGTGGACCAGCCTCCAGAGGTGAACATCAGAACACAGAAAGTGCCAGACTGGAGCAGATCCAAGATCCATCTAATCTAGTATCCTGTCTCTGACATTAGTTAGTCCCAGCTACTTCAGAAGAAGGAGTAAGAAATCCTGCAGGAGGCAATTCAAGTAATAACATGCCCCAGGGACAATTAAATCTTGAGTATAAAGTGGTTTGATTTTGTGGGAACTGTCACAATCTCACAAAGATCTGGCCTTCCTTCAGTCACTCATCATATCCAAAAGCGGCATTGCATGCTCTTGTGCCGTATCACCGGGATGCACAATCTCCCTCTCCCCCAGCACACTGCAGTCCCAAACTCTCCATGGACACACGACGGGGCTGGCCCTACCTGTGCTGCCCATGGACTTCCCAGGAATTCATAGATTCACAGGATTGAGTCAAACCTGGGAACTTTACTACATGATGCCTGGTGTGACACCATCAAATGTGGTCACTTTGGTGAGGCCCACAGTCCTTAGCAGATATGTGTGTTTGATGGTGATATGGGACAATTTCCTCTTAACCCTCAATAGTTAGATATTGGCTCTAATCCTGTGCTAATGTCGGTTACTGCAACAGTCACCCCAACTTCTGGATGTTCACGCCAAATCTTGTAAGGGCCGACCCTTCACTGAGCATTTCTACCCTAGCATTGTTTCTTTTCTGCTGGGGTTTAACCCTGATTTGCAAAGAAAGGGTTTTCATTCCCAAGCACATTGCATACAGAGCTTCACACACCTGGGCAAATGTCATATCCAATGATACCTCCTTCGAGGCTGATCTGAAACCGTGGAAGTCCTGCACCATCCAATGATCATGCATTGTAGGAATAATTACTACTGGTGCCCTAGAGGGTGCAGTGATCATGCATGTAGGTTTATTTCAAGTCAAAGGAGCTGTATAACTCTGCCCATTCTGAAGGCATTGATGAGAGAAGCGTGGGAGGAGCCAGACACAGCATTCCCAGCCTCACAGTCATGGGTTTGTTCACTCTGAGCAGCAGTCAATGAGGAAAGCAAGACCAGCCTGTTTCCCCTAGTGCGGTCATTAGAACTGGCACCGCACATTGCTCCTGGCTCTTGGACTAAGCCACACAGAGCATCAGGTGCTGGGATTATCACCATAAAGGACAGTGCATCTGTTCTTCAGCAGAGCTAACAACACTTCTTAGCACAGAGTTAATCAAGCAGCACGTTCCAAACAGACCTGAACCAAGCTTAAGTCTCATTTACGGCACAGGGTTTTTGAAAATCATGACATTCGACCAAACACCAAGCTTCTTGTTTATTAAGCCATTATCCTCCCAACACTGTTGTATGGGTCCGAAACTTGGACAACCTTTAGACACCACTTGAAAGTCCTTGAGAGGCAACATCAACACTGCCTTCGTAAGATTCTGAAGATCAAATGGGAAGACAGACACACCAATATTAGGGTTCTGGAAGAGGCAAAGACCACCAGTATCGAAGCAACGATCATCCATCAGCAATTCCGCTGGCCTGGTCAGATTGTCCGGATGCCAGACCATCGCCTCCCAAAACAGGTCTTGTTCTCTCAGCTGAAAGAAAGGTACGATAATGTGGGTGGACAACGGAAGCGTTATAAGGACTTGCTGAAGGACAACCGAAAAAAATGTAATATTGACATTGACACTTGGGAGACACTTGCCCAGGATCTCTTAAAATGGAGTGAAGTTCTACGTGAGGGTCCCCTGCATTTTGAACTTGCTCGCCGACAAGCCGAAGAGGACGAGAGGTGCAGGAGGAAGGAGAGATTGGTCTCCAGTCATGGTCAACAGCCTCCTGCTGAGCCTGAAAACATCTGCCCTCATTGTAATAGAACTTGTGGTTCAAGGATTGGCCTTATTAGCACCTAAGAACCCATAACTCCCATGGAAGATGATCATACTTGGTAACGAGTGATTACCCATCACGTCACATCATCATCACATGCTAAAGTATGTTTTAATGTTTCCATTTCAATTCAAATTTCTAGCCAGTGACTAAATTGGCAACACTGCTAACTAGTTGACAACTGGGGGGGGTGTTGGGGAAATTCAGGGAGGGGGTGTACACCTCTCTCCCAAGGGCTATGGGGATTTTAGTGTGGGGGGAGAGGCCATGTGTTGCAGTGCAGAGAGAGGAGCCATGTATTGCAATGTGGTGGGGAGGGGCCATGTAGTGCAATGTGGGAAGAGAGGCCGTGAACTGCAATGTGGGGGGAGGGGCCATGTATTGCAGTGGTGGGGGTAAGAAGGTTTGAGTATTGGTTGAGGCAGAGAAGTTGGGTATTGACCCATCAGGGTGGAGTGACCTAGGGAAGAGTAAGACAGAAGGATGGCAGGAGGCCGAGCTGGTGTGTGTGGTAACGCGAGGCACCAGGCCATGGCCTGGGAGATCAGATCATAGTAACGCTCATCTCCCCGGGTGGCTTCCGTTCCCCACTGCTTGGGGGCTCCCTTTTACATTCTCTTCTCAGGCCAAGGGCCAGCCTTATGCCTACTACCACTTCAGGTGCCACATTGTGCTCTCCACAAGCGAATAACAGGGACTAAGAACCCCTGCAGTGCAGGCTCCCTGCACCTCGTGGGTGGGTGGGTCGGCAGGGGAAGTGGGGGGGGGAGGGCTATGTGCCTGCTTACTTGCATCCCAGAGCAGGGAAGTGGGCAAAGGATGGAGTCATGGCTCCACTCACAACTCACTATCCAATGCAGCTAAATCTGTGTCATTTTAGATTAATAGATTTATAGACTTTAAGGTCAGAAGGGACCATTATGATCATCTAGTCCGACCTCCTGCACAACGCAGGCCACAGAATCTCACCCACCCACTCCTGCGAAAAACCTCTCACCTATGTCTGAGCAATTGAAATCCTCAGATCATGGTTTAAAGACATCAAGGAGCAGAGAATCCTCCAGTAAGTGACCCGTGCCCCATGTTGGTATATGTGACAAAAGACTTGTCTCAGAGAGACAGCTCTGAGAAACAGCACCTCCCGGTGCTACTCCTGGGGCTGTGCAGCTTAAGCACCCCCACACTGCCCTCCACACTCAGGCCCTTGCCTCGTGATTGCTACCGCCCCTCATTACAAACCTGTGGCTGCCTGGTGACAACGAAACATGGACTCATGCAGCATAAATCAGGGATGGGATGGTCCTGTGAGATCATCCAGCCCATTCCTCAGCCAGTACAGCGGTGCCCTTTGTCCCACTTCCTTATGTTCTGTTCCTAAATGACTCAAGCTATCAGGCTTCCACCACTTCCCATCGAAGACCCTCAGCCACATGCTAATAGATCGCATCATGCCAGACGCAGCATTTCTGAATTTAAACCCATTGCTCTTAGTTGGTATCGCTCCCAAATCATTCTCCTCCAGCCTCGGTGTTGATGCCCTGGGACATTTCTCATGGTGGTGTAAATTGGCATGGCCCCATTGACTTCAAGACAACTGCACTGGTCTACACCAGTGGAGAATCTGGCCCCCTTAAGCTCAAACATCAGGCCAGAAAACCCTCCATTGCCACATCTGAGCCAAGCGAGGCATACTTAGCTTGTTCTTCAAAATTCAGATGCTTCTTAATCATTTTGTTGCCGTTCTCTGAATTCCCTCCGACTTGGCAACACGGATGATGCAGGTATGTTTCAACAAGCGTCATCCACAGAGGGACAGTGATCTTCCCACACTGTAATGTTTCTGTGGACAGGAGCTGACTCTGAGCATGACGTGGGGGTGGGAGGGGCTCTGGCTCGCTCAGCCACTGCCCCGGGAGCCAAGCTCGGGCGGGAGGCAGCCCGCTGCTGCCACAGCCAGGCACTCTTCCAGGCTGCTGCTGCATCGGGCAGTGGCTCTGGGTCTTGGCTGCCAGGAAGAGCAGACAAAGATGCCAGGGGGAGCCAGCGCAGTGGGAGGACAGAGCTCCCCCCCAGGTAATGAGGCATGGGGAGAATGCGGGGACCCTAGGTGGGGGCGGGGCTGGGAGGAGTCACATGGGGAGGTCACATTCCCCCCCCTTTGTGTTCCTCCCACAAATCGCCTCTCCCACGCCATCCCGGAATTGCCTTCATAAATTTGGCAGTTGGACTTACCCAACAGAAGAGCTAATGTAGGCCACATGGGCTCTGGCAGGGAGAAGCGCTGGACAAAGGAGAACAACGCTGGCGGGCACCGAACAGGGCATGTAACAGTAATTTCAGACAGATGTTCTGTTTTTTGCCCTTGGGGAAGGGTATTCTGGGACAGAGTGGGAAAGCAGAACCAATTCTTGGAAGTGCCATTGCTAATGAGCTCCAAATTTGGGTCATTAGAGGGTTTTAATGAGCTGCAGGGCATAAAAAAAAACAGCCTTGGAAAGAAAAAGACAGATGTAGAGATTAACAGCGGTTGCCAGCATGGTGATGCTCCCTCTGAAAGGGAAGCTGTTTGGGGCCTTTGCCATGGTGTGTTGATGCTGTGGGTTAGGAGTTGGCAAATAGGAGGAAATGGGTTCTGTTTAAGAGGGAAATGAGGGACTTATTCTTATTTACACTCACGTTCCTTTACATTGTGGAAGGGAACAAAATTCCATATCCCTTTACTTTAAGGATGTCTGAGTTTGTAAAGGGGACTTAGTAATAACAATACTTACCTCTTACATGGCACTTTTCATCCCTAGCTTTCAAAGCACTATACAAAAGAGGGAAGCACCACGAGCTCCATTTTACAGATGAGGAAACTGAGGCACGGGGCGGCAATGTGACTTGACCAAGGTCACCCAGCAAACCACTGGCAGAGCTGGGAATAGAAGCCAAGTCTCCTGAGTCCTAGTCCAGTGCTCTATCCCCTTTTCATTGATGTATCTGAAATCCAGGCTCTAGGGCATGGACCCTCATTGGTATTTAGGTGCTTACCTCCCATGATCTGGGCTTGGTGTCTCTGGGAATATACCTGGGGAGAGGCTTTATCATTTGTACATACCAGGACTAGAACTGAGACACAGTAGAGGTGGTACACTCCTTAGCTCCACTCACAAATAAAGCACCGCCCACTTGAGATACCAAAATGAAACACCATTCAGATTGTGTAAATGTGCAAAATATGATCACATGTGCCTTGCTGGGCTCGGATTCACCTCAGCAGCATTTGTACATACCCAGGGCAGGGCCAGCTTAAGGCATAGGCACCCAGGGACCAATTCCCTGGACAGCCTACCTTGTTATTTTGTTACAGTTCCATTGAAAATGTTCCAAAATCAGGAAAAAAATTTTGTAGAGGGGGAAGGGTGGTCTGGGGAGCGAAATGTTCAGGTGAAAAGTTGATTTTCCCTGAAGCACAATTCCCTTGAGGATTTTCCTGGGCACCTGATGCCAGGCTTCCAGATACTGGGTGCAGGAGGAGGCCAGGGTTAGGGGGGACATGGTCCAAGTTTAGCCTAGAGGATCAGGCCAGGAGGAGCAGTCTGTGCTAGTGTCACCCCATAGGATCAGATCAGAGTCAAGGTCGATGAGCCACACCAGCATGGAGCCATTTGAGCTGGCTGAAGTAAGGGTTGTGGAACAGAAGCAGGGTGAGGTGCCAGCAGTGGAGCAGGGGATGAGAAACCGAGGCAGGGTGAGGTGGCTGGAGCGGAGCAGGGGAGCAGTTACCAGGAGCAAGGGTAGGTATCAGGAGCAGAGCTGGGGTGAGGAACCAGGAAAGGTATCAGACTTCCACAGCAGGGTCTGTTTGCCACAGCAAGCCAGGTTTCCATGTAGGTGCACTGACAACATCCAGGTATTTCCCTCTAGGCCTTAAATAGTGAGTCTGGGCCAACCAGGGAATGTGGTTGGCTCCACCAGTGCGGAGTGGGTGCTTGAACCCAGAGGCTGCTGTTTGTGGGGTTCAGACCTGATTTTTTGAGGTGCAATCCTCCCCCGCCAGCATTACCCCACTCATATGGTGCATGCGAGGCCACGTTGTGTGGAGGAAGCTATTTTGTTTCCATATACATGCCAGACCTGTGTTCCTGCATGTTCCAGTCCCACTGGGCTGTCCCAAGCTTTGCCAAAGCTGTGGGATGGTCACATGGCTCTGGCAGTCACCCAGGAACCAGCAGCCCTCAGTTCCAGGTCTATGAACCCTCACACCTGGCCGTGAGCGGGGCAGTGTGAAAACAGCAGGAACCAACTGTGAAATGTTGCTCTTACTCTCCACAGAAGCGGTTTTCAAAGGCACAGATGGAAATCAGGTGCCCAGTTCTCATTGACTTTTACTGGCCGTTGGAGGCCTAATTGTCCTTTGTGCCTCCTCCTGCATCTTGCACTTGTATAGAAATTGGCCTATTATTATTCCCTGACCTCTGCCCAGGGTTTGTCCTTAGCGTGTGACCTCTTGCGAGCTGGGACCGCACTTCACTTTAGAAAACCAGCTAGCAGCCAACACGATTAATGGATAATAATTGTCAGTGTCCTCTTGTTACGGGGTGGGTGAACTGCTAGTTGTCCTGAGAACTGCAGCTTGCTTGTCTTTCCTGAGTTTGGTGTGTTTACTTGCAAATGTGGCTTGGCATGAATGTATGTTCTTGGATTCACTGGGCTGTATGCCCCATGTCTTGCATGCTGGGGAGTGTAAGGTTGCATCCTGTATCAGACGCTTTAAAATACAAAAATATATTTCCCAGGTGTGGAAAATCTCAGGGTCTCTCCCCTAAGGAATGGTGGAACGAAGAGACTAAAACTTGCCTACCCTTGCCTACAGGGGGTCAGTCCTGGGGCTGTTTTTTTCAACATCTTCATTAATGATCTGGATGATGGGATGGATTGCACCCTCAGCAAGTTCACAGATGACACTAAGCTGGGAGGAGAGATAGATACTCTGGAGGGTAGAGATAGGGTCTAGAGTGACCTAAACAAATTGGAGGATTGGGCCAAAAGAAATCTGATGAGGTTCAACAAGGACAAGTGCAGAGTCCTGCACTTAGGATGGAAGAATCCCATGCACCACTACAGGCTGGGGACCGACTGGCTAAGCAGCAGTTCTGCAAAAAAGGACCTGGGGATTACAGTGGACGAGAAGCTGGATATGAGTCAGCAGTGTGCCCTTGTTGCCAAGAAGGCTAACGGCATATTGGGCTGCATTAGTAGACGCATTGCCAGCAAATCAAGGGAAGTGATTATTCCCCTCTATTTGGCACGGGTGAGGCCACATCTGGAGTACTGCATCCAGTTTTAGGCCTCCCACTATGGAAAGGATGTGGACAAATTGGAGACAATCCAGTGGAGGGCAACGAAAATGATCAAGGGGCTGGGGCACAAGACTTACGAGGAGAGGCTGAGGGAACTGAGCTTGTTTAGTCTGCAGAAGAGAAGAGTGAGGGGGGATTTGATAGCAGCCTTCAACTACCTGAAGGGGGGTTCCAAAGAGGATGAAGCTCGGCTGTTCTCAGTGGAGGCAGATGACAGAACAAGGAGCAATGGTCTCAAATTGCAGTGTGGGAGGTCTAGATTAGATATTAGCAAACACTATTTCACTAGGAGGGTGATGAAGCACTGGAATGGATTACCTAGGGAGGTGGTGAATCTCCATCCTTGGAGGTTTTTAAGGCCTGGCCTGGCCTGGCTTGGGAATGGGGCAGGGGGGAGGAAGAGGCCAAGTGATGACATCACTGTCTTTCTTTTATACTTTCTTCCAGCTGCTAGAAAGATCTTTGCTGTGACATTGGAGTCAGGCAGTCCCCACTGGTCAAGCAGTCTCCATTTTGTACATGTCTTCTCCAAGAAGCCTCTGGAATAGTGGATTGTGTGGTGATGAGCCACTAACGACTGTTGTGCTATTGATGGCTACTACTTTGTTGTAACTGAAAGGCTGGTTGTGGGTGTTCCCAACCTCACCACGTATTTCACTAACACTTATAGTAATGCTTCATAACTTCACATAAAATGATAGTACATACAATCCAACACATTATTATTGTTCAACAGATCAAGACTTAAAAAATGATACCTCACAAGGGGTACTTTGCTCAAAACGTATCATAATCATATCACAGGGGTGAATATGGGGGTTCCAGGATGCTACTTTGAGGTATAGAGTGTCACACAAGCCTACTGGGGGTCGCGGCATAGCCACCCTTACTTCTGTGCTGCTGCTGGTGGCAGCACTGCTGTCAAAGTTCCTTCCCCATTCTGAACTCTAGGGTACAGATGTGGGGACCTGCATGAAAACCCCCTAAGCTTATTTTTACCAGCTTTGGTTAAAACTTCCCCAAGGTACAAACTATTTTACCTTTTGCCCTTGGACTTTATCGCTACCACCACCAAATGTCTAACAGATATATAACAGGGAAAGTGCCTGCTTGGAAATGTCTTTCCCCCCAGAATCCTCCCAAACCCTACACCCCCTTTCCTGGGGAAGGCTTGATAAAAAATCCTCACCAATTTGCATAGGTGAACACAGACCCAAACCTTTGGATCTTAAGAAGAATGAAAAAGCAATCAGATTCTTAAGAGAAGAATTTTAATAGAAGAAAAAGTAAAAGAATCACCTCTGTATAATCAGGATGGTAAATACCTTGCAGGGTAATTAGATTCAAAACATAGAGAATCCCTCTAGGCAAAACCTTAAGTTACAAAAAGACACAAAAACAGGAATCTACATTCCATTCAGCACAGCTTATTTTCTCAGCCATTTAAAGAAAACAGAATCTAACGCATATCTAGCTAGATTACTTACTAAGTTCTAAGACTCTATTCCTGTTCTGTCCCCGGCAAAAGCATCACACAGACAGAGAGAGCCTTTGTTTCTCCCCTACTCCAGCTTTGAAAGTATCTTGTCTCCTCATCGGTCATTTATCCTAGCTTCTTAACCCTTTACAGATGAAAGGGTTTTTCCTCTGGCCAGGAGGGATTTTAAAGGTATTTACCCTTCCCTTTATATTTATGACAGCAGCTTTCAGAGCTGGGCATCTGGCCAACAGCCATGACTCTTTGCTCTGCTTTCAGAGCTGGGTGGCCAGAGACCAGATTTCGTGGTCCTTGACATGATTTTCACAGCCGCAAATTAGGTAGACCCCAATAATAATAATTTTGTTTATCCAGGGGAAGGTTAAGAGATAACTCAATCATGGTCTACAAGACTTGCCTGGGGAATAGATTTCTGATAGACAGATCTTTCATCTAGCAGGAAAAGACATGACAAGATCCAATGGCTGGAAGCTGAAGCTAGACAAATTCAGGTTAGAAATAAAGTGCAAATGAGGGCAATTAACCATTAGAACTATTTACCTGGGGATGTTGTGAATTGTGGGAGCCTGTCAAGGGCGTCCCCTCTCTTGGGCAGTGGCCCCGACTGAATTGGGCTGCTCCCTTTGATTCTGAGGCTCCAGTCGGAGTGTGCCCTGCAGGGCTGGATTGGGCTGTGGCTTCTTCTGCCCAGAGTATGGGTTTAACCCCTGCTGATCCAATGTGGGGCTGGGACACTCTGTCACAGGGGTACAGAGAGGGAAAGTGACTTGGCCAAGGTCACTGGTAAAACTAGGTATAGAGGCTAGTTCTCCTGAGTCCCAGCCCAGTGCCCTATCCTCTGGACCATGCTGCCTCTCAACTAAGACTGTCTCTTGTCTACTGCAAATCAGAGTAGAAGCTCTGGGCCCAGGTGGCTGAGTGACAGATAACAATGAACCAGGGTCTTAGTGGTGTTCTTCCGTTGACTTCCGTTGACCTCAGCAAGCTTTGGAACAGGTCTAGGGTGTACAATACGGTAAAACGTGCAACTGCTGTTCCTGAAGTTGGTGGCTAGACTGGCAGAGTCTGCGGCCGTGTGAGCAAGGCACACAACTCCCAAATGGCAACGCAGCCAGAAACAAAGAGATGAGCCGGTATCTGGCGTGCATGTATGTGCCAAATGACAGCCAGACACCAGATCAGCCAGAAGCATTGACTGCTTTGGCTACTGGACGTGCCCTGAATGACTGACACTTGCCCCTTTGCAGAGAGGCAACTCTTCATGCCTTTGCCTCACTGCTGCCACTGCTGCAGGTTCATTTCACTCTGTGAACACACACATTGAGTCCCAAAGCAGGAGCAGGGATGATCCATATACAGCAGCTTTATTTGGTTATCTTTCCCACCGGCCTCTTGCCCAGCTGGAACTGGCTCATTGCAGAGCTTGCTTCATCCAGCCGGGTGCTCAAGGAGTGCCAGGCACTTTCCACCCCAGTGTACCCCGCCACCGAATCAGGAGTGTCGTGCGACAGCTTCAGCATCCACATCACTGAGGCAGATTTGTGGCTGAGATTGTGTTTGCATAAAAGAGTCGGCTTCTCTGTCTCCATACAGCGATCTCCAGAGCATGGACTCTGAGACAGGGTAAGCATGAGACCCCAGAGGGCATCAGGAGGGACTGAAGAGTTGCCTCTCTGCAAAGGGGCAAGTGTCAGTCATTCAGGGCACGTCCAGTAGCCAAAGCAGTCAATGCTTCTGGCTGATCCGGTGTCTGGCTGTCATTTGGCACATAGATGCACGCCAGATACCGGCTTGTCTCTTTGTTTCTGGCTGCGTTGCCATTTGAGAGTTGTGTGCCTTGCTCACAAGGCCACAGACTCTGCCAGTCTAGCCACCAGCTTCAGGAACGGCAGTTGCACGTTTTACGGTATTGTACTCCCTGGACCTATTCCAAAGCTTGCTGAGGTTAACGGAAGTCGTGACTTCAATGGGCTTTCGAATCAGATCCTATATGCAGTGGAGCATTGCTCATCTAAATCCTTGTTACTGGAAATTCTCAGTAAAAGGCTGGATATGTCCCCCATGGTGAGACTTATTATTTCTATGTCTGTCATAGAATTATAGAGTTCAAGGCCAGAAGGAAATACCAGATCATCTAGTCTAACTTTCTGTCTATCACAGGCTACCAGCGCCTCACAGGGCCCGCACACTAAATCCAACAACTGAAAGGAAACCAAAGTATTACAGCCTAAGGGTGCAATCACGGGTGACATGCATACTTATGACCAAAGGTGCCCAATGAAAGTCAATGAGACTTTATTTACTATTTGTACTGTAGTCACTCCTAATCATGGACCAGGGCTCCACTGTGCTGAGGCACTGGGCAAACACAACAAAAAGATGGCTTCTGCCCCAAAGAGTTCCAGTCAAAATATAGAATCATAGAATCATAGAATATCAGGGTTGGAAGGGACCCCAGAAGGTCATCTAGTCCAACCCCCTGCTCAAAGCAGGACCAAGTCCCAGTTAAATCATCCCAGCCAGGGCTTTGTCAAGCCTGACCTTAAAAACCTCTAAGGAAGGAGATTCTACCACCTCCCTAGGTAACGCATTCCAGTGTTTCACCACCCTCTTAGTGAAAAAGTTTTTCCTAATATCCAATCTAAACCTCCCCCATTGCAACTTGAGACCATTACTCCTCGTTCTGTCATCTGCTACCATTGAGAACAGTCTAGAGCCATCCTCTTTGAAACCCCCTTTCAGGTAGTTGAAAGCAGCTATCAAATCCCCCCTCATTCTTCTCTTCTGCAGACTAAACAATCCCAGCTCCCTCAGCCTCTCCTCATAAGTCATGTGCTCTAGACCCCTAATCATTTTCGTTGCCCTTCGTTGTACTCTTTCCAATTTATCCACATCCTTCCTGTAGTGTGGGGCCCAAAACTGGACACAGTACTCCAGATGAGGCCTCACCAGTGTCGAATAGAGGGGAACGATCACGTCCCTCGATCTGCTCGCTATGCCCCTACTTATACATCCCAAAATGCCATTGGCCTTCTTGGCAACAAGGGCACACTGCTGACTCATATCCAGCTTCTCGTCCACTGTCACCCCTAGGTCCTTTTCCGCAGAACTGCTGCCGAGCCATTCGGTCCCTAGTCTGTAGCGGTGCATTGGATTCTTCCATCCTAAGTGCAGGACCCTGCACTTATCCTTATTGAACCTCATTAGATTTCTTTTGGCCCAATCCTCCAATTTGTCTAGGTCCTTCTGTATCCTATCCCTCCCCTCCAGCGTATCTACCACTCCTCCCAGTTTAGTATCATCCGCAAATTTGCTGAGAGTGCAATCCACACCATCCTCCAGATCATTTATGAAGATATTGAACAAAACGGGCCCCAGGACCGACCCCTGGGGCACTCCACTTGACACCGGCTGCCAACTAGACATGGAGCCATTGATCACTACCCGTTGAGCCCGACAATCTAGCCAGCTTTCTACCCACCTTATAGTGCATTCATCCAGTCCATACTTCCTTAACTTGCTGACAAGAATGCTGTGGGAGACCGTGTCAAAAGCTTTGCTAAAGTCAAGAAACAATACATCCACTGCTTTCCCTTCATCCACAGAACCAGTAATCTCATCATAAAAGGCGATTAGATTAGTCAGGCATGACCTTCCCTTGGTGAATCCATGCTGACTGTTCCTGATCACTTTCCTCTCCTCTAAGTGCTTCAGGATTGATTCTTTGAGGACCTGCTCCATGATTTTTCCAGGGACTGAGGTGAGGCTGACCGGCCTGTAGTTCCCAGGATCCTCCTTCTTCCCTTTTTTAAAGATGGGCACTACATTAGCCTTTTTCCAGTCATCCGGGACTTCCCCCGTTCGCCACGAGTTTTCAAAGATAATGGCCAAGGGCTCTGCAATCACAGCCGCCAATTCCTTCAGCACTCTCGGATGCAATTCGTCCGGCCCCATGGACTTGTGCACGTCCAGCTTTTCTAAATAGTCCCTAGCCACCTCTATCTCTACAGAGGGCTGGCCATCTCTTCCCCATTTTGTGTTGCCCAGCACAGCAGTCTGGGAGCTGACCTTGTTAGTGAAAACAGAGGCAAAAAAAGCATTGAGTACATTAGCTTTTTCCACATCCTCTGTCACTAGCTTGCCTCCCTCATTCAGTAAGGGGCCCACACTTTCCTTGGCTTTCTTCTTGTTGCCAACATACCTGAAGAAACCCTTCTTGTTACTCTTGACATCTCTTGCTAGCTGCAGCTCCAGGTGCGATTTGGCCCTCCTGATATCTTTCCTACATGCCCGAGCAATATTTTTATACTCTTCCCTGGTCATATGTCCAACCTTCCACTTCTTGTAAGCTTCTTTTTTATGTTTAAGATCCGCTAGGATTTCACCATTAAGCCAAGCTGGTCGCCTGCCATATTTACTATTCTTTCGACTCATCGGGATGGTTTGTCCCTGTAACCTCAACAGGGATTCCTTGAAATACAGCCAGCTCTCCTGGACTCCCTTCCCTTTCATGTTAGTCCCCCAGGGGATCCTGGCCATCTGTTCCCTGAGGGAGTCAAAGTCTGCTTTCCTGAAGTCCAGGGTCCGTATCCTGCTGCTTACCTTTCTTCCCTGCGTCAGGATCCTGAACTCAACCAACTCATGGTCACTGCCTCCCAGATTCCCATCCACTTTTGCTTCCCCCACTAATTCTACCCGGTTTGTGAGCAGCAGGTCAAGAAAAGCGCTCCCCCTAGTTGGCTCCCCTAGCACTTGCACCAGGAAATTGTCCCCTACGCTTTCCAAAAACTTCCTGGATTGTCTATGCACCGCTGTATTGCTCTCCCAGCAGATATCAGGAAAATTAAAGTCACCCATGAGAATCAGGGCATGCGATCTAGTAGCTTCCGTGAGTTGCCGGAAGAAAGCCTCATCCACCTCATCCCCCTGGTCCGGTGGTCTATAGCAGACTCCCACCATGACATCACTCTTGTTGCACACACTTCTAAACTTAATCCAGAGACACTCAGGTTTTTCCACAGTTTCGTACCGGAGCTCTGAACAGTCATACTGCTCCCTTACATACAGTGCTACTCCCCCACCTTTTCTGCCCTGCCTGTCCTTCCTGAACAGTTTATAACCATCCATGACTGTACTCCAGTCATGTGAGTTATCCCACCAAGTCTCTGTTATATAAGACAAGAGGTGGCTCCAGACAAGATTGACAGGGGAGACCAAGGAAGCCACAAGACAACACAGGTCAGTCTGGTAGTCCATGGTCTCTGCACACCAGGGGCCTGACCATTGTGAAGTTTCTTGCAGGTGCTGGGCTAGAGTTCTCAGGAGAAGAATGAGGTGGCTTTGCAGATGTACCGGAGAAGCTCCTCCCAAATATGAGGGCCAGCAAGGGACAAAAGAACCAAGGGGCTTGTTTGAAGTTTGAGTGAGCAATGGAGGCTCGAGTCCCTGGCAGAGCAGAGGGGGAGGTACAGTGCTTTTGAAAGAGCTACCCTACCTATTTAACATACATACATGGTCCCCCTCACTGTTGTATCTGAGTGACTCACAATCCTCAATGCATTTATCCTTAGGGCACTCCTGCAAGGAAGGGCAGTGCTACTATCCCCATTGTCTAGATGGGAAACTGAGGCACAGAGAGACTGTTTGAAACTACTGGAAATTAAACACTTAAATACCCTTGAGAATCTGGGCCCAAGTGACTTGCCCAAGCTCATCCAGGTAATCTGTCGGGGATCCGTGAATTGGATCCAGACATCCTAAGTCGTAGGCTTGTGCGCTAACCATTGGACCATGCGGTGAGTCTGCAAGGCAGTGACTGGTTGAAATCTCTCCCTGGCCCCATGATGAACTCTAAGACGCTTGGCTGATTCAGTAACTTTTTTTGCTCAGGATCTGATGAAAACATAAGTCTGAGCTGAATTTACAATGCTTGCTGCATGCTACAAACTCAGCAGGTAATGAAGTGCCAATTATTCCATCTAAAGGGAGGTGTACAAGGAGATGAAAGATGCCTTCCCCCAATCTAAAATGCTAGTCTGAAGAGTTTATTTCATTGCCTACCAGGGAGATGACTCAGGCATTTGAGGAAATGGATCTGAAATTAAATTAAACAAAGCGATGCGCCTTTGATTGTGTTTACAGGTGAAAGCAGATTGTTTTTTCTTCTTACCCGAAATATCAGTGCAGAGCTTTAATGAATCATCCCAAATTTATACATGCCTAAGAGATGGCAGCAAACTGCAGAACTCTCTCAGACTGCAGAGCAGATATATAACGAACAACAGCATAAGTGAAGCGGAGCAGATGGGAACAGAGTAAAACGTGCCTCTTGATGATCAAGGTGCTAAAAATGAGGCTTGAAAAATGAGCAGGGTCACATCAGGGCTGGGTTAGGGTGGATGCATATGTTGGGGTGGGGCAGTCCTAGAGAACTCTCCTGCACCTTGTTCACCTACTCAAGAGTAAGCCTCATTAGGAGAGTCTAGGTTGCCCTCTAGAAGCAAATCCACATAAGAGGTTTGAGGCTAGGCTGGCTTCTAGCTAACTTAGCTCATGATTCATTATGAAGGTCTTAGGGTCAAGTCCAGGGGCTATCCCAAGGGCACAGTGCTGGCCCTTGTACATGTAAAGGTGGCTAATTCTAACAGCAGCACCAGCCTTCTGACAGGGAGGCTCATGCTACACTCTATAGCAGCTGCCATTTTGGGGTGTGCACCCACATGCCACAACGCAGAAGCTACCATTGTACCAGCAGGAGCTGATGGCCTCAGGAAATCCATCTGACCATTCTACCAATTGCTGTGTGTGTGGCATTAGAAAGCCGCTGGCATGCCGTTTAGTCACTCCGCTCTGATAATGAGCGTCAGTCAGATATGGCCCGAGTGGAGTCAATTAGCATCAGCTGATGCGACACTTGGGACTGGAACCCTGTGTAGCTCCATCAGCAATGACCAGGGATATGGCTGCATTGAGCAATCGGGTTAATAGACACAATAGACACTGGTGACGTGCTGCATTCAGCTGACATGCGGCTCCGCTCGCCAGCCAGAGCCTGACCCCGTGAAGGACTGAGCGTCCGGTGGGACCACAGTAGGAGGGGTCCTTAGGCTGCAGGCTCCTCTTAGAAAGAGAACTGAGTCAACAAGTTGGGCTCTTCCATAGTCCATCCTGCACAACAGATTCCGATAGACTCTTCCCTTGAGCACGGCCCGGAGCAATGGGCATGTTTGTAGCTGCAACTAAGCAGCAAAGGAGGATGGTCCGGTGGTCTGGGCACCCGGCTATAACTCAGAAAACCCTGGTACCGGTCCCTGCTCTAGCCACAGGCTCTCTGTGTGAACTTGGGCGAGTCACTGATGTAGGTGGTTTACATCTCTGAAAATCAAATCCATTAATTTCAATGGGAGCGAGGCACTTAAACAGCTTTGAGAATATGGGTCTTAATTTCTCTGTGCCCCAGATGGGAATAGTAGTAATTGATTATTATCACATGGCATGGTCAGGATCAATAGGTCAATGACTGTGAGGTGCTCAGATACTAGAGGAAAGGGCACCAGATTCAGAAGTGGGAATAGCCCTGGGAGGAATTGGCACCCAATGACTCCTCTGTGGGGCACAATTCCTGTGTTCCAGCGGGTGATGATCTGCTGCTGCCCAATAACTATGGGTTTCAGTGGAACTCAAGTGCTACATAGGCATGAATTTCACCCGTCCTGCATGCGAAAGAATGAGAAACAATCAAAGCAAGGAAGCAAATGCAACGTAAAGACTGCACCAGTTTGCCTGATGGACCTAGAGCTCCAGAGAACAATTCCACTAACGAGGGGGTGGATGGCTGATGGTTAACAAACAGCAACTGCTTACCGAGACAATGCTGAGTGTGGTACGGAACTCAGGAAAACAGCCTGATCAAGTTTCTTCTCCAGCTTTTCCTGGCCAGCTGCTGCCAAAGGAGAGGGAAAAAAGTAGGAGCTATAAAATTATTACACATCGGAGCAAAACAACACTGTCAAACATGAACAAAGGGCTCAGAGCCCATACACAATGAGCCTGATCCACATTCTGTTGAAGTTAATGGAGAGACTTCCATTGACTTCCATGGGCTTGGATCAGGTCCAAAGTGATGGATACACTTGGCCTACCTCTTAGAATGCCTGTAGGCTTGGCCGGGTCAATCAAAACATTATCCTCTCAAAAGCCTTTTGTTTTCATGAGGTTAGGCTTGGCTTGGCTTTTGGAAATGACCCTCATCACAGCAGGACTGATGTCCTCATGGCCACACGCTGCCTGGCGATGTGAGAGACCGCAGGAGGGAATTCCAGACTGCAGGACACACTCTCCGGCTTGTAGTGAAAAGGGGTAGGAAACCTACCAAAATATGACTGTAGAAGTGAGCTTCATAAACAATTATGTCTCATGTCATGTGACCAGGAGAACAAAACATGGGCTTGGTTAGAGTCTAAATGTATACCCACTCTGCAAAAAGAAACCCAGCAAGAAGACCAAAAAATGCCACCATGTCTAAACAGCACAGTAAAAGAGGCAGTTAGAGACAACAAGACATCCTTTAAAAATTGGAAGTCAAATCCTACTGAGGAAAATAGAAAGGAGCATAAACTCTGTCAAGTCAAATATAAAAGGATAATTAGGCAGGCCAAGAAAGAGTCTGAAGAGCTACTAGCAAAAGACATAAAAACAAAATATACAAACAAAATAAAAACAAAGAGCAATTTTTAAAGTACATCACAAGCAGGAAACAATCAGTGGGGCCATTGGATGATCGAGGTGTTAAAGGAGCATTCAAGGAAGACAAGGCTGTTGCAAAGAAGCTAAATTAATTCTTTGCATCGGCCCTCTTTGCAGATGATGTGAGGGAGATTCCCACACCTGAGCCATTCTTTTTAGGTGACAAATCTGAGGCCTTGTCCCAGATTGAGGTGTCAATAAATTTTGGAACAAATTGATAAATTAAGCAGTGGTAGGTCACCAGGACCAGATAGGATTCATCCAAGAGTTCTGAAGGAACTCAAATATGAAATTGTAGAATTACTAACTGTAGTATGTAAACTATTCCTGAAGTCAGGGCAGGTCTACACTACTGCTTAAGACAATCTCAGGGATGTGAAAAAAACACACCCTCAAGCGACGCAAGTTACAGTGACCTTCAGTGCTGTCCACACCAGCGCTATGTCAGCGGGAGATGGACTCCTACCAACATAGCTTCCACTTCTCTTGGAGATGGAGTAATTATGCCAACAGGAGAGTGCTCTCTGGTCTGCATAAAGCATCTTCACCAGACGTGCATCCGTGTAGCTGCGCTGGTGTAACGCTTCTAGTGTAGACCCGTCTTCAGCCACTGTACCAAATGACTGGAGGGTAGCTAATGTAATGCTGATTTTTAAAAAAGGTTCCAGGGGCGATCCTGGCCATTACAAACTGGTGAGCCTAACTTCAGTCCCAGACAAATCGATTGAAACGATAACAAAGAACAGAATGATCAGACACATCGATTAATGCAATATATTGGGGAAGAATCAATGTGGCTTTTGCAAAGGGAAATCTTGCCTCACCAATCTATTACAATTCTTTGAAGGTATCAATAAACATATGGACAAAGGTGATCCAGTCGGTATAGTGTGCTTGGAGTTTCAGAAAGCCTTTGACAAGGTCCCTCATCAACAACTCTTAAGCAAACGAAACAGTCATGGGATGAGAGGGAAGGACCTCTCATGCATTGGTAACTGGTTAAAAGATTGGAAACAAAGGGTAGGGATACATGGTTAATTTTCACACTGGAGAAGAGATAAATAGCGGAGTCCCCCAGGGTTCTGAACTAGGACCAGTGCTGTTCAACATATTCATAAACAATCTGGAAAAAAGGGTAAACGATGAGGTGTCAAACTTTGCAGATGATATAAAATTACTCAAGGTATAAATCCAAAGCTGACTATGAAGAGTTATAACAGGATCTCAAAAAACTGGGTGACTGGACAACAAAATGACAGATGAAATTCAACGTTGATAAATGCAAAGTAACACAGATTGGAAAACATAATCCCAACTATACATACAAAACGATAGGGTCTAAATTAACTATTACCACTCAGGAAAGAGATTTGGGAGTCATTGTGGATAGTTCTCTGAAAACACCTGTTCACTGTGCAGTGGCAGTCCAAAAGCTAACGGAATGCTAGGAATCATTAGGAAAGCGATAGATAGATAGACAGAAAATATCAGAACGCCACTATATAAATCCATGGTACGCAACACCTTGAATACTATGTGCAGATCTGGTTGCCCCATCTCAAAAAAGATATATTAGAATTAGAGAAAGTACAGAGAAGGGCAGCAAAACGGATTAGGGGTCTGGAACAGCTTCCATATGATTAATACAATATGTTGGGGAAGAATCAACATGGCTTTTGCAAAGGGAAATCTTGCCTCACCAATCTATTACAATTCTTTGAAGGTGTCAATAAACGCGGACAACAGTGATCCACGCTCCAGAATGAGGAGAGATTCAAAAGACTGGGATTGTTGAGTTTAGAAAAGAGACAGCTAAGGGGGGATCTGATAAAAGTCTTTAAAACCATAAATGTTGAAGAGAGAGTGAATAGAGAAATGTTATTTACTCCATCTCATAACACAAGAACTAGAGGTCACCCAATGAAATGAATAGGCAGCAGGTTTAAAACAAACAGAAGGAAGTATTTCTTCACACAAGGCACAGTCAACCTGTGGAACTTTTTGCCAGGGGATGTTGTGAAGGCCAAAAGTATAACTGGGTTCAAAAAAGAATGAGATAAGTTCCTGGAGGATAGGTCCATCAATGGCCATTAGCCAAGATGGTCAGGGATGCAACCCCATCCTTAAACCTCTGATTTCCTAATGCTGGGACTGGACGACAGAGGATGGATCTGCCCTGTTCTGTTCATTCTCCCTGAAGCACCTGGCACTGGCCACTGTCAGAAGACAGGATACTGGGCTAGATGGACCGTTGGTCTGACCCAGTATGGCCATTCTAATGTTCTCATGTATAGACACCCATTGAAAAGATTCCATGCCAGATTCTCTCCTGCGATCCTGCCCCTCCCTGCCACTCTGGCAATAAAAAGGGTCTGGAAAGCTACTAGATAGCCCCAACTGGGGTTTCCCCACCATGTTGAAATCCCCAGCTATTGCAGAGCCTGCATGGTCAGTTTCTAAGCCACCCACCCTTCAGCTCCTGGTGTAGTTGCAGCAGAGAGCCTGGCTTGGCTGGCATACTGGCCGCATAGGTCCACCGCTAGCCAGTATACTTTACAATAGCCCTCAGTCTAAAATGTGGTGTACTGAAAACTGTATTGAAGCAATCCCCTTATATCCTAAGGGGTTTTTTGGTCCTGCTTGCAGGGAAGCGTGCGATCTGTGTCCTTAGCAGTCAGTCTGCAAAGAGCGAGCCCACAGCCAACTGGGGTGAGTTGTGCCCATCCGACTTAGGGAGCAGCCTGCTTTGTCTCTGTTTTGAGTTCTTGTATGTTATCATTCTGGATTCTACAAAATAAAGTTGTGCTATGGTGCAACTTTCCAGCACAAGTATTTTACATTTTTCTCTAACTCCTCGGTCTGTATGCTGTGAACATAACATGAAGTATACCAGGACCGGTGCAAAACCTGCCTCAGAATCATGGAGAGCACCACATCCAATTCCTCTCCAGGCCACCTCCACCAGCTGTGATTGGCTGACAGTGGGCACAGCCACAACTCTAACTCTCTGTATCATAGAGATGAGACGGGAAAACTTCCGGATGAGCAGGAACAGAAACAGACAAGAATGCAAAATGGAGCCAATTCTGAGCAAAATAGTGGCACAGGACGAAACTTCCCCAGAGTTCACACACTTCTCTTTCTCTGTTCGATACAATGGTAACTGCACTGAAGTGCTCCACCCCACCCACAGCCTGCTGCTTGCACTCCTTTTTACATAGCTTGTGCCTGGAATCAGGAAGTCTCAGCAGCCAGGAAATGTGAACCCTCTTGTGATTCTGAAGTACAGCAATTTTTTTCAGATCTCAAAAACGGGTTGAGTTCTGAGTGGAAGTTTTAGTCTCCTTTTAGCCCACTAGAGGGCTTCTTGCATCTTCTTCTGAATCAGCTGCTACTGGCCATTGTCAGAGACTGGCTCGATGGACCACTGGTCTGATCTAAGATTGCGACTTCTATGTTCCTACGAATCAGTGTTCACCCATCCCTTGACAGAACCTCATTGGTTTAGAGGATGGTTTTCTCTACCCCTCCTCCGCTAAGGAAAATTCTGACCCATATAAAAAAAATCTTACATCAAGTAAATTCAATATCAGTGAAACTTTCAACCCCACAAGACTGATGACATGTACCTCAGCTGGTGTAAATCAGCAGCACTTAATGAAGTCAGTGGGGCTAAATCCTGATCTCAGCTGGTGAAAATCGCTGTCACTCCAAGGAAGTCAAAGGGGCCAGATCCTCAGCTGCAGTAAATCAACATATCTGTAATATTGTGGCTGGAGCTACGCTGATGTACATGAGGATTTGGCCCAAAGAGATTTTAAGCTCTTGGGGCCTGACCCAAAGCCCATTGAACTCAATAGAAAGGCCCCCGTTGATTTCAGGTCTTTATTAGGGTCTGAAAATGTACTCAATTTTTCTTCTGTTCATTTGCCAGAACAATGGAGGATGTGTCTGAAGGAGCTGTGCGCTAGGACAGGTCTCCTGCCTGGAGAGCCAACCGTGATAAATACCAACGTCAGAGTTTTCAGACGGACCGAAAGGTCAATAGAGAAGGAAATCCGCCCAGAGCTCCCAAACTTTACCAGGAAAACTGTGGCTGATGCTAGATCACCTGAGGAAAGAAGAAAATTCCAAGCCTATTGAGCTATCCCTGCCTCCACCCTGCTTAGGGGCCCATCAAAGGGTCTGCATGAGTGTTTGGGGGATGGCATCTTTTTATTGCGAGAGGCAAGCGGGTGATCACTTGTCGGTAGCTGTGTTCAGCTGGGGAAGAAAAGGTATAAAGTGCAGCTGTCCTGGAAAAGCAACTCTTAAAACAGCTGTTGGGGGTTCCCTATTTATTGTCTAGGACTTCCATAATCGCCATCAGTCATAGGAGTTCATGAAGGTTCTCCCTGGGGTGCAAGGTGGCTCCCCATAGTCATCAAGGGCAGTTCCAATGTCCTCCTCTCTCTCGAACTGACCCTGCAGGCTTCTGGCTGTTTCAATGACCCTGCGTGTATTTTGGCAGATTCCCTTGGGTCTGTGCTGTACTTTGGCTGTGAAACGGGCGGAATTTCATTTTAAGGAATTAGTCTGCCTACATGAAATCCTTTTTATGTGTTTCGCTTGGCTATGGCATTCTCCTCGCCCTGCCCTGGTTATGTAGCATTTCTGTGTATTGTTAAACAGCCGCTGCACTCCACCCAAGCAGTAGCTGAAAAGTAGATGACTGAAACGGCTATGCTGGGTGAAGTTAGATGAAAGACAGATAGGACTTTGGGACTGGGCCTGGTGGGTAAACTTTTTCATTGGGATGAGTGAATTGAATATATTTAAAAATAGAAAACTTGCTTCATCAGTCAGCTCTGTTGATTTTATTCACGAGAAGAAGTTGGACCTTGTTGAATGGTGCTCAGGAAACCTGGGTTCGATTCCCAGTTCTGACACAAACATCCCAGATGACCTTGGGCAAGTCACTTAGACTTTCTGTGCTACGGGTGTTGTTCAAGACAGTTTCTCTCACCAGTCATTCCTCTTCCCAGTCATGGCTGACTTGGGCCTTCCACCAAGTACAAGGTGTAGGCTTTCCTTGCCTCCTTAGGTGAAAGTTCTTTGCCTAAGCAGGTTTCTCACCTATATTCAGCTCCCAGAAACTTAAACTCCCCTCCCCCTTGGTTGTAGGACCCATCTTTCTCAGCTTGCAAGAGATCTGGCCCCTTGTGTCTGTCTAGTGAGGGCTGCCAAAGATGGCTTCCATCCTTGCTTATATCTTCCAAAGTTCAATGACCTTGGTTCAAGAGGCAGGATAACCTCATGCTATTCTTTCCCTTCCTGGGGGCGTTCCATCTCCCTGTGTGTAAATGGGGCTTCAGTTGTTTGGATTGCTGTATGCTTCATTTACATAGGAGACAGGTAAATAGCTGCAATGTTCCCTTTCATCTGGGAGAGACATGTTTCTTCCTTTGTTTGGACACAGACTGTGAATCCTAATATCAATGAGTACCCATAATTCCTTACACAGTGTTATTACATACATTTTATAATGATATTAATCATCAGTGTGTCATAGGCTTTCATAACTCTTCACTTGATTGACTTTTATAATATAGTAATATTGTATAACGTAAGTATGGCCTTACTGGGTCAGACCAATGGTCCATCTAGTCCAGTATCCTGTCTTCCAACAGTGGCCAGTACTAGATGCTTCAAAGGGAATGAAGAGAGCAGGGCAATCATCAAGTGAACACCTTGCATTTAGTTGTGATGCTTGGCATACCTTTCCCAAACCTGAAGAAGAGCTCTGTGTGGCTCAAAAGCTTGTCTCTCTCATCAACAAAAGTTGGTCCCATAAAATATATTATCTCACCCACCTTATCTTTCTAGTAAGCGTAGCAGGATTCCTCCCTTTAATATCATCAGTGGCAGGCACTGTGGGCCTGATTCTGATCTCATTTACTCTGTTGTAAATCAGGAATAACTCCACTGAATCAATGGGACTGATTCCAGTCTCACCCTGGTGTAAATCAGGAGTGACTCCACTGAGTCAATGGCACTCATTCTGATCTCACTTGCAATGATTTCACATAGGTGTAACTCCACCAGCTTCTCTTCATTCTAGCGTAGTCTAGATCACAAACTGGCTCAGTGGAGTAAGACTAGTTCACTTAAAATTAAGACCGTTGATTTAAATCTAAAATAAAGTATTCTTTCCTGTAATACCCTAGTGTATTTCAATATTGGGTAGAAATATATTTTTCCCACTTGATTATATGGACTGTCCAGAACTGCAGACATGAAACTGTCCATTTTTATAGGGTTTCCAAATGGCTCTTGCTGCTTGCATTTAATTTCAGTTACCTATTTTATTCCTTTCCAGTTGGTTTTATTTAAAATATTTGAAGGTCCAGAGATTTTGGGGGGCCAGATCCTCAGCTGGTTTAAATCGACCTAGCTCGCTGATGTCAATGGAGGAAGGTCGAGTTACACCAGCTGAAGATTCTGTCTCTTGTTCTCACTTCAGCCCAACTTTCAAAATGCAACGTGTGCTTTGAGTTGCGCTTGGGCAAGCAAGTCCCAAGGCAGCATCGTTTTCACAGTAACTTCAGAGACGCATGAGTAATGTTTCAATATATCATCTTTCTTCCAGAAGAAATGTCTCCAGCCATAAATGCGTGTTCATTTTCAGCATTAGCCCTTAGGAAACAGATCCTGATACCCTCACTCACGCTAGTATCCCCACTGACTGAGGAGCAAAGAAAGCTCCCTAAAAGTGTGGGGGCCACTGGTGCTTGAACTGTGGCCCTGCCCCCTCCCAGCCCCCTTTTCCCTGAGCCCCTGCCCTCACGCTGCCCATTTCCCTGAGGCCCTGCCCCTGGTCTGCCTCTTTTCCCAAGACCCCACCCCCTTGCTCGCTCTTTTCCACCCCCTCGCCCCCTTCACTCACCCTTACAGCCAGTAAAATGTGAGGGGACCATGACCTCTTGGCCCGCCTTGTTCCGGTGCCCCTGCACTGACTTCATAGGTGAGCAAATGGGAGTAAGGGGGGGATTGGAATTAGGTCCCACATGTAAAGCTATGTTCAGCAAAGGATCACCGAGGGCCACATCCTACAGGGAGCAGAGCACTCTAGATTCCTAGCGCCTTCAATGGGAGCTGAAGATGCTTTACACCCCCACAGATCACCCTTAGGCACTGATCTATCGCCCACTGAGGTCAATGGGAATATTCCCATTCACTGCAATGAGAATAGGCCCAGGCCCTTAGGCAGCTGCTCTTTCCCTTGCAGGAAAGTTTGGAAAACATCAGCCCTGATTCTGATGCCACTTACTCTCCCTATTGATGATTTGCATTAATGTAGCCAGGACCAAAGTCAAAACCCCATTGTGCTAGATGCTGTATAGCCACCGAGCGGGAGACAGTCCCTGCCCCAGGGAACTGACCATCTGAATGCACACAACAGGCAATGGAAGGGAGGGGAAACAGAGGTCAAGCAACCTGTCCATAGTCACATAGCAGGTCGGCGGGTATGCCACAGGCAGCACCCATGCCTGCTGATTACCGGCTCAGCGCCCTCTCCACAGGACCCCCGGTCCCTTGGGTAGTTAGTGGGGTAACTCCACTGACTTCACTGGAGTTACTACTGGTCTATGTGAGAGGAGAATTGGGGCTTCTTGTGCTCCCCCATTGTTCTGTCTGTATCCATCTGTTGTCTCTTGTCTTCTACTGAAAGCATGTCTTCACTGCCCTGCAGTTCAGGCTACCGGCCTCCTAAAAGGTTCCTAGTTTGGGTTAAGAGAGTCCTCTTCAAACAGGGTTATATTAACACAAAGTAGGAACTTTCTCATTCACATCTGCAGTGTCCATATGGGACAGGTACAGCGCAGCACTTTGGTGCGCACTGCTATTCACCCTCCTGCAAGGCCATGTAGACACACCCTGACAGTATAAATTCTGGAGCCATGACCATTTTTTGTTCTGTGTTTGTACAGCACCTACCACAATAGGGTGCCGGTCCAGGACTGGGGCTCCTTGGTACTCTGGTACTACAAATAATAATTGTAATAATTAATAAAGCATTGAGGCCCATCAGGGGAATGTGCAGTTCCTCCAGAAATATCTCACTATCTCCTCCAAAATCTTTACTGGAAAATGACACATAAAGCACTGTTAATTCTCTGTCCCACAGTGAGCGAGTGCCACACTCAGCTGGATTAATCTGACTCAATCTGCACAGCGGCAGTTAAAATTCTGTTTTAGCTGGCCCTGTTTCAGTTCTAGTCACCTCAATAAGTGGTGTTGTCAATGGTAGAATCATTTCCCAGCTCATCCTCGGAAGAACCAATTAAACTGAAGAGCAAATCTTTCTTCCCCAATGCCCTTCCCCTTCTAACTGTAATTATGTATTTGCTCCATAGCCAAAGATATAGTAGGCATCTTACAGATCACAAAGAGATCCCTACCCCAGACTGCTTACAGTCGGGGCTGGAAAGGACATGCAGCTGAGGATAAATACAAATGCAAGGAGGAGATGGAGAGATAGGGCAGGGTTCTCTTAACAAGATTATGAGCTATCTTAATTAGTCAACTACGTTTTTATTGCACCCATCCCTGAGGTATCTGTAGTGCAGGTAACTATGTCACTGTTATGATTTGCGGGGTGGGGGAGGCAGCTGCCATTCTGTGTCCAGTTAAGATGTAGCCTGTTACAGAGAGAGCCGCATACACTGTGCTCTCTCTCTCCTTGAGCCAATTGTTCTTTCTTCCCCTTTTTCTTTCCCTTGATCTAAATTAAAAGTCATTTGAACTGAAAGTCTACGGTCCCTTTTTGTGAATGGACAACATAAAGTAATCTCTATGGGGCCAGATCTTCAGCTGTTGTAAACTGGAATAGCTCCAGTAGAGCTGCACTCATTTACATCAAGGGAAGTGATCTGCTCCATTATTATTTGGATCAATTATTTGTATTGCAGTAGTACCTAGAGGTTCCAGCTGAGATTCATAGATTCCAAGGACAGAGGTGACCATTGGGATTATCGAGTCTGACATAGTACAGGCCAAGATTACACTAGATCAGGGTCCCATTGTATTAGGTGTTGTAAATAGTCATAGTGTAATGCTGACAGACCCCAGTCGTCGGTGGGCCGGATTGAACTGGGGACCTCTAGGAGTTTAGTGCATGAGCCTCTGCCGCATGAGCTACAAGCCAACTGCCTGTTAGCTAAGGCTGTAGAGCAGACTCATTTTATCTCTCTAAGTAGTCTTGGTGCCACTAGATGGGACAGAACACCACATCCAGGAGGTGTGTGGTTTACAATAGCAAGAGATAGTCCCAAGCCTGAAGAATTTCTAATAGATAAGACAGACAAAGGAAGTGTTACTGTCCCCATTTTCCATAACAGGAACTGAGGTGGAGAGAGAGATTAAAGCACAGATCCTGAAGATAATGAAGCCCCTAATTCTCATTGAAACCAATGGGAGTAAGAACCTGCATACCATTGAGGTCAG